>NC_057353.1:30846875-31450000 GCF_016509475.1 Prionailurus bengalensis | reverse complement strand
AATCATTTCACAGGGAGAGGCAAAAAAATAATTGGGATCAATAACAAAATACACCACACTTAATTCCTTTCATGGTGTCCCTCCATGGTACATTGCCTAGTATTATACTTGGAACACAGTGGTATATATTTTGAGTCAATGGCTTTTTCTCTCTCAACATTCTGCTAACTCAAATGCTATTGTTCTTTGAAAATTTGCCTCTTAAAAACAAATGCATTTCTGCAGCTATTATTTTTAGAAATACCCCTGCCAGCGAACAGAATAAGCTTTAAAATTCACTCCTTCTGGGCTATACATTGTCTTTTAATGAAACAAGATTATATTAACTTTTTAATCACCCAAGATCATATTATATTACTGACTCACATATAATTCCAAGTTCAACTTAAAAGCTTAACATTTTGTATTCTCCTCAGACTGCTTTCCTGCCTTTAAATCATTAAGCCTTAAGAACAGAATGTAACATTTGTCTATGTTAAATTACATCAGTTAGATGAAACCCATTTATCCAGACTTTTAAGATTTTTTGGCATTAGGCTTCTGTCGTCCAACATATCTCGTTTAATTGTGAATCACAGCTTTCCTATCCATTTCCATGAACTCCACATTTGGTAGCAGTACAAAACTGAAGACTTGTATAAGTGGTGTACAAATAAGAAACTGTCATACTTGTACAAATAGAAAATTCTCCAAAAGATGACATCAATCGAATATTGTCCCAGAATGCTTTAGATATGGTTGCCCTAATACAGCTGCTTTTCTACACCTGGAATGTAAGTGAGAGAGTGAATACGAACCTCAGAAATTTGGTTTACTGTTAACACCAGATGCCCTAGACATGACAGATTTTGTTGTCTATTGAAGAATTTTGGATATGTCTTTTTTAAAAACCTATTGGACAAGAAAAATGTAGAGGAAGGAGTTTGGGGTTAGAGATGCATATGATGTTTTAATGATCACCTCTGTATTTTTGTTTATGGAATAAGGTAATAATCTGATCTAATTTTGCATTTGCATAGCCCACTATCTGAATGTCACCCACAGAATAATCCATGGTTTTACACTGATTTGTGATATCTTTATGCCATCTCTGTCATTATACTGTTAGGTAGAAGGAAGCATGTATTCACAGGTTCCAGGGACCAAGATGTGGACATCTTGGGCAAGGGGGAATTATTCAGTCAACCACACTTTTATCAACCTATTCAATTTTGCTTTATGCAATGGCTTTTTAATCAAGAGAACAAAGGTGCAGAAATATGGAATCATGCTGTCTTTTGTAGTTGTCTACATAATGATCTTTAGTGGCACTCTTTCTGTGAATGTGTGTATTTGAATTATTGCTTGGCACCACTTGTTTCCAGCTTTGATGAACTTCCATGCATGTTTCTTGTAAGACAAGTCTACTCCTAACAGATTCTCTCAGTTTTTGTTTATCTGGGAAAGCATTTAGTTTGTCTTCATTTATGTGGATCTCTTTGAACTTACCCTCCTTTTTATCTTCCTTTCATATATCCCGGATGTGTAAATTCCTTATCAATACATTTGTGTAGTTTTCAGCAGTAATTTCATTCAATGTTTTTTCTTCTCCCTTCTCTCCTCTCTTTCTGATACTACCATTAGCTGTATTTCAGTATGATAACCAGTATCCCTAATTTTCCTAAGGCTCTTCTCAAATTTTTCATTCCTTTTTTTTCTTGGTTTATTTATTTTTGAGAGAGAGAGAGAGCACAAGCGAGGGAGAGACAGAGAGAGAGAGGGAGACAGAATCTGAAGCAGGCTTCAGGCTGCAAGCTGTCAGCTCAGAGCCCAACTCAGGGATTGAACCCCAAAACCGTGGGATCATGACGGGAGCCGAAGTCAGATTCTCAACTGACTGAGCCACGCTGGTGCCCATCATTTTTTTTCATTCTTATTTCCCTCTCTGCTTTGGTTTGCATGCTCTCTATCTATCTATACTCAGTTCACATATGTTTTTCTTCTGTCAGTTTTTATCTACTTATGAACGCCCTAGTGGGTTTTTTCAGTTATTTCCTTTTCAACTCCAGAATTTCCTGTGTTCTTTTTTATGACTTCTATTTATTGATATTCTCTATTTGATGTGACATTATCATCATACTTTCATTTATTTATTAATTCATGGTTTTTCTTTAATTCTATAACTTGTTTATAATGGCCATTTTGAAATTTTTCTTTTCTGATAAATCTGTTCACTCTCATAAGAAGTTTCTGTGGCCTACTTTTTTTTCTTTACCCAGTCTGTAGGTTACATAATATTGTTTATCTGCATGCCTCATAATTCTTTGTTACAAATTGGACATTTTAGGGCATGTGGGTGACTCAGTCAGTTAAGCTTCCAACTCAGTTTTGGCTCAGGTCATGAGCCCTGAGTCAGGCTTCTGCATTCAAAGCGCAGAGCCTACTTGGGATTTACTCTCTCCCTCTCTCTGCCTCTCCCCTGTTCTCTCTCTCTCTCAAAAAGAAATAAATAAACTTAAAAAGAAAAGAAACTGGTTATTTTACAGAATATATTTTAGCAACTCTGGGTACCAGTCTCCCATTCCTCTGAGCCTTGTTATTGTTATTTTCATGTGTATTATTTAATGACCCACTGAATTACTTTAGTGAAGTCTATTTCCCCTCACACAGAGTTAGTTCTCCTGTGCTCCTCAGGGGTGCACCATTTTGGGTACGCCCACAATCACCTGGAGATAACAGTGGTTTGGTGAGGCTCCCTTACTCTCTTTCCCTTACCACACTTATCTGTTGAACTCCATTAATTTCCAGGTTATTGCTCAAATATTTCAATAATGCCTTGGGGAATAGATTTTTCTACCAACTAAGTCAGATTGTGGTTCTTTTGATGGAATGTTTTCGGTGGTCAGTGTTTGATATTGTTCTGACCCCAGTACGGTTCCTCTATATTACCCCACTCCCAGTCACTCTCTTACACACTAGCAAGTTGATACTTTACCCTACATCCTAAATGTCCTCCCAATTACATTTCACCACCACAACCTCTATTAGGCTTCATCTCCCCAAACTCTGTTGCAAATGAAGATAGTTCCTTTAGAAAGGGATTAGGAACTATGTATTTCATGGCCTCCTTCTTTCCCCCTACCTCTACCCTTACCAAGTCTCTGGAGCATGGGATGAGGACAACGACAAACTTGTCAGTGAGTGACTGCCATACTTTAGGTGCTAAGCACTTGTTGGGAACTTGATGGGAAGCCTCTCAGCTTGTCTCCATTGGTATGGAATTACTGTCTCATGAGGTGGGGCAAAGACAGGGCCCCAGTATCCATAATGAGGAAATACCTAGTGGCGAAAGATAGGATCTCCATTCCCCGAGTGGGAGCTGGACAGAAGAACTGAGCCCCACTTCTCAGCTGTACTCACTGGGATTTAGCTTCAGCAACAGGCAGGACAATTGAGAACTGGGGAGATGGGCAACCCTGTGTTCTTGGAGTGCTTTTCTGTCTCTCTGACTTAGAAGGTAGGTAGTAAGGGATTAGTCTCTGTTCAAGTACCACAGATTCCCTCCTTTCCTACTAAATTACTAAATTTTCATAGGTTTTCCTGATTTTCCTTTAGAACCATTTCCAGAGAATTAAATTGTTTTTTCTAGAGTTTACATCAGTGTCACTAGAGAGTTAATCAGCAGAACTCCTCATGCTATCATGCTGGAAACTGGTCTCCATTAATGGTATTTTCATAGTTCTCTCTCTCTCTCTCTCTGATCTCTCTGTTTTCCCATACCTTTTCCTCTCCCTCTTCATCTCTTTCGGCTTTTCTTAAACTTGCATATAGAGGATATTGTGTTGACTTATCTTCTATTCTTCCATAAGAAACAGTCCCAAAGCAGGTATTATATGCATAAAGTATGTATCTATACCTTGTCAATATATCTGATTTAGGAAAAGAAAGAGGAAGGAAGGAAGGAAGGAAGGAAGGAAGGAAGGAAGGAAGGAAGGAAAAAAGAAAGAGAAAAAGAAAGACAGAAAGAGGAAGGGAGGAAAGGGAGCAAGGAGAAAGAAAGGATAGAGGGATGGAGGAAGGGAGGGAGGCTGACCAAATCCAGTGAGAAATTTGACTCCTGTTGTCATTACAAGAATGAGTCCACTTTGCCTATTCCCCTCACATCAGAGCATTCAGATACAGGTCAATGCCAGTGTTTTAATCATCCTCACTTTCATGAATGTGAGAGACTCATTCTATGTCCCAGTTTCATAAAGCTTTTCAGGTTCTAATTTTATTTTTTTTTATTTTTAAAAAAAAATTTTTTTTCAACGTTTATTTATTTTTGGGACAGAGAGAGACAGAGCATGAACGGGGGAGGGGCAGAGAGAGAGGGAGACACAGAATCGGAAACAGGCTCCAGGCTCTGAGCCATCAGCCCAGAGCCCGACGCGGGGCTCGAACTCCCGGACCGCGAGATCCTGACCTGGCTGAAGTCAGACGCTTAACCGACTGCGCCACCCAGGCGCCCCGTCAGGTTCTAATTTTAAAAAAATTTTTTAAATGTTTATTTTTGATAGAAAGAAATCGAGTGCAACGAGGGGAGGGACAGAGAGAGAGGAAGACAGAGAATCTGAAGCAGGCTCCAGGCTTGGAGCTCTCAGCCCAGGGCCCAATGTGGGGCTAGAACTCACGAAATGCAAGATCATGACTTGAGACAAAGTCGGACACTTAACCAACTGAGCCACCCAGGCACCCCTCGTTCTATATGCACACTTCATGCAAAATATTTAATTCCTGTTATCCAACAAAATGAAATAGCTTACGTATCTCTGCTAGATTCTAGGCCCAGAGCCCAGCAGTTATGTAACTTCAACTTCAGGTAATATTCTAGCTTTCAGGAGAGTACATGCCTTTGAATTAGCTTATTCTTATATTTTTTAACATGCTATGTGTGGAGAAGATGGGGAAATCTCACAAATAAACTTACAAGTCTTTTGGATATGAAGTTATGATTTTAGTCTTCCTCAATCTAATTTTTTTTTTTAAAAGCAAGCTTTCTTCAATTAATATATGTGATCTGGTTTAAAAAAAAACTTGTAGGAACTTTGGAAATAGAAGAATATAGTGTGCCTACATCCTTTTCTCTCCAGTGGGATTTTTATACCCCTTTTTTGTTTGTTTGTTTGTTTGTTTGTTTGTTTGTTTGTTTTTGTCTCCTTTTGTTTTTTTCCTTTCCCATAAAATGCCTTAAATAGAAAAAATTTACTGACAAGTTTTTTTTAGCATATTATTAACAGATTTTCTTTAATCCACGTCAAATCCAATGATTTACTTCTCTTCATTTCTATGCATGTATCCTCCTCATCTTACTCCTCCACCAGTATCATTAAAATGGTCATTCATTTTGTCATCAAAACGCTTTATTGACCTAAATTAATCAAACTATCTACTCCTTTCACATATTAAGCTTCCTTCTCTACTTCTAGCATCGGCTTTCCTTGGGGGATGTTGACTCAGTAACTTTATAATTCTACTTTTCACAAATGAAGCATAGAGTAATTAACAAACTAATTCACAATTTTATTCTATAATCTGAAATGCCTGTTATATCTACTATTTATATTTTATTTCCAGGGACACTTTATTAAATAGAAATTTATTCCCTTTAACTTTCACTATTGAACAAGCAAGACTACTTTCCAGAAATATTTCTTCCGTTAAAATAGCTTGCACAGTTTTGATAAAAAGGTCTAAGCTATAGTCATACAGACCCTAACAATATTAACTAAACTTAAAATTTAAATGCTTTACACAAGTTATTTTTTAAATCCTCCCTGAAACCTCACACAATAGATGATATTTCTAAAACCATGCTCAAGATGAGTTAAGGCTTACAAAGAATGAGTAATTTGCCTAAAATCATAGAAGTTAAATTAATTGTCAAAGTCTTTGAGCATTATTATGTCACATCAACTACAAAGTTTTTGAGCTACAATTAAATGTTTACACTGGTGTGCTTTGTATAATTTAATTTGTATTTACTTTAATCCTTGATTATATTCTACTTTATGGTGAAACTATATGTGTTCATGTATTCATTATTCTTTTAGATTGTGCTCTTGGTAAGGGCAGAAATCCCCAGAGTCGGCAACACTGACTTGAGGTGGCTGGAGTCACTCTGTGAGAGTTAAATGAGTCTTCAGCACGAAAGACATTTTAAGACTATTGTTAATTAGCAGCTTAACTACTTTCTAGCCTTGTGGAAGTTGACTAACCTTTTTCTTCATTTGATGAAGACATTAATTTCATCATTTTGGCCTCTTTCTAATTTGTATAATTATGAACTCCCTGCCCAAATCTAGCCTGAAGCTTTGGTTGGTTAAATATGTTTTGTAGCTCTCCCTAAAGAACATTAAAGAGGCATCCTTGGAGTAACTACTAATCAATTATGGGTAAGTGATGTCCAAGGGCTTATGTCCTTATTCTTGTAATCATTATATGGATTTTTAAGATATCTATAATTAGGAAAACTATCAACTGCATATTCTTCCACTTACAACCATAAATTTCTCTATCCATCTACCTATTTATCAATTCTCAATCCATCTACCTATTTAGCCTCCTTGACTACCTAACCTCTCATCAATTATCCATATTTATATCTGCAAAATGATTGATCTATCAAACATCTACCTTTCTAAGAATAGGTATAAAAGCACATGAATTTTATTTAACTATAAAAACAAAATATAGGGGCGTCTGGGTGGCTCAGTCGGTAAAGTTTCCGACTTCGGCTCGGGTCATGATCTCACCGCTTGTGAGAGAGCTCCGTATTGGGCTCTGTGCTCACAGCTCAGAGCCTGGAGCCTGCTTCGGATTCTGCATCCCTCTCTCGCTCTGCCCCTTCCCCGCTTGTGCTCTGTCTCTGTCTCTCTCCCTCAAGAATAAAACACTTAAAAACAATTTAAAAAATAAATAAAAACAAAATATAAACAAATATAGTATTTTTTCTCACTTAAAAGCGTGGGAACCCTCATTCTATTCATTATGAAGCCAGTCCCAAAGGTCATTAAAGTTTCCATAAGGTGTATTGCGGTCTTGTTAGGACTCTCTTTATCTTGTTTGAAAAGTCACTGTTAATATGCTAACCATATAAACTTACATGATCTTAAAAGTTACGAAGCTTCATAGCTTGTATTCATAGGGAATAGGAATTTTTACTGCGACTTGTAGCCCTGGGAACTAGGTTCAAACTTCCCCAGGTGAAATTTTCCTCTGAGGTGGTTTTTCTGTATGAGATTCTGTATGGGAGTAGGGTTTTTGTCACTCATTCCTCAGGAAATCCACAAAATTTGTGAATAATTCCCAATTCTTGTTCCATATTCAAAAAACCAATCATTTTGCAAAGAAGTTTCCACATTTAGTCTTCCAATAATTCCCTTCTATCACTTTCCAATCTGGGAAATTCTGTCTAGTTTTTCTGTGAAGAACTTAGAAATGATATTGATATCTCTTTCTTGAGTGAAGGTTAGAGTAAGTCAATTGGATGCTCAGGTACATTAGGTATTGTTCTTATATAATCATCCCCTGATATGTCTACACATCAATATATTAATCCATATATTTTGGATTAATTAATACAACTCATCAATAATGTCTTCTATGTAGTATTTATGTATGTATGAGTGTGTACGTGTGTTACATGTAGCATTTTGTGGAGATTTAGAAGGGCTAGGGAGAGAAGGAACTAAAACACTTAGCCATTGAAGTAAAGAGAGTAAATGTATTTGTAGGTTAATGGGTCAATGTGCATTAAAAAAATGAAGAAAATGGAAGTGGTTATCAAGAAGAAGAGGAGGAGAATGAAAATGTGACAGTGGAAAGGATGGTGGCTAGAATTTTGGTGATGTAAATAGGAGTTTATAAAACAGTGGCAAAGCAAAACAAATACATTTATATTACAACAAAGAGAAAGTGGTTCTCACCCTGGACAAATGACTGAGTACTTAGAAGTTGATTTGGGAAACCACCAGAGTTGGGCAAGGATTTGCACATGTGTTCTATAAAAGGAACATTACCAATAAAATGGACTTTAAGAATTGGTGAATGAGATGTTTAAATCAGTCTGAGCCGGAACAAGATAAACAGTAAGGGCTGCAATTTCTAAACCAAATTTGTAAGATTTATGTGTGTGCATGTGTTTTATGCCTATGTGTATTAGTATTCTATCGCTTCATAAAAAAATGACCAAAAAGTTAGCAGCTTACAACAATACAAATTTATTATCTCAGAGTATCTGTGGTTCAGAAGTCCAGGCACAACATAATTGCATTCTCTGCTCAGGGTTTTGCAGGTTTCACTTAAGGTGTTGGTCTCATGTGAGCTCATTCAATGAGTTAGTTTTACAGCCATAAAACCCGTGACAGCTTCCATCTTCTTCAGGATGAGTAGGAGAAAATTAAATCATTCTTTGAATGTTTCCTTAAGTTTTAAGGGATCCTGCCCGATTAAATCAGATCACGTCCCTTTTGATCAAATCCAAATCAAATGATTTGTCATCTTAATTACTTACATGAAATCTTTTCGCCATGTAACATAGCATAACTACAATGTGAGACCCGTCATATTTACAGCTACTGAGTGCACTTGAGGGAGGAAATTATACAAGGTATCCTCCCCAAAGGATGGGATTCTTGGTGGTCACTTTAGATTATTGCCAACCACATTGATTGCTCCTTGTTGCAGACACTGTCAATGTCCCTCCCATGTCTCTCAGTATTCACCATCATTCTAGTTTAGGTTCACTTATTGGGTAGATCAGAAGTCCGAAGAGTTAGCACTCTCAGTTGCCGCTTTCAATGAATAATGAGCAGGAGTTGAAGTACAAATATACCCATTTTTGTAGCCCTTAAATATAACTAATCAATGTCCCAACTGTTTTCCAGAGGTGTTGAACTCTAGTTATCTATAGAGATAATATTAATAATACACCCAGTATAAGTTTTCTTCTTTTTGTCTCTTTTTCTCACTCCTCTTAAGGGTTTCTTGGGATCACCTCCCAAACAAACCACTCACACTTACATTCTTATTCAGGGCCTGCATCTGTATGTATCCCAACCTGCTTCAGTGAACTAATGTTATTTTATTATAATGCACACTATGTAAAAATATATATATATATGTATGGGAGTGTATATAATACATACTGTACTAAATTATATCTATCTACATATATATCAATCTGCATGTATATACATCTACCTATATATACTACATGTATTGATCTACATATATCTATCTACATATATAAATCCATTTATATATATACTATGTATATTATTCATATATGAGCATAGATACATATGCTTATGATTTTTCTAAACAAAAAAAATTCTTTTATATGTTCCAAATATGTAAACTTTTATTCTGTTTTTTAAAATTTTTAATGTTTTATTATTTATTTTTGAGAGAGAGACACAGAGAGAGAGAGAGAGCACAAACAGGGGAGCGGCAGAGAGAGATGTAGACACAGAATCTGAAGCAGGTTCCAGGTTCTGAGCTGTCAGCACAGATCCAGACATGGGGCTCGAGCTCACAAACCACAAGATCATGACCTGACCTGAAGTCGGATGCTTAATCAATTGAGCCACCCAGGCTTCCTTGTAATCTTTTACTCATAATAAAGCCTTTATTTTTATATAAGGTTTGATTATCAGTATATGCATAATTATTAAAATATTTAACCTACTTAGTGAAACTCTAAAGAAAACCAATATTCCCATCATATTAAGTTAGTATGACATATTTCAACATTACAGTAAGAGGTACTTAATGGTATTATACAGACCATTCTTTCATATACACATATTTTACTTTACACATATTTCTCTACTAATTTCATCTTCAGCTCCTCATAGATTAGAATTTGATTGTATCTGTGCCTTGCACAAAGATCTTCATATATATCTATTGATTAAGTGGTTATTCTTGTAGCATTAAGTACATCAGTTCATATATTTTCATATCACTTATGTTCCCTGCTTATAAAGGTATTAATTTTTTATTGTTTCTTAGGATAATTTATAACCTAAGATAATAAATTTATTTGCACTGTGTCCCAAATAGTTACTAGATATCACTTATGAATCACTGTCCTGGTGATTAAAGAATTGCCCAGACTAATATGCTATATGAAATAACTATAATGTAAATTGCATTTATAAATAAATTGGTCACATATTAATACTGACACATAAAAATATATAAAACATTTACATATTTAAATTATATAGTATATTTTAATTTTTATTATTTACTATTTTATACTATATTTATCTATATTTTCAGTGCTATTAGATGATAGTGATTTAACCATTCTGGTAGTTTTAAACTGCCATCAGTAGTTTAAAATAGCAGTAGTACAGTTCATGCATAAAAGTAAATATTTTCTACTATACACATTTACAATATAGATTTGTATAAATACCAATATGAGTTGGTACACAGTATTAAAATATTTAAAAACTAACTTGATATTTGTAAAGAAACAATCTCCAGTGTCAAATTTCCATGTTTGCATATTCAGGGATATATTATTTCTGATTTTATCATGTGTCTTAGTTACATATAATATTTTCTTTATTTTATTTTTATTTTTTAAAGTTTTTAAATGTTTATTTTTTTGAGAGAGAGAGAGAGAGAGAGAGAGAGAGAGAGAGAGAGAGAAACAGAGTATAAGTGGGGAGGGACAGAGAGAGAGGAAGACACAGTATCCAAAGCGGGCTCCAGGCTCCTGCTGTCAGCATAGAGCCTGACGCAGAACTTGAGCCCATGAACTGTGAGATCATGACCTGAGCTGAAGTCGGATGCTTAACCGACTGAGTCACCCAGGTGCTCCTAAAAAAAAAATTAAAAAAAATTTCATGTTTATTTTTGAGAGGGAGAGGGGGAGAGGGGGAGAGAGAGTGAGAGAGAGAGAGAGAGAGAGAGAGAGAGAGAGAATAAACAAGGGAGGGGCAGAGAGGGAGTCACAGAATCCTAAGCAGGCTCCAGGCTCTGAGCTGTCAGCACAAAGCCCTATATGGGGCTTGAACTCTTGAACCGTGAGATCATGACCTGAGCCGAAGTTTGATGCTTAACCAGCTGAGCCACCCAGGTGCCCCTAAAAAAATTTTTAATGTTTATTTTTGAGAGAGAGAAAGAGAGAGAGAGAGAGAGAGAGAGAGAGAGAGAGAGAGAGAATGAATGGGGGGGGGGGCAGACAGAGAGGGAGTCACAGAATCCTAAGCAGGCTCCAGGCTGCAAGCTGTCAGCACAAAGCCCAACATGGGGCTTGAACTGTTGAACCATGAGATCATGACCTGAGCTGAAGTCAGATGCTTAACTGACTGAGTCACCCAGGTGCCACTTTTTTATTTGTTTTAAATGAGAATTTATAGAAAACCAAGAAAACGCACATATCATTGTATATTTCCTTTTAAAATTATTTTTAAATGGTTTATTTGTTTATTTTGAGAGAGAGTGTGAGCAAGGGAGAGGCAGAGAGCAGGAGAGAGAGAATCTTGAGCAGGCTCAGCACTGCCAGTGCAGACCCATTATGGGGCTGGGGCTGGAACTCAGGAACCGTGAGATCATGACCTGAGCTGAAGTCAAGAGTCAGTTGCTTAACTGACTGAATTACCCAGGCTCT
This sequence comes from Prionailurus bengalensis, assembly GCF_016509475.1. Classification (NCBI taxonomy): domain Eukaryota; kingdom Metazoa; phylum Chordata; class Mammalia; order Carnivora; family Felidae; genus Prionailurus; species Prionailurus bengalensis. Next base: position 31,438,350 of record NC_057353.1, on the reverse strand, counting down.
CCTGTATATTTCCTTTTAAACACATTTTAGTGAAGCATTCAATCTATATGTGTTGTACCAGTTCTAACTCCTTTTAGAGCACATCTTTTCAAAGACTTCTGTTCTTACTATCTTAAATTTATCTTGCCCAATTGTCTTCCTCTTTTTATTTCCTTAAATATTTTTTAAGTTTATTTTTATTTATTCTGAGAGAGAGAAAGAGAGCAAGCAGCAAGCAGCGGGGGGCAGAGAGAGAAGAAGACAGAATCCAAAGTAGGCCCCATGCTATCAGCACAGAGCCTAGTGTGGGGCTCTATCCCCTAAGCCTGAAATCAAGAGTTGGATGCTTAACCGACTGAGCCACTCAGCTGCTGTCTCTTGAATTTTTTTAAATATAAAACACACATATAAAAAGATGCAGAAATCTTAAGTGTAGAGCTTGAGGAATTTTCAAAGAATGAACATAATAATCACTCGCAAAGCATTACCAGAATGCCAGAGCCCCGTTTCAGTTGCTTCCTTTCCACCACAGCCATTGTCCTGACTTTTATCACCATAGATTAATTCTGTATATTTTTAAAGATGCCATGTATATAGACATACAGTGCATGCACCTGGCTTCTTTCACTTAACATCATGTTGCTGCAGGTAGATGTAGTTCAATCATTTTCTGTGCTGCTCACTAATTCATTGCATGAACGTACCACACTTTCTTTATTCATTCTACTACTCCATGAATGTATTCAAAACTTTGCAGTAGCCAATGATTTATTAAACAGTACACCAAAAATGTTTTTCATAGAGAAAAAAATTGTATTAAGCTACATTAATCTAAATGTAGTTTAAACTACATTTAGATTAATGTAGTTTATATTAAAATAAAATAAAAAAAAACTTTTGTTCACCAAAAACAAACCATTAAGAGATTAAAACATTTTTATGAAAAACAATGGGAGAAGGTACTTGTAATAAGTATATGTGACAAAGGACCTACATACAGAACATACAATGAACACCTATTAATAAGTAAAAGTAGACAACCCAATTGAACACCATCTATTATAAACTTTATGCTTTTAAAACTTTTTTTGTTGTTTTCTAAAATTATTGCTCAAAATCTCAAATTTACTGGTGATTTATATGAAGGACCTATCAAAGCTATACCTTCCTTTGTGAAACAAATTTCAGAAAAAAAAATTGGATTTCCCTAACCATTCTTAACATCCTCCTTTACTAAGATTATTTTATTTCCTTTGAGTCACAATGTAACTCTAAATTCATAATGTGAAGCTCATGAGATTCATCAGAACAGGCTAAAACCCATGACAGCCTGGCTTATAAATGTCAGGTTATCAGTAATGAACTTAAAGCTTCTGCTGTGTATCTGAGAGCAGAGAGGCAGCCTTTCAAAGTGTCTTTTAACTAGAATTTAGAGCTGGTCCTGCCCCTTGTACTTTCTCTTCAGCTCTATTCAGGACAGACAACAGAGCTCTATTGTTCCCCATGAGTATATAGAAACAGGGACCCTGTTATCTTTATTGTTCCCAAAATTCAGTGGTATGGAGATAATTTTGGTTTACCAATATTTTGTCATTCTCAAAATATTTAATCATTAATGTCAATGTCATTATTCCATAAACAATAATTTCATAAAGCACTCAAATAGTCAAGTAAAAATCCGGGAAGAATACTTGAATACATCTGAATCACTTAACTGTTTTTTGGGCTTGGTGAGATGCAAAATAAATAATGAAATGGAAAAATTATACCTTGAAACAAATTTGGCCCAATGTTTACTGCCATCCAAGCATCTAAAATAGACTTTATAATTGTTAAGGACTCCTTTTTTCCAGTAACTCTTAAAATTAGTTGAAAAAATAGAATTGATTCAGGAATTTATTAAATCTTCATTGTATATCCATTGACTATTGAAATGATAATTTCTAGTTATATAATTATTTGCGGGATAATAATAAATCGTGGGAAAGGAGATAGGTAGATTAAAATGAGCATAAAGTCTTGATACATTGTCCAAAGAATGGATTTTCCTACTAAATAGCAAAGTGCTATAACAAGCATACAAACTAAAACCTAGTTTGTATCAAGTGTATACATATAAAATTTTTCCAATATGATCTGTAACAATATTTCATTAGTGGTATTATCTGTAACCATTTAAAGTTAAGTTTAGAGTTTATCAGTTTTAAGTATAAACTTGAGCTTCAGGTTTGGAATATAAATTTATTAAGCTTATTTATTTATTTTTGAGAGGCAGGGTGGGTGGCAGGGGCAGAGAGAGGATCCCAAGCAGACTCCACATGGCCAGCATAAAGCCTGACACAGAGCTCAAACTCACGAGCCATGAGATCATGATCTAAACCCAAATCAGGAGTGGGACACTTAACCAACTGAGCCATCCAGGCGCACCTTGACTGATTATACCCGAATGATTAAGAGTAATGGATCTAATGCTTGTTAACTTCCTACTTTGCCCAAACGGTGTGCTAAATGCTGTGCATTAATTATTTTCTTTCTAAACTAGATCATTAAGATCGTTATTCCTATTTCATAAAGTAAGAGACACAGAGGCGAAGAAAATCCTTTGTTATGCAGTTAGTAAGGAACAAAACTGATATTTACACTCAGCTAAGTTAAATTTCAAAATACAATCCAATCAAGTTTTTTAAAGATGATCATTTGACTGGCTCAAGGAGTGTAAAAATACTTAAAAGTATTATAAAATATTACAAGCTGGGTTTCTCTGTAGTTGATATAGATACTTGAATTAACACATTACGGTCCTTTGCCCATTGCATTTGACCTGATTTATGGGGGGGGGGGGGGGGAGGGATAGGAAGTTTGATATATGTACTAATAACCAGGTAAAAGGAAAAAAACCTTTCTCTACGTTATTATACTCTTTAAGTAAAATCATTGTGAAAGAAATAATGAGTGCATAAAACTGTAAAAGTTTAACAGAACTTCAGGTTCTGACTAACGCACGAGTGTGAAACAAACCTTAGTTTCTTTTCTCATCTGTAGGGGCTCCTTGACAACACACTGTTTGCCACAGGTCATTAACATAAAAATCTCTATAGATTTAAAATTTGATTTGTATGCTTATGTTGTTAGGTATATAGGTCATTAAATGAATTTTAAAAATAATGTGCAATATTCATGTCTATTCTGAAAAGCTTTTTGTTTTAGGTATGCGTATTGCATTCTGCCTCTAACATTACCCATACCCAAAATAACAAAACAAATCTATTTCTGATCAAAACCAAAGTCAAAAGTTTGGCTTAATTAACCAAATAACTAAAGGCTATTTTATTATTTTGTGAGGATTAGTAGTCTTAGCCATAATATTTCATTTTTCAAAAATAATCTATTTAATCTCTATAATCTAAAAATATGTACATGGTTTTACTATAATAATAACATAAGAGCTAATGCACAGTCTGCCATGGTCTACCAAAAGGCTGATTAATTTGCAAAGGGATATGAATTGATATTTATTTAGTAGCAATGTTTTGTTAGGTACTGAGAATTAGCTCAGTAAAAATTAGCTGTCTAATTTTATCTAATACTCTGACAGCCCTATAAGACATGTGTTATTTATTATTGCTGCCTGTAGCCATTTATTCAATTAACAGTTACTGCCCTAATTAGATACATAAAAATGATAAGTCAAAATGCTCTTTTGAAAATGGGAAATTTTGGCATTATTTATTCTTTGTTTCTTAGAATTGGTAATATCCTCATACATTAAATAAGGTGAGAGCCCCGAAGAAGACTGTTAGCAAACCAAGTCAGTGTATTAAGTCAATAATTGATAATAAAATTATAAAGTATTTATTTTTGGAATATTGTAGTTCTATAGTCTAGATTTTAATTTATTTGCAAATATTTTCAAGGATTTATTCTCTCTGTATCACGCACACACACATACACACACACACACACACGGGACATATTTTTTCTCTTACATTTCAATCACTACTAGTGGTCTTAATTTTATATAAGATAGCAACAACCTTCTACTGAAATACATATGCTATGAAAACATATTTTCACCACGTAGCCAGAAAGATGTATATTCAAAGCCTTTTTAAAGAAAATCAAGAGAGGCGGCAAGATGGCGGCTTAGGAGGACGCTGGGCTCACCGCACGTCCTGCTGATCACTTAGATTCCATCTACACCTGCCTAAATAACCCAGAAAACCGCCAGAGCATTAGCAGAACGAGTCGCCGGAGCCAAACGCAGATGAGAGGCCCACGGAAGAGGGTAGGAAGGGCGGCGAGGCTGTGCGCGCTCCACGGACTGGCGGGAGGGAGCCGGGGCGGAGGGGCGGCTCTCCAGCCAAGCAGAGCCCCTGAGTCTGGCTTGCAAAAGCAGAGGGGCCGGGCGGACTGTGTTCCGACAGCAAGCGCGACTTAGCGTCTGGGAGGTCATAAGTTAACAGCTCTACTCGGAAAGCGGGAAGGCTGGAGGACAAAGGGAGGGAGAGCTGCTGAGCCCCCTGACAACAGAGCTCAGTTTGGTGGGGAACAAAGGCGCTCGCCAGCGCCATTTCCCCCGCCCATCCCCCAGCCGAAATCCCAAAGGGAACCGGTTCCTGCCAGGGAACTTGCTCCCTCCGCACAAACACCCAACTCTGCGCTTCTGCGAAGCCAAACCTCCAGCGGCGGATCTGACTCCCTCCCGCTGCCACAGGGCCCCTCCTGAAGTGGATTACCTAAGGAGAAGCGATCTAAGCCTGCCCCTCCTGCCCCCGAGCACCTTGCCTACCCACCCCAGCTAATACGCCAGATCCCCAGCATCACAAGCCTGGCAGGGTGCAAGTAGCCCAGACGAGCCACACCACCCCACAGTGAATCCCGCCCCTAGGAGAGGGGAAGAGAAGGCACACACCAGTCTGACTGTGGCCCCAGCGGTGGGCTGGGGGCAGACATCAGGTCTGACTGCGGCCCCGCCCACCAACTCCAGGTATACACCACAGCACAGGGGAAGTGCCCTGCAGGTCCTCACCACGCCAGGGACTATCCAAAATGACCAAGCGGAAGAACTCCCCTCAGAAGAATCTCCAGGAAATAACAACAGCTAATGAGCTGATCAAAAAGGATTTAAATAATATAACAGAAAGTGAATTTAGAATAATAGTCATAAAATTAATCGCTGGGCTTGAAAACAGTATACAGGACAGCAGAGAATCTCTTGCTACAGAGATCAAGGGACTAAGGAACAGTCACGAGGAGCTGAAAAACGCTTTAAACGAAATGCATAACAAAATGGAAACCACCACAGCTCGGCTTGAAGAGGCAGAGGAGAGAATAGGTGAACTAGAAGATAAAGTTATGGAAAAAGAGGAAGCTGAGAAAAAGAGAGATAAAAAAATCCAGGAGTATGAGGGGAAAATTAGAGAATTAAGTGATACACTAAAAAGAAATAATATACGCATAATTGGTATCCCAGAGGAGGAAGAGAGAGGGAAAGGTGCTGAAGGGGTACTTGAAGAAATCATAGCTGAGAACTTCCCTGAACTGGGGAAGGAAAAAGGCATTGAAATCCAAGAGGCACAGAGAACTCCCTTCAGACGTAACTTGAATCGATCTTCTGCACGACATATCATAGTGAAACTGGCAAAATACAAGGATAAAGAGAAAATTCTGAAAGCAGCAAGGGGTAAACGTGCCCTCACATATAAAGGGAGACCTATAAGACTCGTGACTGATCTCTCTTTTGAAACTTGGCAGGCCAGAAAGAATTGGCACGAGATTTTCAGGGTGCTAGACAGAAAAAATATGCAGCCGAGAATCCTTTATCCAGCAAGTCTGTCATTTAGAATAGAAGGAGAGATAAAGGTCTTCCCAAACAAACAAAAACTGAAGGAATTTGTCACCACTAAACCAGCCCTACAAGAGATCCTAAGGGGGACCCTGTGAGACAAAGTCCCAGAGACATCACTATAAGCATAAAACATACAGACATCACAATGACTCTAAACCCGTATCTTTCTATAATAACACTGAATGTAAATGGATTAAATGCGCCAACCAAAAGACATAGGGTATCAGAATGGATAAAAAAACAAGACCCATCTATTTGCTGTCTACAAGAGACTCATTTTAGACCTGAGGACACCTTTAGATTGAGAGTGAGGGGATGGAGAACTATTTATCATGCGACTGGAAGCCAAAAGAAAGCTGGAGTAGCCATACTTATATCAGACAAACTAGACTTTAAATTAAAGGCTGTAACAAGAGATGAAGAAGGACATTATATAATAGTTACAGGGTCTATCCATCAGGAAGAGCTAACAATTATAAATGTCTATGCACCGAATACCGGAGCCCCCAAATATATAAAACAATTACTCATAAACATAAGCAACCTTATTGATAAGAATGTGGTAATTGCAGGGGACTTTAACACCCCACTTACAGAAATGGATAGATCATCTAGACACACGGTCAATAAAGAAACAAGGGCCCTGAATGAGACATTGGATCAGATGGACTTGACAGATATATTTAGAACTCTGCATCCCAAAGCAACAGAATATACTTTCTTCTCGAGTGCACATGGAACATTCTCCAAGATAGATCATATACTGGGTCACAAAACAGCCCTTCATAAGTTTACAAGAATTGAAATTATACCATGCTTACTTTCAGACCACAATGCTATGAAGCTTGAAATCAACCACAGAAAAAAGTCTGGAAAACCTCCAAAAGCATGGAGGTTAAAGAACACCCTACTAACGAATGAGTGGGTCAACCAGGCAATTAGAGAAGAAATTAAAAAATATATGGAAACAAACGAAAATGAAAATACAACAATCCAAACGCTTTGGGACGCAGCAAAGGCAGTCCTGAGAGGAAAATACATTGCAATCCAGGCCTATCTCAAGAAACAAGAAAAATCCCAAATACAAAATCTAACAGCACACCTAAAGGAACTAGAAGCAGAACAGCAAAGGCAGCCTAAGCCCAGCAGAAGAAGAGAAATAATAAAGATCAGAGCAGAAATAAACAATATAGAAACTAAAAAAACTGTAGAGCAGATCAACGAAACCAAGAGTTGGTTTTTTGAAAAAATAAACAAAATTGACAAACCTCTAGCCAGGCTTCTCAAAAAGAAAAGGGAGATGACCCAAATAGATAAAATCATGAATGAAAATGGAATGATTACAACCAATCCCTCAGAGATACAAACAATTATCAGGGAATACTATGAAAAATTATATGCCAACAAATTGGACAACCTGGAAGAAATGGACAAATTCCTGAACACCCACACTCTTCCAAAACTCAATCAGGAGGAAATAGAAAGCTTGAACAGACCCATAACCAGCGAAGAAATTGAATCGGTTATCAAAAATCTCCCAACAAATAAGAGTCCAGGACCAGATGGCTTCCCAGGGGAGTTCTACCAGACGTTTAAAGCAGAGATAATACCTATCCTTCTCAAGCTATTCCAAGAAATAGAAAGGGAAGGAAAACTTCCAGACTCATTCTATGAAGCCAGTATTACTTTGATTCCTAAACCAGACAGAGACCCAGTAAAAAAAGAGAACTACAGGCCAATATCCCTGATGAATATGGATGCAAAAATTCTCAATAAGATACTAGCAAATCGAATTCAACGGCATATAAAAAGAATTATTCACCATGATCAAGTGGGATTCATTCCTGGGATGCAGGGCTGGTTCAACATTCGCAAATCAATCAACGTGATACATCACATTAACAAAAAAAGAGAGAAGAACCATATGATCCTGTCAATCGATGCAGAAAAGGCCTTCGACAAAATCCAGCACCCTTTCTTAATAAAAACCCTTGAGAAAGTCGGGATAGAAGGAACATACTTAAAGATCATAAAAGCCATTTATGAAAAGCCCACAGCTAACATCATCCTCAACGGGGAAAAACTGAGAGCTTTTTCCCTGAGATCAGGAACACGACAAGGATGCCCACTCTCACCGCTGCTGTTTAACATAGTGCTGGAAGTTCTAGCATCAGCAATCAGACAACAAAAGGAAATCAAAGGCATCCAAATTGGCAAAGATGAAGTCAAGCTTTCGCTTTTTGCAGATGACATGATATTATACATGGAAAATCCGATAGACTCCACCAAAAGTCTGCTAGAACTGATACAGGAATTCAGCAAAGTTGCAGGATACAAAATCAATGTACAGAAATCAGTTGCATTCTTATACACTAACAATGAAGCAACAGAAAGACAAATAAAGAAACTGATCCCATTCACAATTGCACCAAGAAGCATAAAATACCTAGGAATAAATCTAACCAAAGATGTAAAGGATCTGTATGCTGAAAACTATAGAAAGCTTCTGAAGGAAATTGAAGAAGATTTAAAGAAATGGAAAGACATTCCCTGCTCATGGATTGGAAAAATAAATATTGTCAAAATGTCAATACTACCCAAAGCTATCTACACATTCAATGCAATCCCAATCAAAATTGCACCAGCATTCTTCTCGAAACTAGAACAAGCAATCCTAAAATTCATATGGAACCACAAAAGGCCCCGAATAGCCAAAGGAATTTTGAAGAAGAAGACCAAAGCAGGAGGCATCACAATCCCAGACTTTAGCCTCTACTACAAAGCTGTCATCATCAAGACAGCATGGTATTGGCACCAAAACAGACACATAGACCAATGGAATAGAATAGAAACCCCAGAACTAGACCCACAAACGTATGGCCAACTCATCTTTGACAAAGCAGGAAAGAACATCCAATGGAAAAAAGACAGCCTCTTTAACAAATGGTGCTGGGAGAACTGGACAGCAACATGCAGAAGGTTGAAACTAGACCACTTTCTCACACCATTCACAAAAATAAACTCAAAATGGATAAAGGACCTAAATGTGAGACAGGAAACCATCAAAACCTTAGAGGAGAAAGCAGGAAAAGACCTCTCTGACCTCAGCCGTAGCAATCTCTTACTCGACACATCCCCAAAGGCAAGGGAATTAAAAGCAAAAGTGAATTACTGGGACCTTATGAAGATAAAAAGCTTCTGCACAGCAAAGGAAACAACCAACAAAACTAAAAGGCAACCAACGGAATGGGAAAAGATATTCGCAAATGACATATCGGACAAAGGGCTAGTATCCAAAATCTATAAAGAGCTCACCAAACTCCACACCCAAAAAACAAATAACCCAGTGAAGAAATGGGCAGAAAACATGAATAGACACTTCTCTAAAGAAGACATCCGGATGGCCAACAGGCACATGAAAAGATGTTCAGCGTCGCTCCTTATCAGGGAAATACAAATCAAAACCACACTCAGGTATCACCTCACGCCAGTCAGAGTGGCCAAAATGAACAAATCAGGAGACTATAGATGCTGGAGAGGATGTGGAGAAACGGGAACCCTCTTGCACTGTTGGTGGGAATGCAAATTGGTGCAGCCGCTCTGGAAAGCAGTGTGGAGGTTCCTCAGAAAATTAAAAATAGACCTACCCTATGACCCAGCAATAGCACTGCTAGGAATTTATCCAAGGGATACAGGAGCACTGATGCATAGGGCCACTTGTACCCCAATGTTCATAGCAGCACTCTCAACAATAGCCAAATTATGGAAAGAGCCTAAATGTCCATCAACTGATGAATGGATAAAGAAATTGTGGTTTATATACACAATGGAATATTACGTGGCAATGAGAAAAAATGAAATATGGCCTTTTGTAGCAACGTGGATGGAACTGGAGAGTGTGATGCTAAGTGAAATAAGCCATACAGAGAAAGACAGATACCCTATGGTTTCACTCTTATGTGGATCCTGAGAAACTTAACAGGAACCCATGGGGGAGGGGAAGGGAAAAAAAAAAAAAACAGGTTAGAATGGGAGAGAGCCAAAGCATAAGAGACTTAAAAACTGAGAACAAACTGAGGGTTGATGGGGGGTGGGAGGGAGGAGAGGGTGGGTGATGGGTATTGAGGAGGGCACCTTTTGGGATGAGCACTGGGTGTTGTATGGAAACCAATTTGTCAATAAATTTCATAAAAAAAAAAAAAAGAAAATCAAGATACAATTTATCAAGATGTATGAGCAGCAAGAACTTTAATTGCTGGCTTAATAAATTTAATTCTTCTAATATTAAAAAGCATATAATTATCAGAAGAAATTGATAGACTAGAAAAAGGGAGTAGAAAAAGGACAAGAATGGCCAAATATATCCTGAAGAAGAATGAAAGCTAAGAACTCTACAGGGTGTCAGAGATGGAGTTAGCAAAATCTACATTGAAATAAAACAATTAAAACAGTACAGTATTGTTATAAAGATGGGAAAATGGATCACTGGAACAAGATAGAGAGTCCAGGAAAGGTCATATATGGAAGGTCACCTGATGTATAGCAAAGCGACACTATGATGCAATAGGGAAATAATGGTATATTCAATACAATATGTTGGGTCTATTGGATATTTTTATGAGAAAAAGTTTTTCTTTATCTTATATCATGAACATATGAAAAAAAATCATATATCATGATATCTTATATCATGAAAAAAAAATCTTATATCATGAACATGTTCACTGGTACAGTGAACATCTAAACGTGAACAGCAAACAATAAGACTTTTAAAACATTAGACACTATCATTATTTTCCGGGGTAGGCCAAGAAATCTTAATCAAAAGCACTGACCATTAGTAAAAATAAATAAATAAATAAAATAAATTAGACATTAATGTTAAGGAGTTTTACTCAGCAAAATACAGTGTTAGAGTGAAAAACAAACACTGGATAGAAGAAAATATTTACAAAATACATACCTGACCAAAAAAACCTCAAATGTTTCCAGGGTGTGTGTGTGTGCTTGCATAAAATTCACAAATTAGTAATAAAATTAAAGTCAAAGCAATATACAATGAATAAAAACTATAATAGGCACTTCATAGAAGATGTTGAATTTCAGTTAAACTCATATTATCCCAGGAATAGAAAAAGAAAAGTCATACAATACCAAGATTTGGAACCAAGAACCTAGAACTTTCAAGCACTGAACAGTGGGAGTACAAAGTGATTAGTACAGGGCTTTGCCTTTTGAAGTTGAATATAACTCCAGGATCTGATATTTTCACTCAGGACTATCCCAACAAAAATGGCTATGTGCTCTGTAGAAGACATGTATTGTAATATTCATTTCAAAACATTTCATTATAGCCCCAAACTAGAAATAAAACAAAGTTCTATCAGCTTTAGAATGGTTGAAAGAAGTGTGGTTTCTTTCTACAATGTAATACTAGGGTATTGAGAATTAACAAATTACTACCGTACAGGAATACATGGATAAATCTCACAAACAAGATTTTTAAAAAGGTATAGAAGACATATAAAAGAGTACATTTCATAGAAAATTGATTGCAAAAAATTCAAAAACAGGCAAAGTAATTTAAGGTTGTGGATCTCAGGATAGTTTACCCTAGGGGTAGTGAATGAAGGTGGTAACAGAGTCCCTTCTGGGGTTCCGGTAATGCTCTACTTCTTTGTGTGTGGTAGAGATTTGTTCACTTTGTAGAATGTAATTGACTTATACAGTTATGATCTGTGTACTTTTATTCTCTGAATGTTATACTTCTATAAAAAGTTAATACAAATCTTATTATCAAAGTATAAGAATACCCTCCTAAGGCCTGAAACCTGAGCTTACAAAGAGGATTGTATACGAGGTAAATTTCTCCATTTTATAGTAAATATTCAGACATATTGTAAGCTTATTACTGGTTATGTACCCCGATGAGAAAGAGGAAAATCAGCCAGAGTATCCAGAAGTACTGAACAAGTCCCAAGAGAATGGTAAAGGGAGGAGCCTTGAAAGAACTGATAGAATCCTCAGTCTGATTTGCAGTTTTCCTTTGTCGCCAGACACCTGCCAAAAACTTCAAGGTCAAGGAATCAGGTATCTCTGATTGCAGTTTCTGCAATGTCTTTAGGTTTGTTGGAATAATTTAGCCACTTTATCATCAACATTTGCAACCTTTGCACAAGAATGGTCTGAATATTTGCAATAGAATAGCATTTATAAACATTAGAAATAGCAAATAGATATGAAGTACATAAAATGAATCTTAAGAAATAAAATTAAAATATGAAATTTCTTCAGGAAAGAAGTTGTATTTGCAACGAATATGACTACCTGCTTTGAGTAGCAACAGATTTAATTCTTTGTTTAAACATGTGTCCAAGAAATGTATCTCTTTAGGAGCACTTAATTCTAATACTATATAAAATAAAATAACTTCAGTAGCCGCCTTGCATGGAGAAACTTGTTACTGTATTCTCCCCAGCCATCAAAGCCAAAGTCAGAATTTTCCATACGATGAGTGGGACATAGCTGTTTACATTGGTTATTAGTGACAATCAGATAAATTTGTGGTATCATATTATAACCTATTAGTAAATAATCCATAGTTGGATTCTAGTCAGTGGTTGTGAATAACAAGAAAGGATGTCTCTTCAAGTTAGAAGCTTTCAAGGGCCCACTCAGTTGTGGGGGGTCCAGGCTAAGGAGCCTGTGATTCACAATGGGACCCTAGAGAACAGGAGGGCTAGATATAACCACTAAGGAATTGTACTAATCATAACAGTTGATAGAAAGAAAAAGAGAAAGGGACATGTGTATTGTATGAAGGATCTGGGATGCTTTTGGGTATCAGAAAAATGGCAGACTAAATTCAGACATCATTCATTGAGAAGTTGACACAATGGACAGGATTGTTGCAGGTCCTGGGAGGGACTAGGGCCATAGCAGAAGGCTTCCAAACTGGAATAGGAAGGACTGAAAAAGCTATTGGGTGCACACATATGCATGTATGTATATGCACACACGATCTTTTCTGTAAAATTTTAGAATTATACCTATCGGGATGCATTTGCTGACACAATTGCAATTATCTCAGCATGAATTAGACAGTTGATATTTTATTTCCAGCATTACCATTCTCCTTAGGACAATCTTCTTCCTATCTAATATTTTCAAATGTTTCCATCAGTTCCAAAGCACTATGTTTCATCCAAAGCAAGCTAAATTTTCTTTGAGTCTACCTTGTTCTTTATCTAAAGAGCTAACACCTGAAAGAACATCTTGCCTGTGTTTAGTTGAGAAAAAAAATTTTTTTTTTTTTTGTTGCTGGGGAATAAACATCTTGTTTTTCAGTCTCTGGGCATTGTGAATAGCAGCTTGAAAGAACAACCTAAAATTCTCAACACTAAATTAAACATATAGGCATGGCCAGATGCAATTACAAAGGCAAACTCTGCCAGGAAATCTCAGGTGCTTCCAAAAACAGTCCAGCTGCTGCAGTGTCAATATTCCAAAGAAATTGATGACAGTCTAGGTATGAACGAAAAGTGAAAGGAGAAATTCACATGTAATATCGCCTTTCCTCTTCTCCTTCAGAACTCCAAATTTTTCTGCTTGTCGATTCTTATTTACAAGTGGGTGTTCATATGCAATGCTTTCCCTTTAGGCCTATTCAGAGCAAGGGCATATGGGAGAGTGGCTTTTGTTATATTTAATATCACTGGATTGTGCTTTGAAATCTAATAATTCCAGGATTACTATGGCCAAATTAGGAGATTTGAATCTTACACTGTTTCCTCTACAATTAACCACTGAATACATAAAATTCACTTACCCTTTTTTTTATTTTCTCAGCTATGAATCCATGATTCTTGGATTTTGGAAATAATGGTCTATTCAAAAAAATTTAACACAGGATACCAGCATACATTTCTAAATTTTATTTTTATTATTAACGGCATTAAAACCAACCAATATGTGGGACTATTAATTTAAGCTCCTGCTCACCTCTTAATTTCTCACATTATACCCAGTCAGTCCATAAAACCAAAAAGCAAGTTATCACAAAACAGGTCAGTGTTATGGAATATTTTCTTCTCAGACTTACAGAAATGCCTCTAGGATTTCACTCATCTCCTAACTAGTAGCACAGAATTATCATGGAAGCCCTCCACCTCCCTATTTTGCTGTATTAGAGAAAATACAGATCTGACTGTAAAGTAGGGAGAAATCTTCAGTGTTAAATAAAAGTATTCTCTCACATTTTAACTTTTTTAAATGTTTATTTTATTATTGAGAGAGAGAGAGAGAGACAAAGCATGAGCAGGGGAGGGGCAGAGAGAAAGAGAGACACAGAATCTGAAGCAGGCTCCAGGCACCAACCTGTCAGCACAAAGCCCTATGCGGGCCTCGAACTCACGAACTACAAGATCATGACCTGAGCCGAAGTTGGACACTTAACCAACTGAGCCACCCAGGTGCCCATTCTCTCACATTTTAAAGTTGGTTTTCAAATACACTCAGGATAAAATGATCTGAGACAAATTATTAGAAACCTGAATTAAAATTTTTGAAATATAAAAACAAATGGTATCCATATTACATTATGATTTTATTTTTGCCAATGTTTGCATTTTCTAGAATATGCAAATTGTAAATTCATTCAGCCAGTACTACGTATAGTATCTATAATAAGCCAGACGCAGTTACATACCAGAAAGCGTACCATAATAAAAAGTTGTCAGGCTGGGGTTTTGTCAGGTTAAGTTAATAAAAATAGTATTATTTTTTTAAAATTGTTTTTTAATGTTTATTTATCTTTGAGAGAGCGAGAGACAGAATGTGAGTGGGAGAGGGTCAGAGAGAGAGGGAGACACACAATCTGAAGCAGGCTCCAGGCTCCAAGCTGTCAGCACAGAGCCCGATGTAGGGCTCAAAATCACGAACAGTGAGATCATGACCTGAGCCATTCAGGCGCCCCAAAACAATGCTATTTTTAAAATTATGCTTCTTAGTAAATACTTGAAGTCTCTTGGATGTATACGGTCTTAATGTATTTCTAATATACCCACGTAATTAGAAAATATGTTAAATGAAATCAAAGTTGTTTTCAAAAGTGGCTCTGCAATTAATAAAACTTCTAAACTTATAAAATTTAAAATTACTGTTTGTTCCCTCAGCTACAGTGCACAAAAAATGCTCTTATAGCTTCACTCACACATGATTCTGTTAAAGTTAGTTGTTTAGAGTGGCCTTCCTAAAGAGATTGCAAGTTTTAGGAGGTCAGGAGAAACTGATGCCTTCATGAGTCTATACTCAATTTCTAGGCTATTTATAGTCACATAGTAAGAGTTCACAAATATTTTGTTAGACAAATGGCCTTTTAACATTTATCTTTAAGTTTTTGAGACTTTTTGATCTTTTGGTTATTTCTTCATGTTATAAATTTTTTCTTGCTCTGTACTATATTATCAACTCAAACACATGCCATATCTCATGTTTCCAAACACGATTTACTTTGGTCTATTCATCCTGTCTCTTTTGAAGACAGTTTTAAAGCACACAGCAACTTAATAGAAAAGTTCAAAATATTTTGAATGGTAATCCCTTCCTAGGTGTTCTATACAGATTTTTAAACAACCATCTGTAAAATGGTTATAAACGCATATTCTTGATAAAGCAGCAGGGAGCATATGTATATATTTTTGAATTGTAATACAATAAGAAGTAGAATGGAAGGATTTAATAGTATTCTTCAAAATGTTCCATGGGCACATTGCCAAAATACTTAAGCAAATGGCTTTTTGTATCCTTTTCTACTGAGTCAATATTAGTAATTTTCATAACAGCATCTTATACAGTCAAGAGAGTCATGAAGGCATTTCTGCCATGAACAGAATGAGTTTATATGGAATATTGATTCTTCATGTCAAACACAGCTGGAGTGTTTCACCAGTAATTTTATATCTAGCATACACAGTAGCTTCCCTATCCCTCATACCTAGTGAATCAGAATAAAAGTGATTAATAGGAGCCTTAAAAAGATGGTACTCGAAAGCTGGGTCCATGCAGCCCCAAGGGAAATGGAGAAAATGGTTACTAGTCATCTTCTAAAATACTACGCAGAGGACAAACCAAAGCTGCCTTCCTTTCCAGATGCTTTCCGGCGAACAATAATCCACTTCTAAAGAGCCAGGTCACTGTTTCTTTCCCTTGATCCCATTGCAGATCACTGTAGAGCATGCCATTCTCTGTGATGGGATTAGGCATCTGTTACAGACAGATGGGCTACCCTGAGTAACACATAACAGGTAATAGCAAAGCAGAATGGATATTCCCCAATTCTCAGGGTTGATTTAGTTGGATGCTCCTCCTATGAATACGTTGCTAAATGTTGCAGGAGTTTAGTGCATTTCAGAGAATCATCATGCTTCTGAGGACAGTTTAATGGTTTTTAATGCTTTGAGGTGTATCAGAATTTCCTGATTGCTAGTTTATATTTCATCTTCAGGTTTTCTTTATTATTTGCCTATATCATAACCATTATATAATTCACATCTTACGGTTTTGTTTTCATGGGACCCTTAAACTATTCAGATTTCAAAATCTTAGTTTTCCTTTAGACTTACAGACAATGTGAAGGTGAGGCATCCTATGATATGTTCTCTGGACTCTTCAGAGCCTAACTTGTATAATTACATAACTGCTTCTTTATATAACTAAAACCCTAATACCACATTTTCTATTGAACACTAATAAACTACTAAACATTGAAAACTACTAAATGGATTGCCAGATTGTACTTAAATGTTATGTTTAGTGGGTATATTTATATAATACATGTATTTAAAATACATATTGAGATATATATTTTCAGTAAATGTATGTGACAGTTATTTATATATATGATATATAAATATTTATGATATATATTTATATACATATATGATACACTGATCAGAGGTTTTAGAGTTAACAGTCTAAAGTGACTTTGAAAACTTGTAAATAAGGAAGTTCACTTTTTACTTCTGTGTTAATAAAATGCAGAACTGAGTTTGGGATAGAACAGAAACATATGAGTGGCCTTCTTTATGTTATCTACAAAAGCACTTCCAAAGATTTTAAAGTGTATGAGCTTGGGAGAAAAAAAACAGATCCACACTTTTTTTCAGGCCTTCAAAGTTTGAGGTCATCTATTACCACTGATAAAATACAGCATTGTGACTAGCAATGGATTATCACAATTCCTTCCACATTACCCTGTTTCATATTTACTGAATATTTATCACCATTTTAAGTCATGTAAAGATGAAAATTCAGTGTGAGTAGGGAAAGAAAATAGATATTAGGCAACATTTTCTGTGGTTGCCAAATTCTAAATTCCCAGCGGCAGCTCACTCTTTGAGGGAGAAATAGAAGAATAGTCACAATTTTGTTACCATATGACAAACTGTCACTTCATGAGAAATAGAAGGTATATTTTGAATCCAAATTCCATAGGTATTTTGTGCGTTGACCTTAGAATGTATAGTTTGTCATACCCATGACATTGTAGAAACAAATCTACATCTAGTTGAATATATTTAGACCTGTGAATTTTGTGCTATAAAAGATAGGAAAGGAAAATGGTTGTGACATATGTAGCTATAGAATATTTACATTTTATTAACATGTAATACTTAATACTTTAGACTATGCTAAGATACAAACCCTAATGATAAATGTACTCAATTTATTGAATAAAGAGTTCATGACAGCAAATGAAAGTCTTTACTTTTAAATTGATAATGTTAATAAGTAATTTTTTTTTCTGAAATTTATTGACAAATTGGTTTCCATACAACACCCAGTGCTCATCCCAAAAGGTGCCCTCCTCAATACCCATCACCCACCCTCTCCTCCCTCCCACCCCCCATCAACCCTCAGTTTGTTCTCAGTTTTTAACAGTCTCTTATGCTTTGGCTCTCTCCCATTCTAACCTCTTTTTTTTTTTTTTCCCTTCCCCTCCCCCATGGGTTCCTGTTAAGTTTCTCAGGATCCACATAAGAGTGAAACCATATGGTATCTGTCTTTCTCTGTATGGCTTATTTCACTTAGCATCACACTCTCCAGTTCCATCCACGTTGCTACAAAAGGCCATATTTCATTTTTTCTCATTGCCATGTAATATTCCATTGTGTATATAAACCACAATTTCTTTATCCATTCATCAGTTGATGGACATTTAGGCTCTTTCCATAATTTGGCTATTGTTGAGAGTGCTGCTATGAACATTGGGGTACAAGTGGCCCTATGCATCAGTGCTCCTGTATCCCTTGGATAAATTCCTAGCAGTGCTATTGCTGGGTCATAGGGTAGGTCTATTTTTAATTTTCTGAGGAACCTCCACACTGCTTTCCAGAGCGGCTGCACCAATTTGCATTCCCACCAACAGTGCAAGAGGGTTCCCGTTTCTCCACATCCTCTCCAGCATCTATAGTCTCCTGATTTGTTCATTTTGGCCACTCTGACTGGCGTGAGGTGATACCTGAGTGTGGTTTTGATTTGTATTTCCCTGATAAGGAGCGACGCTGAACATCTTTTCATGTGCCTGTTGGCCATCCGGATGTCTTCTTTAGAGAAGTGTCTATTCATGTTTTCTGCCCATTTCTTCACTGGGTTATTTGTTTTTCGGGTGTGGAGTTTGGTGAGCTCTTTATAGATTTTGGATACTAGCCCTTTGTCCGATATGTCATTTGCGAATATCTTTTCCCATTCCGTTGGTTGCCTTTTAGTTTTGTTGGTTGTTTCCTTTGCTGTGCAGAAGCTTTTTATCTTCATAAGGTCCCAGTAATTCACTTTTGCTTTTAATTCCCTTGCCTTTGGGGATGTGTCGAGTAAGAGATTGCTACGGCTGAGGTCAGAGAGGTCTTTTCCTGCTTTCTCCTCTAAGGTTTTGATGGTTTCCTGTCTCACATTTAGGTCCTTTATCCATTTTGAGTTTATTTTTGTGAATGGTGTGAGAAAGTGGTCTAGTTTCAACCTTCTGCATGTTGCTGTCCAGTTCTCCCAGCACCATTTGTTAAAGAGGCTGTCTTTTTTCCATTGGATGTTCTTTCCTGCTTTGTCAAAGATGAGTTGGCCATACGTTTGTGGGTCTAGTTCTGGGGTTTCTATTCTATTCCATTGGTCTATGTGTCTGTTTTGGTGCCAATACCATGCTGTCTTGATGATGACAGCTTTGTAGTAGAGGCTAAAGTCTGGGATTGTGATGCCTCCTGCTTTGGTCTTCTTCTTCAAAATTCCTTTGGCTATTCGGGGCCTTTTGTGGTTCCATATGAATTTTAGGATTGCTTGTTCTAGTTTCGAGAAGAATGCTGGTGCAATTTTGATTGGGATTGCATTGAATGTGTAGATAGCTTTGGGTAGTATTGACATTTTGACAATATTTATTTTTCCAATCCATGAGCAGGGAATGTCTTTCCATTTCTTTAAATCTTCTTCAATTTCCTTCAGAAGCTTTCTATAGTTTTCAGCATACAGATCCTTTACATCTTTGGTTAGATTTATTCCTAGGTATTTTATGCTTCTTGGTGCAATTGTGAATGGGATCAGTTTCTTTATTTGTCTTTCTGTTGCTTCATTGTTAGTGTATAAGAATGCAACTGATTTCTGTACATTGATTTTGTATCCTGCAACTTTGCTGAATTCCTGTATCAGTTCTAGCAGACTTTTGGTGGAGTCTATCGGATTTTCCATGTATAATATCATGTCATCTGCAAAAAGCGAAAGCTTGACTTCATCTTTGCCAATTTTGATGCCTTTGATTTCCTTTTGTTGTCTGATTGCTGATGCTAGAACTTCCAGCACTATGTTAAACAGCAGCGGTGAGAGTGGGCATCCTTGTCGTGTTCCTGATCTCAGGGAAAAAGCTTTCAGTTTTTCCCCGTTGAGGATGATGTTAGCTGTGGGCTTTTCATAAATGGCTTTTATGATCTTTAAGTATGTTCCTTCTATCCCGACTTTCTCAAGGGTTTTTATTAAGAAAGGGTGCTGGATTTTGTCGAAGGCCTTTTCTGCATCGATTGACAGGATCATATGGTTCTTCTCTCTTTTTTTGTTAATGTGATGTATCACGTTGATTGATTTGCGAATGTTGAACCAGCCCTGCATCCCAGGAATGAATCCCACTTGATCATGGTGAATAATTCTTTTTATATGCCGTTGAATTCGATTTGCTAGTATCTTATTGAGAATTTTTGCATCCATATTCATCAGGGATATTGGCCTGTAGTTCTCTTTTTTTACTGGGTCTCTGTCTGGTTTAGGAATCAAAGTAATACTGGCTTCATAGAATGAGTCTGGAAGTTTTCCTTCCCTTTCTATTTCTTGGAATAGCTTGAGAAGGATAGGTATTATCTCTGCTTTAAACGTCTGGTAGAACTCCCCTGGGAAGCCATCTGGTCCTGGACTCTTATTTGTTGGGAGATTTTTGATAACCGATTCAATTTCTTCGCTGGTTATGGGTCTGTTCAAGCTTTCTATTTCCTCCTGATTGAGTTTTGGAAGAGTGTGGGTGTTCAGGAATTTGTCCATTTCTTCCAGGTTGTCCAATTTGTTGGCATATAAGTTTTCATAGTATTCCCTGATAATTGTTTGTATCTCTGAGGGATTGGTTGTAATAATTCCATTTTCATTCATGATTTTATCTATTTGGGTCATCTCCCTTTTCTTTTTGAGAAGCCTGGCTAGAGGTTTGTCAATTTTGTTTATTTTTTCAAAAAACCAACTCTTGGTTTCGTTGATCTGCTCTACAGTTTTTTTAGTTTCTATATTGTTTATTTCTGCTCTGATCTTTATTATTTCTCTTCTTCTGCTGGGCTTAGGCTGCCTTTGCTGTTCTGCTTCTAGTTCCTTTAGGTGTGCTGTTAGATTTTGTATTTGGGATTTTTCTTGTTTCTTGAGATAGGCCTGGATTGCAATGTATTTTCCTCTCAGGACTGCCTTTGCTGCGTCCCAAAGCGTTTGGATTGTTGTATTTTCATTTTCGTTTGTTTCCATATATTTTTTAATTTCTTCTCTAATTGCCTGGTTGACCCACTCATTCGTTAGTAGGGTGTTCTTTAACCTCCATGCTTTTGGAGGTTTTCCAGACTTTTTTCTGTGGTTGATTTCAAGCTTCATAGCATTGTGGTCTGAAAGTAAGCATGGTATAATTTCAATTCTTGTAAACTTATGAAGGGCTGTTTTGTGACCCAGTATATGATCTATCTTGGAGAATGTTCCATGTGCACTCGAGAAGAAAGTATATTCTGTTGCTTTGGGATGCAGAGTTCTAAATATATCTGTCAAGTCCATCTGATCCAATGTCTCATTCAGGGCCCTTGTTTCTTTATTGACCGTGTGTCTAGATGATCTATCCATTTCTGTAAGTGGTGTATTAAAGTCCCCTGCAATTACCACATTCTTATCAATAAGGTTGCTTATGTTTATGAGTAATTGTTTTATATATTTGGGGGCTCCGGTATTCGGTGCATAGACATTTATAATTGTTAGCTCTTCCTGATGGATAGACCCTGTAACTATTATATAATGTCCTTCTTCATCTCTTGTTACAGCCTTTAATTTAAAGTCTAGTTTGTCTGATATAAGTATGGCTACTCCAGCTTTCTTTTGGCTTCCAGTCGCATGATAAATAGTTCTCCATCCCCTCACTCTCAATCTAAAGGTGTCCTCAGGTCTAAAATGAGTCTCTTGTAGACAGCAAATAGATGGGTCTTGTTTTTTTATCCATTCTGATACCCTATGTCTTTTGGTTGGCGCATTTAATCCATTTACATTCAGTGTTATTATAGAAAGATACGGGTTTAGAGTCATTGTGATGTCTGTATGTTTTATGCTTGTAGTGATGTCTCTGGGACTTTGTCTCACAGGGTCCCCCTTAGGATCTCTTGTAGGGCTGGTTTAGTGGTGACAAATTCCTTCAGTTTTTGTTTGTTTGGGAAGACCTTTATCTCTCCTTCTATTCTAAATGACAGACTTGCTGGATAAAGGATTCTCGGCTGCATATTTTTTCTGTCTAGCACCCTGAAAATCTCGTGCCAATTCTTTCTGGCCTGCCAAGTTTCAAAAGAGAGATCAGTCACGAGTCTTATAGGTCTCCCTTTATATGTGAGGGCACGTTTACCCCTTGCTGCTTTCAGAATTTTCTCTTTATCCTTGTATTTTGCCAGTTTCACTATGATATGTCGTGCAGAAGATCGATTCAAGTTACGTCTGAAGGGAGTTCTCTGTGCCTCTTGGATTTCAATGCCTTTTTCCTTCCCCAGTTCAGGGAAGTTCTCAGCTATGATTTCTTCAAGTACCCCTTCAGCACCTTTCCCTCTCTCTTCCTCCTCTGGGATACCAATTATGCGTATATTATTTCTTTTTAGTGTATCACTTAATTCTCTAATTTTCCCCTCATACTCCTGGATTTTTTTATCTCTCTTTTTCTCAGCTTCCTCTTTTTCCATAACTTTATCTTCTAGTTCACCTATTCTCTCCTCTGCCTCTTCAAGCCGAGCTGTGGTGGTTTCCATTTTGTTATGCATTTCGTTTAAAGCGTTTTTCAGCTCCTCGTGACTGTTCCTTAGTCCCTTGATCTCTGTAGCAAGAGATTCTCTGCTGTCCTGTATACTGTTTTCAAGCCCAGCGATTAATTTTATGACTATTATTCTAAATTCACTTTCTGTTATATTATTTAAATCCTTTTTGATCAGCTCATTAGCTGTTGTTATTTCCTGGAGATTCTTCTGAGGGGAGTTCTTCCGCTTGGTCATTTTGGATAGTCCCTGGCGTGGTGAGGACCTGCAGGGCACTTCCCCTGTGCTGTGGTGTATACCTGGAGTTGGTGGGCGGGGCCGCAGTCAGACCTGATGTCTGCCCCCAGCCCACCGCTGGGGCCACAGTCAGACTGGTGTGTGCCTTCTCTTCCCCTCTCCTAGGGGCGGGATTCACTGTGGGGTGGTGTGGCTCGTCTGGGCTACTTGCACCCTGCCAGGCTTGTGATGCTGGGGATCTGGCGTATTAGCTGGGGTGGGTAGGCAAGGTGCTCGGGGGCAGGAGGGGCAGGCTTAGATCGCTTCTCCTTAGGTGATCCACTTCAGGAGGGGCCCTGTGGCAGCGGGAGGGAGTCAGATCCACTGCCAGAGGTTTGGCTCCGCAGAAGCGCAGAGTTGGGTGTTTGAGCGGAGCGAGCAAGTTCCCTGGCAGGAACCGGTTCCCTTTGGGATTTCGGCTGGGGGATGGGCGGGGGAGATGGCGCTGGCGAGCGCCTTTGTTCCCCACCAAACTGAGCTCTGTTGTCAGGGGGCTCAGCAGCTCTCCCTCCCTTTGTCCTCCAGCCTTCCCGCTTTCCGAGCAGAGCTGTTAAGTTATGACCTCCCAGACGCTAAGTCGCCCTTGCTGTCGGAACACAGTCCGTCAGGCCCCTCCGCTTTTCCAAGCCAGACTCGGGGGCTCTGCTTGGCCGGCGAGCCGCCCCTCCGCCCCGGCTCCCTCCCACCAGTCCGTGGAGCGCGCACCGCCTCGCCGCCCTTCCTACCCTCTTCCGTGGGCCTCTCGTCTGCGTTTGGCTCCGGCGACTCTGTTCTGCTAATCCTCTGGCGGTTTTCTGGGTTATTTAGGCAGGTGTAGATGGAATCTAAGTGATCAGCAGGACGTGCGGTGAGCCCAGCGTCCTCCTAAGCCGCCATCTTGCCGCAACCAGTAATTTTTGAAATTGTGAAAATAATTTTAACTGTCATTGTTTTGAAATTAACAAAAGTATCTTTCTGGAGGACAGATATCAAAGGTATGTTGACAGTTTCTCCAAAATTTAATTATTAACGAATAGATAACACTAAAGCATTTATTATATGGCAGACACTGTTCTATGCACTTTCCAGATATTAACAATTTTTTTTGTAACACTCCTATGAGATAAGTGGCAATGTTATTATTTCCTTTTATAGATGAGGAAGTGAGTCAAAAGAGAGGCATTAAGTGACTTACCCCAGATAACAACAGCAGTTAAGTGTCAATGCCAAGTGTTCTCTGTGGTGATATGTCATCTTTTATTTTTGAGTAATTTTTTAAAGATACTTTTATGGGTTGAACTGAGTTCCCCAAAAGGATACATTGAAATCCTAATCTGAGAAGATGATCTTTTTCAGGGGTGCCTGGGTGGCTCAGTCTGTTAAGCATCGAACCCTTGATTTTGGCTCAGCTCATGATCTCAGGGTTCCTGAGATCAAGCCCCCATCAGGCTCACTGCTGACAGAGCAGAGCCTGCTTGGGATTCTCTCTCCTATCTCTCTGCCCCTCCCCCTGCTCATGTGCACATGTGTGCATGTGTGTGCACTTTTCCCCTCTCAAAACAAATAAAATGAAAATGAAAAGAATATTATCTTTTTTTGGAAGTAGGGTTGTTGCAGACTAATTGATTAACATCACACTTGAGTATGGTGAAACCCCAATCCTAAATGACTGGAGTCTTATAAAAAGAGAAGAGAAACAGACATAGAAACTACAGGGAGAACAGAGCCATGTGACAATGGAGAAATTGGAATGGTGCATCTACAAGCCAAGGAACACTGAGGATTACCAGCAAATGCCAGAAGCTAGAAGGACAGATTCTCCCCCACAAGTTTCAGAGGGAGTATGGTCCTACTGAAATCTTGATTTTGCACTTCTAGCCTCCAAACATGTGAGATAATTATTTTCTGCTGTTTTAAGCTAGTTAATTTGTAGTACTTTGTTACTGTAGCCATGGGAAACTAATACATTCACTGACTATATCAATATGCAAAAACAGGGAGAAAAATGTAATAAAAAGATAGGTAAGTGTAACCTTCAGAAAGGTGGAGCTTAAATATGGGCAAGGGTCTATATAAAAAAACTTTGAGGCTTTCAAGGGACTAGTGCTTCTTGCTTTATAGATGACAGGTTGATAGATTACTAGGAATTAAGACACATTCAGTTTTGAGAATAAACTTACAGTTTCCGAATATGCTTTGCTGAACCACTTCAGGTATCTAATTCAGCCCCACATATGTATACAACTTAAACTAGAAATACTGAGAATGAAGACAGCATGTCTTCTCTTTGATGAGGACCTATATTCAGTGCCTAGCAGACGGCTCTACCCACCAGGACTTCACTGTAGATAGGGCACTATTCGTGGTGCTGCTATTGTGATGGTTCAAGTTTAACACAGAAAATGTGTCTGAGTTTCTTCCAGTGGAAAAGATGGCACTTATTTTTTCTCTCTCTCTCTCTCTCACTTTCTTTTATAATGGGTTGCAATCAAATCTGGGTAAACTTTGACATGGAGAGAGACATTATCTGTCTAGGATTCTTATGAATGACAGGATTGTCCTAGACTTCCTCCTTTTAGGCCAAGGTGGACTTTATGCCCTCACTAATATAACATTATACTTTATTATATAATATTGACTGTTTTTCTTGTAAGATATGGAATAAGAGAAGTATGTCTCCTTTTAACCACATTCACTAATGATGCAAATATTAGGAAATGCACTGAGGTAAAAATTAAGAGAATGGGCAGGTATACAATGATTATGGTTTGGAAAACTCAATATTGCCAATTTTCTCCCAAAATGATTCAAAACAATATCATTCGAAACTCAGAAATCTTCTTTGCAGAAATTGACATTGATTTAGAAAGTTATCCAAAAATTCAAATAATCCAAAAATAGTCAAGAGTCTTCAATTTAAGCAAAGTTAACAGAGTTAACAAGTTGATTTCAATATAAGGCAGAAAGCTAGAGTAATAGAGACATTGTAAATTTGGGGAAGGAAAGGAAATATATCACTGAAATGAAATATGGAATACAGAAATAGACATACATGATTTTTATAAAAGTTGTTAAGGCAATTCAATAGTAAAAGGAGCACCTTTTTAAGAAATAGGTCTGGAACACCTGGATATCTGTATAGAAAAGAAAAAGAATCTCACACTCTAACTTACTTCAAAGGCAAAAATTCATGGTGTATCATGAACCTAAATAAAGCTAACACTATAGAGCTTCTACAATATAACATAGCCAAACATGCTTTGACCT
The DNA here is from genome assembly GCF_016509475.1 of Prionailurus bengalensis. NCBI lineage: Eukaryota > Metazoa > Chordata > Mammalia > Carnivora > Felidae > Prionailurus > Prionailurus bengalensis. The sequence continues at coordinate 31,412,445 of NC_057353.1, read as the reverse complement.
TGAGGTAGATTTCCTAGCTTCACAAAAGCACTATCAATTAAAGAAAAAAGTTGAAAACTAGAAAGCATCAAAATTAAAATATCTGCTGATGCCACTTTGGCGAATCAATCGGCCGGCCGATGAATGAGATAAAATGTTTCACATTTGATGAATATTTGATGAAGGAGTTCCTGAATGCATAAATAACTTCTTCATATCAGCAATACAAAATTTTTAAAAAATTTGAGTAACACGTCAACATATTCTGCTCGACCTGCCCATTTCCCAACTGCCTGAGAGCTCAGGCTGGTGTCTTGGGTCTCCTGAGTATGGGCCAACACGGCCAAGGGTGGCAAACAAAGGACCATGGTACAAGGTTAACAGGACTACTGGGCAACTGGCAGCCAGTGGTCGCTGGAAACTGGGGTGGCTAAGGCATTCTGTCTCAGTCTCACTGTGCACCTACACTTTGTCAGAGTGTTCTGATAAAAGCACACAGGGGCAGTGGGCCATAAGTGTGGCTGCCCATTGGCTCCAAGCCTTGTGAAGGAGAATGGTGTGTGTGGTGCTGGCACCACTTTCCCTTCAGAACCTTGCAAGTTAGTTATGCTGCTCATGGATGACCTGGGGATACTTTTCCCAGTGAAGCTCCATAATGCCCAGCAGTCTCTCCTGCATGACATCATATACATATCTGATCAAAACCTGATTGATTATGCAGAAATTGTCAGAAATCATTTACAGTCAGATCTTGTATGGTTTTGAACTATTTACCAACAGGAAGGATTCCCAGAACTTTATCAAGAATCATCACTCAGTGTTTTACATGTCCTACCATTCTTCATGGGGTGTCGTTTAGTTTACCTGGAAAAAATTGGGAATGGACCTCGAGATGACTTCTCTCATCTCCGGGACTTTCTTAGTGGCTGTCTGGCTGCTAGAGGAGAACAGACCCACATCGCTACCTCTGACACAGAGTGAGAAAAAAAAAATGCAGACTCAGATCCCCTGTCTCCCTTTCATGGGTGGAGATAGATGTCCATTAGGAGGAGTGGAGTTCTTTATCAGGATCACTACTATAGTGAAAGACCAAGGGGTGCTTGGGGTTCTGAAATGGATTGACAACCAACTTCCTGAAGACAATTCCTACTTTGGAGTTATGATTATCACCTTTGAATTCTGGAGGAGAATGTGTCTCTATCAAAATGGTTACATTGTGTCTTCTCCGAGTTATAAACCAACCCTAAGCGTAGATCAGGGTTTTTGACTACAGGAATTAAAGAAATTATTTAAAAACTGGAAAACTAATCTAAAAGTCTGAGTCTATAAAACTGAATGGAACTAAAAGTTCACTCATTAGAGGTGTATTAGAATCATAAATAAATATATTCTTAACAATATACTTATATAGAGAAGACAAGAGGGTAGGTGCTCCCATCTGCTGTTCTTAGAAATGAGAAGTTTCAGACTTCTCTGATTTCCTCCAGCCTAATGTCCCAACAAACACCTGCACTATGGAAAGGTTTCACAATAATACTATCTCATGCTGGTATTGTGACAAATTTTATAACAAATTCCTAGTAGTAATTTAACTTATAACGGACTTTATGAATAGAAACCAGACGCCAGTGAAAGAACTCTACCATGATACCTGAAGGCATCATGCAGTTGAAGTAGAAGTAGCAGATAGCATGCCACATGCACATGGTGACAGTTGATGCAAAGCTTGCACAAGCCAAGGAGGGCTCATTTCATACAACTTGACCCAAGACTTTAAATAATTCTTCTTGAACTCATATTCTTTCTTGACTTCTGAGTGCACATATCAGTGGAAATTATGCTGTATCAGAAACTAAGTGAAATATAGTAATAGCTAAAATTTTAGTGCCACCTTTTATCTAGGTATGAAACATCACAGGTTTAGACTCTTTCTTTTACAAAAGCAGTTTTTACAATGACTGGCTAATTATGGCTCAAGTCCATCTTCTGATTGATTTTTACTCATCAGTTATGTACAGTTCAAGTAGCCTGATTTCTTTACATTTTTAAACTGTCTTGCATCTTACTTATCCTGAAAACACATTATTTAGATAACTTAGATTATTCTGAAAATAGGTTCTGATAGCCTAGAAACATTCGAATGGACCTTTTGACAAATAAACCAAAAATGGAAAAAGAAAGTAATTGATGAAACATCTCAGGCACATTGGTACCAGCTTTTTAATCAAATCTCAGATTTTTCCACCTTGGGATTCTACATAATTTATAAAATTCTACCTTTCAAATGTTGCACATATATATACTTTTAAAGTATCGATAGAGACTATCAAATTATCAATTTTCCCATCCTGTTAAAATATGTGTATGTACATTCAATTAAACTATGTTGAAATTATTTTTCCTATTACACTTATTTTCCAAAGGGTTAAAAAACTTCATACATTCATTAAAATAGGTACACAAATGGACAAAATCACATAAAAATATGTTCAATAACAGTAGTCATTGGTAAAAATGAAAAATAAGAGTAAGATACCATTTCACAAACTCTACAACGGTTAAAAATAAAAAATCCTGACATTACCAAATGTTGGCAAAAATTTGAAGCAACCTAGATATTTATACAGTGATTGTGAAAATAACAATGCCATCTTGGAGAACTTTTTGGTGATTTCTTAAAAAGGTAAACATATAGGGGTGTCTGGGTGGCTCAGTCATTAGAGCTCCTAACTTTGGCTCAGGTCATGATCTGTCAGTCTGTGAATTTGAGCCCCACATCAGGCTCTCTGCTGTCAGCACAGAGACTGCTTCAGATCCTCCGTCCTCCTCTCTGTCTGCACCTCCCGAGCTCATGCTCTATCTCTCTCAAAACTAAATAAACATTAAAAATAAAACTTAAATATGCATCTGGCCAATTTTTTCAGCAATCTCATTTTAAATATTTTCCCAAGAGAAAGGAAACATTTCTGCCTTATTAAAAATAGTACAAAAAGAAAAAGAAAAAAGCTATCAAGAGGATATTGTATAAATACACATTTTAGTATACTCATATAATAATAATATCAATAATATAATATCAAAATAATATCAAAATATCAAAGAATGAACTTCCGATTTATGGCAGCAACATGGATTAATCTCAAAATTATTATATCGAATGAAAGAAGTGAGACTGAAAATAATGCCTCATTTCCAATGGCATTTGTAAATTCTAAGAACAATGGCAACTCAATTAATACATGTGGCAGAAATCATAAAGTGGTTACCTCTTAGAGTTAGGGTTTGAGGTGGGTGAAAATTGACTAGAACAGAGTACAAGGGACATTTCTAGGTGATGGAAATGATTTATATCTCTATTGAGTGGTAATTACATAGATTTATAAAATTGCCCAAGCTCATCAAGTTGAATACCTAATATCTATGCATTTTATTGTATAAAATTATCACTCACATTTAAAAAAAATCAAATAGAATAAATATCTTCTCCTATATTTTTATCTTAATGTTATACCAGAGTCTACAGCATGATTTAATGACTATTGGGAGAGTGGTAAAAATAATAATTTCTCTGTATCCTTAGCTACAAAGGGGTGACTTTATTAAAACAGATAAAGTATAATGATAGATGTGGTGCTTTGCACTTGTCCAGATGAATATCATCCACTCAGAGCATTAGGAATACAACTATTACTCTGGAGGCTGTGCTTGTCAATTTTTCATTCATAAGGCAAGCCTAGAGCTCAAGTACCACTTTACCCAGTTAATCTGTGCCTTATGACTTGCTTGATTTTGCTATTCAGAATTCTATTAATTTTTCAAGTATGCCCAAAATAAATAGCCAAAGTAGGCTTGCTACACCAAAAGGAAAAAAATATATAGTTCTATAAAAACGTTGTCCCCTTCACTCAGCATTTTAATTAGAACAAGAAGAAAACAAGAGCTTAGCTAAATTCTGGAAGAATACACAGATACATTAAGGAATTTATGCAATTTTTCTGGCACTGGTTCATTATTTGCCAGGCAGGCAAGAGCCTCAGTACAGCCAGAAAAAGCTCCCAAATGGGACTGGTTAGGCACGTTATGTCTTAAATAACAATTGTGCCCTGCTGTTGGAAAGCCTCCCAAATGTGACCAGTGGGGAACATTAGATCTTAAATAACAACCATGACTCTCCATTTAGAAAATAAATCAGTGTTTAAAAGAAACCAGTCTATGCAAGTACACTGTGATTAAAATTAAGTGAAATTAAGTGTAGTGTGATTGGATAGATTTTTTTTTAGGAGTTTGTACAAAATGGCAATTGCTGGTGTAACCAGGCTAAATGTGCTTCCTTGAGACATTGCGCATGCAAGAAATGTTCTGGCCACTAGGTATCTTAAGGGTTTTTAATTCTATAGTATTTGCTGATTTGCACTGAAGATGTTATGCAGGTTGGTTATATTGAATAAAATATTCATTTGCATATAATTTGATTATTTGTTGCTTAATCTAAGCTAAATACAGAGATTTTGAGATCTTCACTCCTTAAATCTATACATTTAATATATAGAAGAAATAATAGATATTAAGATATAGAAGAAATTAAGATATAGAAGAAATCTATACAATTAAGATATTATTATCTTCAGTTATATCTTCAGTTATATGGACGATTTCTTCTGAGAAGCTCAAACTTACTAATATGTGATCAGTATGATTTTCCCTTTTCAAAGCGATAGCGATCTATAACGAGTGTATGAAAAGCTTACTTAAATAATCTCAAATCAATGGGGGTATAATTAAAGCCCCTTCCGAAACAGCAGGTCTGGGAATGCTGCATTGCTTATGTGCTGGGCATTGCATCTGAGGTTGATGCAACTCATGTAAAGTTGTAATTCTAAGCATGAGCAGATCCAAAAAGCCTCTGGGGCAGTTGTGCCAAAGTTCCCATCTAATAGCTATATATCTATGAACTCCAAAGAGTCACAGACTCCATTTACTTAAAGCACTATGAAGGTGAACTTTATTGAAGAGAAGAGTATATAGTAGGAGTTAGGGACTATTGGATTTTTTTTCATGTCTTGATGTTGTCCAGTTGATGCTTGAGTGAGGACAGAAGCACCATATTCACCATAGAACGCACCCAGTTAAAACTCAGCTTACTAAGGGAAAGCATTACTCCAAAAGTAAGTCTGAAGAGTAAGACTGAAGACCAGAAAAAATCATTTTGATTTGTGAGATGACAATGTAGGGACTAAATATAGGCAGAATACACCAGAGGGGGCTAAGAGACACTAGAATGAACTAAAAACCAAAGATTTGGAGTCTGCTTAGGAAAACTCAACTAGAAATAGGAAAATGTGACAGATCCTAGAAATAGGCTTAGCTAACTTGGAACTTTGTCTGACTTTGCCTCATTGGCTAATGTTCTCTCTATTGGTTTTGAGTTTCCAGAGCACTGATTATCTTTGTTGCTACTATATCATGTTTTCCCTGTCCTGTCTCTACACTTCACAATCCCATTTAAAAAAAAATTTAATGTTTATTTATACTGAAAGAGAGAGAGAGAGAGGGAGTGAGAGAGAGAGATAGTGCTCGAGTGGAGAAGGGGCAGAGAGAGAGGGAGACACAGAACCTGAAGCAGGCTCCAGGCTCCGAGTTGTCAGCACAGAGCCTGATGCGGCGCGTGAACCCACGAGCTGTGAGATCATGACATGAGCTGAAGTCAGTCACTCAACTGACTGAGCCACTCAGGTGCTTCCACAATTCTATTCTTTAGTGAGGCCATGTGAAATTCATAAGTGTCCATGACATCTTTCTAAAGAACACTATGAATAAGAGCAATGTCTAAAAACCTCAACCTGATAATATAGCTGAACTGTTGCGTTTATGAATACTTTACAATAGGATACCACTAACAGATGGGCAACCATAAAGAAATGGATGAATTCCTAGAAACATACAATCTTTCAAGACTGAATAATGAAGAAATAGAAAGTCTGAATAGACTGATTACTTGTAAGTAGATAGAATCAGTAACCAAAAACCTGTGAATAAACAAAAGTCCACAGCCAGACAGCTTCACTGATGAATTACAACAATTACTCAAAGAAAATTTAATATCTATCCTTCTCACTCTCTTCCAAAAAAATTGAAAAGGAAGGAATCTTTCCAAGTTGATTTTATTAGGGCAGCATTACCTTGATACCAAAACTAAACAAGGAAACCACAAGAAAGAAAGAGAATTGGGGCATCTGGGTGGCTCAGTCTGTTAAGTTTCATGCTCAGGTCATGATCTCACAGTTCACGAGTTTAAACACATCAGGCCCTCCGCTGACAGCTCAGAGCTTGGAGGCTGCTACGTATTCTGTATCTCCCTATGTCTCTCTGTCCCTCCCCCACTTGTGCTTTGTCTCTCAAAAATAAATAAACATTAAAATTTTTAAAAAAAGAATAACAGGCCAATATCCCTGATTAACATAGATGGAAAAAAATGATCAATAAAATATTAGCAAATCGAATTTAGCAATACATTCAAAGGACCATACATTATGATCAAGTGGGGTTTAATCCAGGGATGCAAGGGTAGTTTAATGACCACAAATCAATCAATGTGATACACTACTTAACAAAATCAAGAACAAAAATCATATGATCATTTCAATAGATGCAGAAAAAGTATATTACAACATTCAACATCCATTTATTGATAAAAACCTCAACGAATTAGGTTTAGTACCTCAGCATAATAAAGACTGTATATAAGCCCAAAGCTAAGATGGGTGAAATGGGAAAAGGGGATCAAGAGATATAAACTTCCAGTTGTAAAATAAATAAGCCATAGGAATGTAATATATAGCATGATGGTTATAGCTAATAATATTATATGGCATATTTGAAAGTTGTTGAGAAGATTTTTCTTCAAAGTTCTCATTACAAGAAAAATATTTTTGTTTGTAACTCTGTGAGGATGGTAACTACACTTAAAATGATGATCACTTTGCAATGTATACAAATATTAAATCATTATGTTGTATGCCTGAAACTAATATAATTTTATACATCAATTACATTTCAAAAATTAAATATCAAAATATATGATATGATATCTATGATACCTCATTATTCTTAAGATCAATATGCATAGTGCCAAACATTATGGAGAGGGAAAGATATAATTATTGTGCATATAAAAATATAAAAATAATCGGATGAAGATATTTATTCTAGATTCTTTGGCACTGGGCAAATGCCCTGTATTAGAGAGGCAGTTATTTTTAGCATTATTTGACGGTATAAATCAAAGTTACCCTACAATGGAAAAGTAGGATTTTTCAAATTTCTATAATGACACTTTCCTTCTGTATACTCTTCTATGTGTATACTTATACACAAATATTATAGACATATTTCAATGATTTAATATCTATAAAATAAAATATAAAAAATAGAAATATTACAATATGTGAGAAAATACAAGTTATAAATTGATCAATCTCTTTATTAAAGATAACATTTCGTCTTCAACAAAATAATATTAATAGTTATCAGTTATGAAAAGAATGTAATTGAAGCTTTATTAATTTCAAAAATATGTATTTATATTAAGTTTATTCTAATACTTGATTTTAATATCTAAAATCACTGGAAAGGTATGTTATAAATATTGGTAAATTTAATTGAGATAAGCTTCACAAATTATAATACTCATTTTACTCTCCAATAATTACATTAACCATATATGTGTGTGATTTTGCAATAGCTTGCCTATAAATGATGTGATAAATGCATTTCACTGGTGGTTCTAGCTGAAATCTTAAAATAGAATATTTTATTTTATTCTTCATTTGATTTTATATTCTTTCTTTTTCTGAATTCCAGTTAAAGCAGAAACACAATCAATGATTTCACATCTTTAGTTTCTCCATATAATCCAGTTTTCATCAAAAACACACTTTTTAATTTAACATACACTTTCTCAAGCATGTCTTTCCTTTAGAAGGACATGAAAAAAGTAGTTCACGTATTTCATTATTAAAAATCATTGACAAATACCATAAAATTCCAATCTTCCACTCTATATTTAACTCTTAAAAACTCAAAAGCAGCATAAAATATTTTATAAGCAGTTTTAATAAGGTAATAAAACAATACTGTCAAATGGCTTTAAATACTATTAAAATTTTAGAGTTTACCTCTATATTTGCTTATTTACTGACATAAATATCTTATTAATCATGATATCATGATTAGATATTATTATCTAATAGTTCAAGGTAATGTTCATCATTTTGTAAAATGTATTTATTTATATTGAGAGAGAGCTTGGAAGAGGGGCAGAGAAAGAGGGAGAGAGAATCCCAAACGGAATCCATGCTATCAGCATGGAGCCCTATGGTGGGGCTCAATCCCACAAACCCCAAGATAATGACCTGAGTTGAGATCAAGAGTTTGTAGCTTAACCAACTGAGCCACCAAGGCACCCACATCACTTTTAATAGAAGATGCAAAGCTTTATTTCAAATTATCTTCATAATAATTTGGATTATACTGCCTGACATCTCATCAGATCTTAATAGGTCATCATTGACTTTATATCTAAATTAGGTGATAAAAGATTTAGAGTATGAGACACCTCCATTCTGCTGTTTTTCATTATAGTCTTGGCTTCATTGTTTGGATGACCTTGATTATTGCTTGTGGCACTGACTAATGAAAGATTTTCCTTCAACACTGATCTTCAGGATATGGGGGGGGGGTTATGTTTTATATTTAAAGAGTCAGAATTAGGGTTAGGTCAGGGGTAGCTGACTATTTCTGGCTATCGCCAATAGTACAGTAACATATATATGAACTAGTTTTGAGTCCTTTTCCTCTCTATCATTTACTCAAAAGAAACCCCACATTAGATCATAAGGCTTGGAGCTCACCTGAGTGGCTCAATCAGTTAAGCATCTGAGATCAAGCCCAGGCCATGATCTCACCGATGGGCTCTGTGCTGAAATTTTGAAGGCTGATTGGGATTCTTTTTCCCTGCTCATCCTCTTCTCTCTCTCTCTCTCTCTCTCTCTCTCTCTCTCTCTCTCTCTCCCACCCCCCTCTCTCTCTCTCTTCCTTTCTCAAAATAAGTAAGTAAACATTTTTAAAATAAAAATATTTAAAACTAAAAAAGATCATAAGGCTGAATTGGAACATTATCAGTGCAACATAGATAGAGAAAATAGAAATCTGCACTTCTCTTAATGTGTTCATTTATGCCTTCTGGATCTGTTTGATATACGTTTTCCAATATACTATGGATTTTTGCTATACCCACATAATAAGATCTCATTTGCAAATGGAAAATAATACGTGTCCAAAACTTTACAGGTACACTTTGCAACTCACTTACTGGTGTCTACCAAGAACTTTTCTACTCTAGCCACTTTTAGCACCTTCGCATATGCCAAAGATAAACTTACAAACTAGACCCGCTGTATAACTCTTTCTTGCCCTGCATCATATTTCAACAGACAGCCTCACTTGCCTATTAAGTCATAGCAGAATCTCCAGGTATTATGTATGCTGCTTACAAAGTCCAAAGAAGCCCATTATGCCTTATTATGTTGATGGAGACGTGAAGTGTAGCAACTTGTCCCTTATTTCAGAGGGAAGATCCTGGCATGCTGCAGCCACTTAGCTCCTAAAACATTCACCAATGTAGCAGGTTCTTAAATCTTCAATTACCATTTACCATAGATAGTAATTATGATGGTAGATGGTAATTATTTCCTAATAGAGCATCCAGCATATTTTATACTTTCTGCTCATGGAATTCAATTACCTAATATCATTAATATAATGGACTGATGTGATGTTCTGGTGAATATTAAGATGATCAAGATCTCTATGACTCCACCGTGACAAAGGCAAGTTGAAAGAGCCCTGAAACACTCTCATAAATTGGAGCTCTGCTTTCCAATTATAGTTTAACTGGTTTTGATTCTCTCTTCCTACTGGAATCAAGGAAAACATTTGCCAAGTCAAGACATGTAGATCAAGTGATAGAAGTTTTGCTTATCTCTTGCAGTAACTGGTCACATTAGCTGTGGTGGAGCTATAACCTGACTAGGCGCGCAATACTTTATAGTCATCTGCCATAACCCATCTGAATTTTATCAGTATCATCGAAGTTAGTTGATGTGATGGGCTCGACCATAACTGCATTCTTTTTTTGAAAAAATTTTTTAACATTTATTTATTTTTTGAGAGACAGAGAGAGACAGAGCGTGAGAGTGGGAAGGTTAGACAGAGAGAGACAGAAGCTGAAGTAGGCTCCAGACTGGGAGCTGTCAGCACAGAGCCCAACATGGGGCTCAAACTCATGAGCCACAAGATCATGACCTGAGCTGAAGGTGGAAGCTTGACTGACTGAGCCACCCAGGTGCCCCCACCATAACTACATTCTTCAAGCTTTTGTCAATGGAGTCAATGTCTGAAATTTTTGGCAAATCTGTTATTTCTTGTGGTTTACTACCTTGACTTAAATGAAGGAAGGTTGTAGAAGTTTCCATTTAATCTCTTCTATCATAATGGCTGTTACTTCCCAGAATAGGGAACTAATCCTCACTCCACAGGTGAGGGTTACACCAATGTTTAAGTATATGTATCCAGATCTTATGGTTTTTTTTTTAATTTTTTGAATGTTTATTTATTTTTGAGACAGATAGAGACAGAGCATGAACAGGGGAGGGGCAGAAAGAGAGGGAGACACAGAATCCGAAATAGGCTCCAGGCTCTAAGCAGTCAGCACAGAGCCCGAAACGGGGCTCAAACTCACGGACCGCAAGATCATGACCTGAGCTGAAGTCCGACGCTTAACCGACAGAACCACCCAGGCACCCCAGATCTTATGTTTTTAAACCGGAGAAATATTCACAGAATATTAGAACATTCACAGATTATTCACAGAATACTGGCTGTGAAATAGCGTTGGATCAGTTTTCCATTTATCACCTGGTAGACATAAGCTCCTACTTAATTCAAAGACTATAAGGCTGCTTTGAGTCTTTATCACTGTCAATTCAAAACTCTTATCTAAGAGATATGAAAAATCTGGCTTATTGCATAATTTTTCTAGCAAGTGTTTGTAGATTCTTTTTTGGAAATTTTAAATGATTATTTACTATGTATACATGCAGCAGAATTACAGGAACTTTCACAGTTCCTTTTACAGGAGAAACACATTTTAAGCAATAGTGTCTGGGTCTATGAACTTACTTGTATCTGGAAAATGGGTAAAGAACAGCAATGGCTGATACCAGCTTCTCTTTGCCAGCATGAATTGTATTATTATTATTATTATGGAAATTGAGCAATATTCTAATTGATTAACACTCTATCTAACCATAGTGGCACCATGATCTATTAGTCATTACCTTAAATAGCTACAATTTCCATTATTCTGTGCTCCCTAAGAAGTATCAACTTAGAGCTTTGGGTAATTTTGTAAATAGGTGTGCCATACACAGTATTTTCAGGCTCAGAAAAACTAACCATCTGTGACCTACTCCCAAACAAAAAACATTTTGGGGATCATGATACATAAGATAGTTAATTAGGGTTAGTGCATTTCCTTGATGGCCAAAAACTGGAATACAAGAAAAAATACAAGTATTTCAAAAAAAATAGTAATTTTAGATATCTAAACATCTCAAGGTATTATTATTTAATATCTGACCCTCAGAATTATTGTGCTTTTCACAAAGCACGCTGTTTCTTCTAAGTCTCAGAAAAGACACAGTGCCCAGTTTAATATTTTTCTCCCACTCCCTCAAATTCTACAGTATTTTTGGTTAAATTAGCATATTTCCTAAAACAATGTTTTTTTCCATGATATTTCATGTATTATATAGAGATCTCTAATGTATTCATTTTATATCCCTAAATGTATTCACTTAGATATTGCCATATTATATTTATTTGTTCCCATTTTATTAAGCCTTGGCTATACCGTTTTTCAGCCAACTGTTTCTACCAGGAAAAATACACATTTATTCTTGAACTCATTACAGAGGAATCAAGTAAAGTTCATCAGTTAACAATTGAGACAATGACTTAAAATAAAACCTAAAGAAATATGCAAATTAATGTCATTTAAAATTACAATTAGATAAGGTTTGCCATATTAAATTAAAATCAAGTGCAAAATATTCTGTTCTTTATGAAAAATACATCTCAATTGCATTCTATATGATTTTTTGAGATCACCGCATAACATTATAGAAGAAATTATTAATAGTGAGCTTATGTAAATAAATTTTGATTTTATTGCATATGGATGCTTATAAGCAGAAATAAATTTTATGATCCTATAATATATCTAGTTACCTGTGGCATTTTATAAGTGCAAGTTATGATTCATCTCTGTTGACACCTAAAAAATGCATTGTTAGATAGTTGCACAGTAATAAATTAGAGTTTGTTCTTAAAGAAAAATAAAATATTGAAGTCTGTGACAACTATTATTGCATTAATTTTGCAAATTACATCATTTATCAATACTATCTGATTTATGCAAACATTACCATGCTTTTCTTCCTGTATTATTGTCATTGCTTAATAATTTGCATCAGAATACATGAAACAGGTGTAAACATAAAGTGAGTATCAAAACTCCGTATAAAATATTAATAAACTCTAACATCAGAGGTCATTGGAAATACAAATACATTCTACCTCCTTTTAGACATTTCCATGTGTCTAAATCTCTGTACTCATTTCTATCAACTCCTCAAAACACACTTCAATTTTAAGCTCATTATGAAATGAGAATGAGAGAACAGAGGGTTACCAAAGGGGAGTTGAGCGGGGGTTGGGGGGGGGCTGGTAACATAGGTGAAGGGAATTAAGAGAAAACTTACTTTGATGAGCACTAAGTAATATCTGAAACTGCTGAATCACTGCGTTGGATACGTGAAGCTAATATGACGCTATATGTTAACTATACTGGAACTAAAATATTTTTTAAAAAAAGAAGAAATAAGACTTCAACTTGGAACTTTAAGACTAAATGTCGTATCAGTCACATAGTGACTCAGAAAAATAATCCTGTGGAGTAAATAAAGATCTGTCTGATGTTAATAAACCCCTATTTTTAGTAACTACCTGGTGACCTAATATGAGCCCAAAGTGTTCAGAACATTTCCATGTATCCTTGCTGTGATTGAAAATAAATACGACTTTTAAAACATTTGCTATTGTGTCTATAACTGTGATCACATAAAATGTAAAAGAGAAACTGAAATAACGATGATTAGAAAAGATGACAATAAATGCATCTGAAGTATCTTTCTCCTAAGGTGATTTTCTTTTATTTGATTTAATAATAAAGTTATTTTAATCTATTAATTGCTCACACACTAATAAAAGCACAGAGGCATTACCCATGTATTGCCACAGTAACTTTTTCAATATTTTGTGTGTGTGTTTAATTAAACAGCATAAGGTATCATAAAACAGAAAACTGTCAGTGTGTGTACTTCCAGAAAAGAAGTATTTCAATTTACTTTTATCCTTAGTTGTTACTGACTTGTGGAATTTGAATATTAACCTTTCTCGTGTCTAGAGAAAAGAGATGTCTCCAGAGCTAACCATCTATTCAGTGGAAGGTCCATATGTATTTTGTGGGAAATTTTGTAGCCCATACTTCCCATTAGGCACTATGGAAAAGTAGGCAAAAATGGAATTGTGTTATATCAGTGCAATGTAAGCCTCTAAGCTTCCCCTTCCTACCAGACTGTGATGTCTGTATGGTGAATCTTCATATTCCATATTCCTCACTCAAAAACAGATAAGTCACGAGCTTAAGTAATAGTTGACGTTTTAGGACATCATCCCAGCAATTGTCTCTTTGGTCTCGATGATGTCAAGTTTTCACCTTCTCTACTGGGATATTCTCATCAACAGACAAGAGTAGATTTATTGCTATAGTCTTTAAAAAACACAAAATAAAAACTCCTCTTTTGACTGTCTCATTTTTCCTTCCCTGTATGGAAAATCTCTTTTAGTTGTCAATGCCAGCCATCGTTTTGCCCTTTGTTCATCTTTCCTCTTGGTCCACTCCAGTCAAGATTCACTCCCACCTCTCCACTTGCTCTTATCAATTCAACAATGGCCACAACATAACTAAGTGGGCAATCATCAGTCTTATTCTCCACTGAGCTAACCTAGGCTGAGTCAGCTCTTTACTAAAGCTGGCTCCCTGCTAAGCTGGGGAAGAAAATGAGTCTCAAGCATAATGACAGACGTTTTAGTGCTCTGTGAAGTACATTCATTCCCTCAGCTCGTCTGTCATGAAACTATCCACTTAAACCTTCCCCATATGTCTTCGGGATGTTCCTCAAACAATAGAGAACCGCGATATGTCCCAACCTCTACTCTTGGGATGGATATTTCTGGGAGTCTGTCTGTTCTTCTGGAAGCATCTGTGGGCTCAAGCCTCTTTTGTTTATATGATCAATCTCAATAATGTACACTGTATTCAGTTTTTCTCTTCTCACTTCAGGCACTTCCTATCACATCCTCTTGCTTATATTACTTTCCGAATAAACTACTTGTTTTATTATTAAACTACAGTGACAAATCCTTTTCTCAGGTTTTGTTTTCATGGAAATCTAAAAGTTTCATCTATATCTCTCCTCATCCACTAAATGTCTGATTAATGCATTTTTGTTTAATTCTGCCCCTTTTCTTTCAACACTAATACACATTCCATAAGGGAAAGATTATTGCCTATTTTGTCCTTATTGGGTTTTTTTGTTGTTGTCTAGCACCTAGTAGACCCTAAGTTGTTAAATTAGTGAATAAAAGTAACACAGACATCAATATATCCTCAGTGCCAAAAATAGTAAAGCCAGACCTGTTATACTATACAGGCTACTGAAATTTTGATGAAAAATTAAGTATTCTGCATGGAAAATTGAATATTGATAAATTACAGAAATAAAACACTATTTTTTGTTTTCACTTTAGTAATTCAGTACTTTTAAACCTTTAATAACTAAAATTGTGTTCTAACTTAGCAAGGTCTTATTCTGCAATTCTAAAATTTATATAAGCCAACAGTATTTCTATGCTTTTTCTTCTCTTTATAATGATTTATCCAAACACTACTAAAACTTTTGCTTACAGAATAAAATAAACTTTATTTTGATACTGCACCTACCTCATATAATGTCTGTATAGGCATTGTATTTTCATGAATACCCAAAAGAGGTTACAATTTTTTGAATGTATTATTATTATGCATTCAGAATTATTATTATATTTAAAAATTATTGTTGCTAGAATGAAAGGATTATATTTAATTTAAATTTAAACTTTTGAGGGGTGCCTGAGTGGCTCAGTTGGTTGTATTTGACTCTTGATCTGGGCTCAGATTCGTGAGTTCAAGCCTCACCTGGGGCTCTGCCTCCACAGTGCAGAGCCTAGTTGGGATTCTGTCTCTCCTTCTCTCTGTCCCTCCCCCACTTGTGCACACACCTCTCTCTCTCTCTCAAAATAAATACATAATCTTAAAAAATAAATTTTAAAATTTGATATTTGCCATAAAATCGCCCTTTGAAAAAATATCACATATATTTATGACACTCCAAAAATGTGGATAAATAAGTTATCCTGATACTATCAACACTATTGGCTAAACTAATTATTATTTTTTTGCCAATGTGATAGAAAAAAGTAAGAAATTTTAACTTACATTTCACTGATCACTAATAATAAAACTGTGTGTTAATATTCTATTTTCTGCGAAGTTTTGCTAATGTATCTGCAGCCTGTTTTCAATGGTTTCTTGCTACTTGCTAGGAGCTATAATTGTCTCCATTTTACTTAGGAAACTGATAGAAGTAAATAAATTTGAACCCAGTCACCTTAGCTCTAGAGCCCACACTCCAAGCCATTATGTCTCATTTATCTTCCTCTAATCTTAAGGTCCATTTCCTATTTTTCTATTTGATTCTTTACACTTTTATTATTGACAGATTTAATGATAATGATAACTTTAAAAAATAAACAAAGAAAAACATGTTAAGAGATTTGGGGAGAAAAAAAATCTTGTAACTATGACCATATTTGATTTTTTTCTCCTCTCAAGAAAACCAAGTAACTCTCCAAAATAGTTGGAGTCAAGTTTTCTATTTCTTTATGGACATTTTCCCCATTTTTTCAGTGCCACTGTTTTGGAGCCCAATGATTATTTCTCATCAATCTCTCTGCACTCCTCAGTCCACAAGATTCTGGAAACTATTCAGAACCTTGTATAATATATAAGTTCTTTCAAAAGAGAAAATTCCATCTTAAAATTCTGATCTGAGTAAATAGCCATACTTGATATCTTTAAAATTGTGATCCTTGTTGGTACCGTTTATCTTAAAGGTATAAACAAGGACTATATTATTTCACACTTAGAAGGAAGTTAAGTATGATGCTCTCTAGCAATCTTAAAAATTGGAAAACCCAAATGGGATGCATAAAATTAGGCACACTGATTGATTCTTCATTGTTGTACTATCTTGTATTCAACTTGCTATCTGCTTACTTAAAACCAGGGCAGGAATGATATATGGGCTTGGAGAACCTAAAGTTTATATATTTTGGAAGTTCTCATTTAAAAAAAAGATGTAAGTACAAAATTAGATGCTAAATTAAATGCTTATTAGCAGAAGCAAAGAAGTCACATCAAATTATAGGAACCTTGGAGATAACAGATTCCTTTCAGAACTCATGAAAATTTTGGAAAAAAAAATTTATATCGACGTGCTTCTAGAGTACAATCTGGTTTATGTTCTGAGCCAGGAATACCATCCCAGCAATAGCTCTCACAGTGGCCCAAAATTTGTATCAGCTTTACAGTATATTTACTTCTGCTTAAAGCTAATATTAAAATTAACCCTTCAAGTTACTCATTTAAGCCTTAAATCTTGACTCAAGATAATCATATATATTGCCTTTCTGTGTCATCTACCCACATCATGTTATTATTTTTTCATCTTGTTAGGCAGTCTGGTCACAAGTGAAATATCACTTAATCAGAGGTCTTTTCTGATATCTTTTCTATTTATACTAGGCAAGCACTCTTTCCATAAGTTTTCCTAACTCTCAACATTTGCCATTTTGGAATAATATATTACAAAATTCATGATTAAGTAATTTATTATTAGTCTTTTGATACAGGTGCTTTCTGCCATACATTAAGCTCACCATAAGATTCCCAGCTCCCAGTACATTATCTTGCACAAGGTGATAACACCGAATCAAGATATTGGAATGAATTAATTGTTAGCAACAACTGCACTAAATACATGGCCCTTAGTAGGTACTCAGTATATTATTCAATTCCTATACCTTTACCTGTCCTGATGCTCTGGGGATCTTTACTCCTTGTATTCTGCCCCAAAAATGTAATGAAAGACTTTTTTATAATATAATATTTTTATCTCCCTCAACTACTCAAGGAGGCATAAGCCATTTAGAAAACTCTAAGGAGGCTATGCACTTCTTTGTTTGTACTAGCACCATTATTTAAATTTGAAAGATGATAGTGTCCAGCATTATGACTAAAAAGAGAATATGAGAAGTTTACCAGAAACCATGGACTATGTTAATGACAAAAACAGCTCACTGGGAAGGAGTGATTTGAATTTCACTTATTCTCTGAGCATATGACACAGGTGTCCTCTAAGCCAAATATGTGTATATTTTCATCCATTTTGCATTATACATACTGCTGTTCCTTTCCATTAGCATAGATAATTGAGAGCTGACATACATATTTAAAGGCTTTTCTTAAACCACTTTGAAGTTTAATGATGACATTAAACTATTTAGAAAATGTATTTATCTAATAACTCATTAAAAGTGGTCCTACTGTGACCTTTCCTTTTGGCCTTTATGACATCAAACAAAAACTAGCATATTTCAAGTCTGTCTAGTTATCAGAGGAGTGGAATTCACAAGAGAACAAACTCCAAATTTACAGAGAATTAGAATTCTTTTGTTGTGCTAAATGGAGTGCATCATTAATCTCAATGAACCTTAAGAGGAAATGAAGCTGAATCAAGATTGAGTAATGAAGAAAGCAGGAGAGTATGGCTTCCATCCTGAACAATTAATCAACATAAGACTGTTGCCAGATTTGAGAACTACATGGGATGAAATAAATGTTTAATAATTGATTTTCGTGTGGTTACACATGTGTTAATTTTACTCATTTATACTTAAAACTTTTTCAAAATTAACAATGGTATCTCTTTAAAATAGTTCTATTTTGGGGGTTGTAGAATTTTTCCACAGTGTATTCATAAATTGACAAAAAAACTCTGAGAATGTAAATATTCTAATAGGAAGACAAATCTATGGCCATCAGTTACAAAAAGAAACTTAGAGGTCTCGAATAATAACTAGCTTTTAGAGAAATTGGAGAAAAAGGAAATGAAAGTAAACTACTTCATTGTCAAGAAAAATTCCTGGCATATAGTAGGTGCTCAACATGCAAATGTTGAGTGGATGCATTATAGAAATGAAAATTAAGTAGAGCAGTCCTACAAAATGCAAAGTAATAAGAAACTAAATCAAATTTAATTTTGTCAGAGAATCAGCACTGATGACTAAAAGTCTTGAGGACAAAATTTACCCTGTTTTGTTGGTTATAATAAATTCAGAAGCTGAGAGTGCTGTGTGTACAATGATATCACCCAATACAAATTCAGAGTCTTAATCTGTCCATTCTGCATAAGGCAGTTAGGGAAGTAGACACCTTTCAAGAGCACAAGCAAATCTTATTTTGAACTCTATTTCCAGCTCTTCTCCTTATGAATGTGGTCCTATTTTTTAGTTGTTCTGTATCTCAGGCTCAATGTCTGTTATTAATAAAACCTTCTTAATAACCAATCTATTACAATTAAGAAAAATCATGATTTTAGATGCAGGTCCAAATTACAGCAATTCTTTTTACCAATCCTGACTTTATTTTTTAATGATACCTTTGTTGAGACGTAATTAACATATAAAATTGACCCTTTCACAGTGTACAATTCAGTGTGTTTTAGTTTTTCTACAGAGTTGTGCAACTATCAACACGATCTCATCCCAGAACATTTCCATCAGCTCCAAAAGTAACCCCATCCAAAAGAGCACACACTCCCAATTCCTCCCTCCTTGGAAAACATTAATTTTTTTTCTATCTCCTGGAATTTGCCTATTTTGTTCATTTAAAAACAATTTTTCTTAGGATTTTCTAAATATAAGATTATGTCACCTGCAAATAAAAATCGTTTTATTTCTTTTCTTCTAATCTAGGTATCTTTTTTTTTCTTGCCTAATTTCTTTGGATAGAATACCCAGTGCAACATTCAGCAGTAGTGAAAACAAATACTTGCCTTATTCCTGATCTTAGGGAAAAAGCATTCAGTCTTCTGTCAGTAAGCAAGATGTCAGCCCTGGTTTTATCACAGATGTCCTTTACGAAGTTGAAGAAGTAGTCTATCCCTAGTTTGTTGAGTGTCATTATCATGAAAGAGTGTTGAATTTTGATAGATACTTTTACCAGACTTATAAAGTTGATCTTTCCCAAGAACTTTTAGTTTAATTAATTTTTTTATTGTCTTACTATTTGTATTTCACATATTTCCACTCTAATTTATATAAATTCCTTCTTTCTGCTGTCTTGGGTTTATTTTCTCTAGCTCCTTAGGATGAAAAATGAGTATTTGGATTTCATATTTTTTCTTTTTCTTTTTTCATAGTTATGAACAGTATAGATTTCCCCCAACCCCCACACTGAAGCACTCCTTTAACTGCATTCCATAAGTCTTGGTATGCTGTTATTTCCATTTTCGTTCATCTCAAAGTATGTTTTCATTTTCCTTCTGATTTCTTATGGACTTTTTGGTTATTTAGGGATTTGTTGTTTAATTTTCACATACTTATAACTTTCCCAAATTTCTGTCTGTTATCAACTTCTGATTTAATTCCATTATGGTGGGAAAACATACTTTTTAGGATGTCCATCCTTTTAAATTTAATAAGGCTTGCTTTATGGCCTAACATATAGCATATCCTGAAAAATGTTCTATATGTACTTGAGAATAACATGCATTCTACTGTTGTTGGGTGGCATGTTCTATAGATAATTCTTAGCTGTATTTCGTTTGTCTTCTGTTTCCTTACTGACCTTATGTATGTTTGTTATTTACATTATTGAAAGTTGTGTCTCGAATCTCCAATTATTATTTGATTTTCAATTCGTCTCTTTAATTATGTCTCCTTCACTTCATATGTTTTGGGACTATGTTGTTAAGTGCATATGTGTTTATAATTGTTATGTTTTCCTAATAGATTGACATTTTATCATTATAAAATGCCTATCTTTGCCTTTAATATTTTTTCTTTTTTTAATGTTTATTTATTTGAGAGAGAGCACACACATGTAAGCACACATGCATGAGTGGGGGAGGGGCAGAGAGATAGGGAGAAAGAGAATCCTAAGCAGGCTCTGCACTGACAGTGCAGAACCCCATGCGGAACTCAATCTCACAAGCTGTGAGATTATGAAGTGAGCCAAAATCAAGAGTTGGATGTTTAACCAACTGAGCCACCCAAGTGGTCCTCTAATATTTTTTCTTAATGTCTATTTTGTCTGCTGCAGCATAACTAGTCCAGCTCTCCAACTCTCCTTTAACTTTCAACCCCTTTGTGTTTCAAACATTTTGTTAATTAAAAAAAATTTTGAGTATAGTTGACACACAATGTTAAATTAGTTTCAAGTGTACAACATAATGATTCAATAAGTTTATACATTATGTTATGTTCCCCACAAAGTACTTACCGTCTGCCACCATATAATGCTATTACAATATCATTGATTATATTCTATATGTTGTGCTTTTTATTCCTGTGACTTATTCATTCCATAACTGGAGGCCTGTATCTCCCACTCCCCTTCACCCATTTTGTCCATTTACCCCACTCTCCTCCCCTCTGCCAACCATCAGTTTGTTCTCTGTGTTTATAAGTCTGATTTTGCTTCTTGTTTGTTTCTTCATACAAATTTTATGCAAACCTTATCCAGTGAAACTATCCTCCAAAGGAAGAAATTAAGACATTATCTGAAAAACAAAAACTGAAGGGGCACCTGGGTGACTCAGTTGGTTAAGTGTCTGACTTTGGCTCAGGTCATGATCTCGCGGGAGTTCAAGTCCCACATTGGGCTCTGTGCTGACAGCCTGGAGCCTGCTTCTTATTCCATGTCTCCTCTGCTCCTCCCTGGTTCATGTTCTGTCTCTCTCTCTCTCTCTCTCAAAAATAAATAAACATTAAAAAAAAATTTTTTAAAGAAAAACAAAAAGTTAGAATTCATTGCTATCAGACTGGTTATATAAGAAACACTCTATGTATACAAATATTGAATTATTATGTTGTACACCTGAAACTCTATATATCAATTATACCTCAAAAAAAGTGGCAAAAAAGTAAAGGGGTAATTGAAGCTAAAATGAAAAGACAATAGGCATTAACTAGAATTCACACAAGGAAATAAGACTAGTAAATAAAATATATAGGTAGATATAAAATCCAATATAAATGTATGTTGGTTTGTAACTCATTCCTCCCCCTATCTTATTAAAATAACAACATAAAGTAATAATTATAAAGCTAGGTTGAACCCTATAACCCAGAAATTGCACTACTAGATATTTACCCAAAGGATACAAAAACTGATTTGAGGGGGCACATGCACCCCAATGTTTATAGAAGCATTATAAACAATAGCCAAATTATGGAGAGACCCCAAATGTCCACCGATGGAAAACAAGAGGTGGTGTATATGTATACAATGGAATATTACTCAGCCATCAAAAAGAATGAAATCTTGCCATTTACAATGATGTGGATGGAGCTAGAGTGTATTATGCTGAACAAAATAAGTCAGAGAAAGACAAATACTATATTATTCCATTAATATGTGGGATTTAAGAAACAAAACAGATGAACGTAGGGGAAAGAAAAAAAAGAGAGAAAGGGACAAACCATAAAATTGACTCTTTATATAGAGAAGAAACAGGGTTCTGGAGGGGTGGTGAGTGGGGCAATGGTGACGTCAATGGGTGATGGATATTAAGGAGGGCACTTGTGATGAGCACTGTATACGTAAGTGATGAATCACTAAATTCATTTCCTGATTGTTCAGAAACTTAAAGACTGACAGAAGTAAGAGATTAAGGCTTTCTTAAGCCTTTTTTTAAGCAGGCACAGACCTGCACATGTATGTGTCTTGTTAGCTCCAGAGGAATATGTTGGAGCATTTCAAAGTCTACTAGAGTCATTATATTCCCAGACTTTCCTTTTAAGATGTTTGCTGGGTCTTTTGTTTGGTTCCCTAGCATCACTGCCTCAGGCAGCTGCAATGGTAAACAATTGCTGAGGATTGCTTTAACAAACGTCTTGGAGGTAGGGATTCTCAGTGACCTATGAATTAGGTCAAATAAAGACAAGCTTTGTGAACGGGAATTTTTCAGAAAGCTGCCAGACAGGTCAACCAGTGACACTTTGGGGAGACAGGAATTTTGTGGGAGCTCCAAATCTATATTCTCTTTCCTTTGACTGTGAGACTGCTTTTTTTTTTACAGCCTCCATGGTTGTCAGGCTGTTGTCTCTACAGAGTAGGGGAGAAGGATATGAAATGAGGACAAATTAAAACACCATAAAGTTCACTGTTCTTCCTGAGAATCAGCTATTTTTCTTTTAGAAAAACACACCTCTGTCAGGGAAAGCCTCTTTCTCTAACCCTCTCCCATGCTCTCTCTCAAAATACATACATACATACATACATACATACAAACATATATACATAAACAAACTTAAAAAAAAAACCACCTTAAAATTTTGTAGTCCTCTGTTTAATTTCGAGAGTTCTGAAGAAGTTGATTGGCCACTGATTATTCAGTGTTCTCTCTGCTTTTAAGGAGGAATAGATTTTGAAGATCTTTACCATTGTGGAAATGCTTCTCTCTTATGCTTTCTCTGTCTGAGAAATACTTAATAATCTTAGAAAGTGGAATAAAAAAATTGTTGTGGAGATTAAATTTGATTATATTCAATTTTACATTTATATGTATATATTTGTGTATGTGTAAATCTACATTTTCTTTGAATAGTACTAAAAAACAGTAGGTATTTTACATGTAGTAATAACACTTTGGGTCTTTTTTATAGCTAAATATTGCCTATTGACCCACGTTTTATTTTGGGTGGTCTATAACTATTGGTCCTACAAAGGGAAAGCATAGCTTTCTTTTCCTCTTCATCTGTCAATCACCTACTTTCTACTAAATAAAAATAATGTTTATGACCTCCACCCCATTCCTTAACCATCCCCTGTCCAAATATATTTAAACTATTTTCTTAAGTGTTCCATTTGGAAAACACAAAGATCATCTCAACTCTAATTTCATGTTTCCACCCAACAAGTATTTAGCATAGCTGATGTTCTACTTTCTGAAACTTTTCTGCTTTGTGTTCTCTATTTCTTCACATTTACATCACTCATATTACTGTAATGACTTTTCTGCCTCTAGTCCTTTAGAAAAAGCAGCTCTCCCCTAAATCCTGGGTCTTAAGCCTCTTCTTTCACATTCTATATGACTTTCCCACATAATTTAATATTCTCCTTGGCTTTAACTATTTTTATTCCCTTTAATCCTGCAATATATCCAGTACTTTATCCACTTATACAGATTTAATTTAAATTTGAAACCGCCTTCTATAATCTAGATATGGCTTACTTCTTTATATTTTTAAAGTACATGCCAAGATTTCTCCAATCTGAGGGCCAAAGTGCATGCCATCTCCTCTACTTGGAGTGACTTTCTCTTACTTTTTCTTATAGGCGTATACTTACCTTTCAGGTCTCCCTTTCAGACAAAAATCTTCACTAAACATTTTTATAATTCTATCTAAGCAGTTTTCTTTTTCCAATTTGCTGCCATAACTCTTTTTCTTCTTCTTTCAAGACTACATCTTGTAACAGACTTATTTACTTACAGATTTTTGTTTCCACTCAACAAGAAAGTAAGCTCTCTGAAGGTGAGGCTAAGTCTTTTCCTTACATTAGACACCACTGCCTAGCACAGTGGCTGGCAAAAGCAGTTACTTAATAAATCATTTCTGGTTCAGTAAACAAATAATCGGAGAGAATACTGAACTTAGAACCTACAGCCCTAGGTTTCCTAAGGGCCTTGATTCTTTTATGTACACAAGGGTGTCCTCTAAGGAGCTCTACATATTCTTGCCATTAAAATGACTCTCTCTCTCTCAAAAAAAGTTACTCTCCCTAGTAATGTTTTTTCAACTGAAAAATGTGGAGGGGTAGAATCATTAAACTTTGATATTTATGGCTCTCCCAACCTTATTATTATATAAACATACATATTCACTGACTTGAATTCTTGATCCCATTGCAAATCTTCCTGGCCTCTCTCTTTCCCTTTTTAGCACATCTCCATGTTGACACTGTGCACTGTATCTACTTCCCCCTCATCACCACCATGGCTGTCTGATTTTAGGCCTTCATCACCTCTGTTCCAGACTGGTCCCATTAACTTCCATTATCTTATCCATCTAATCAACATTCACATAATTTCCAGTGATGTTTTCTTAAAATATGAAACAGAATCCAGCTCTCATGTTTTTGTACTAGCTGTCTTCAAATTAAAATTCAAACTTCCTTAAATACTACTTGCAGACTACCATGATATTTTTGCAAGCTACTATTATTTCCCACTGAATTAACTCAGTTACTTGACATAATTTCCACTAGAGGCTCTCTGAAATTCATTCTTCTCAAAACATACTGTTATACTTTGACTAATCCTTTTAACCCAGAATGAACTTCCTCACTTCTTCATGTCTTTTGAAACATTTCTGTAACTTTAAAAAATTATACAATTCTCGGGGCGCCTGGGTGGCTCAGTTGGTTAAGTGTCCAACTTCAGCTCAGGTCATGATCTCATGGTTTGTGGGATCAAGCCCCTTGTCAGGCCCTGTGCTGACAGCTCAGAGCCTGGAGCTTGCTTCAGATTCTGTGTCTCCCTCTCTCTCTGCCCTTCTCCCACTCCCTCTCTCTCAAAAATAAACATTAAAAAATTTTTAAAAAATATACAATTCTCATTGCTTCATACTCTAAGTAGCTGTTTGCATGTACTGTTGTGTTTTAAGTAATATCCTCATTGCATCTCACCAGAGGTGCATTTGTGGATCTGCCATAATTTGAGGTGGGGAGGTTATACTTGGAATATTCTCCTACTTCCAAAGCATTCAGCTATGGTTCATTTTTATTAACTTTCTATTCTCCACAGTGTAATTTGGATATGGTAAGTATTGAATAGGAGCTTATTAGATGACTTGAGAGAATGTTATGCAAAACAAATAAACTAGCAAGGAGATTTGGAAAGTGTCTATGATGGAAAGGAAATAGTTTTGTATATCTATGATGATGATAGTTTGAAAAGAAAAGTCAAAGTTATAGATGACCTGGCTCCTCTCAGGGGTCAGCAGGGAGTGAAGAAATCTGTCACACATATCAGGTAGATCCAAACTGTTATGTGTATTCACATATTCACAGTATGTGTTCTAAGTTGTGAACATCTGTTTATATTTCCTAGAAGAGTGGAACAAACATGAGTTTGGGATTCAAACAAAAATATATTTAAATCATAGCTTAATGACTGGGAAACTAATTGAATTTTCCCACCTGTAAAAGTGGCATGTTAATTCTATCTTAGAGAATTGCTTTGAGATGTAAATATATATTATGTGAAAAAAGACCCGGCCCATGCAATTTGTATATGTGTGTAATATAATTGTGTGCATACAGATGAGAGGTAAAGTGTCAAAACTCTGAAAGTTAAGTGCTTTGTTACCTATTTTACTTCATGAATTGTGGGCAATTTCAAGTGAAAATGGATTTTCTCCTCTGACTCCCCCTTCAATAAAGTCTAAGGGATGGTAGAAAGTTTATTTGCAAGTTAATATTTGTAGATAAACCACTTAATTAGCTCAGTTTTCAGCAATATTGCTTGAAAAATGTCAGCAATGAAAACACTTAAGCATAGAATCAAAGAGACATCCCCCATCCTCCCTCATGAAGTCCATAGCCTTTGATTAAAACAAAAGAACCCTGTGGTTAGAATCCTGCATTGGGCTCTGTGCTGACCCCTTGCAGAGCTTGGAGCCTGCTTTAGATTCTGTGTCTCCAACTCTCTCTGCCCCTCCCCAACTGGCGATCTATCTCTCTCTGTCTCTCAAAAATGAATAAACATTAGAAAAATAAAAATAAATAAAAACAAACAAATGAATCAATGATGTATTGAATGAATTAAATGTGAGAGAAAAAAAGCATGCAACAGCTTTACAATCCAAGTCTACCATCCTTTGTAGGAGATGCTACAGTTCCCCTTTCCGTAACTTTGTGACTCTGAGCTGAATCAAGTCAAAGTTTATTTCCCTCACTTTATCAATGAGAAATGACCCTTCCAGAATCAGTTTGTATTCTTAGTAAACAAAAGTGAAAAACACTCTGTCTATTTCGAGCAAAGATAAAATACCTTAAAGGGTAGTTGACAGGCTTAAAACTTATGGCCAAAACATGTTCAACTATATGATGATGCTCACACTCCTGACCTGGGAAAGAGATACTGCCACTAGAATGTCTACAGCCCTTGATGGTCAGCAGTTTCTGTAAGCTATCCCTCCATCACACCAAAATGTGTCACCCAGCGCTCCATTCTTTATTCACTTCTAAATCACATCCTCGCATGGGTTCATCTATTGGTGTGCTCTAGCTTCAAGAGACACTGGAAAAACAAGTTTCTGAATCCTACTGTTGGGAGGTAAGACTTTTAAAATTAGGAATTCTACTAATATAGAAGGAATTCCAAAAGGTGTTGGATGTAAATTAACAAAGAAGTTATGAAAATACTCCTTCGCAAACAATAATAATAGTTGACAATTGACATGTATTGAGAGTGAGTGCTTTATATCCACACACTCTTTTTTTGTAAGTTTACTTATTTATTTTTGAGAGAGAAAAAAAGTGGGGGAGGGGCAGAGAGAAAGAATCCGAAGCAGGCTCCACACTGCCAGCGCGGAGTCCCATGCGGGGCTCAAACTTATGAACCATGAGATCATGACCCGAGCCTAAATCAAGAGTTGGACACTTAACTGACTAAACCACCCACGTGCCCCTCCACATGCTCTTTTTAAAACAACTCCTATTCCAGGTGCAAGAAATAAACTTGGATCCTTATATTACACCATAAACAAAAACTGACTCAAAATGGATCAAAGACCTAATGTAAGCCCTAAAACTATAAAACTCTTAGAAGAAAACACAGGATAAAAGCTTCGTGAAATTGAGTTTGGTAATAACTTCTTATATATGACTCCTAATGTACAGGCAACAAACAAGAAAACCAAAAACCAAAGTAAAAATAAACAAGTGAAACTTCATCAAAACTACAATCTTACGTGGATCAAAGGACACAATCAATATATGCAAATTATGTATCTTATAAGTGGCTACTATTCAGGATACACAAAGATCATCTATAACTCAACAAGAGAAAAATCAAATAATTGGGTTTAAAGATGGGCAATGGACTAGAGAAGTCACTGGAGAACAGATGTTTCTCCAAAGAAGATACACAAATGGCCAAAAAACACATGAAAAGATGCTCAACATCACTCATCATTAGAGGAATACAAGTCCAAACCACAATGAGATATATCTCAGACCCATTAGATTGGGTACTATAAAAATAATCAAACAGAAAATAAGGACAGAATTCAAAGGACAGAGTAGTACCAGGGAAGAGAAAGAGAATTCAAAAAAATAGAGAGTGCCCCTGGAGGATTCAACAGAGTACTAACCAGCTGTGCCTATGAAGAAACTACTTAAGGCAGGGGGAAAGAATCACCAAAAAGGATTAGAGAAAATAGTACAAAACAAGCAAACCAACCAAACAAAAACACTCCCATTTGGTAGGAGAGGCACCAATGATCTAACAGGTTTGCCACAAGATGGTAGTTATAAAAGGACAAAAAATTTGCATCCAAGTTTCTCTGATTCACAAAGCCTCACACTCCCCATGAATGCCACTGTTTTCAGTCAAAGAGAATTAGAAACAACTTTTCAAATCTGTATCTTTATAAAGGAAGCATGTTGTGAGAATTAAGTTATTTTTCAGAATCCATAGAGAAGCTTTCAGTGTCACTTCTTAGACATATCTATTACATAAAAATGATTCATTACTCTTATTACCCAATTGAATCTCACCGGAATAATTGTATTTTTATGGAGCTCAATAAATTTTCTTGCTAGCTAATTTTCACAGTACTACCATTCTTTGGGGACTAAATGCTTATTTCCTAATTGCTCATAAGTTTTCTTCTTGATCTAACTCTGTACAACTGACAACAGAGAGCCCAGGTATTTAAATTCCTAAGAATAGACTCTCCTTGGAGAACCAAAATATGAAAGGAAAGATCACGGAACTGACATTGATCACAGTGCATTGTTATTCCTGAGAGTGAGAAAGCATGGCTTTTCTGAGAAAGTTCAGAAGCGGAAGCAGATAACCTCTGCGGGTTTGTCTATTCAAGTTTAAATTACTTCTATATTCAAAAAAATTCAATAGAAAAGCACCTTCTTGACTCTACTCAGAAAGTGTTACAGATTTCCTGTAGTAGTATGTATTTATTGTTGACCTACAATTAGTTTTAAGGTTTATTTTCTCTATTGTTCTGGCTTGTATTGCTGGGCTCATATGTAGCAATTTTACAAAATATTATTAACATTCTCTATTAATACTAAAATTTCATAAAGCATCAAGTCAAAGAAATGGCAATTATAGTTTTCTAGATTTTTAAAGAAAATCCATTTTAACCATATGTATATCTAACATACATGATACTTGATGCTTGATTTCCTTTGTATTTTATATCAGTGTCATAATCACTCATAAAACATCAAAAGCCTCTTTCCTTAATATTCAAAGAATATTCTTTAATAAGTGAAGGGATATTACTTTAAATGTTGTTCATGATTATATAATATTAAAGAAATTAAATAAAACAGAGTCCAAATGCAGGAAAATTATAAACCCCTGCAAATTCTGTTTTAGTTTACATGTTCTCTTTAAGTCAGATGATAATGATTTGCTGGGACAACTAAAATTCTAATTTACTTTCACACTTATATTTAATTTAACTTTTTAAATGTATTTAGAACTATTCTATATTTCTGGTACTTATTATTCTAGTATATCTGTTTGGTCACTGTGAGATGACCACTTTGCTCATAAGTGAGATGATTCATCTTCAGAAATACCGAATAAAAGTTGTGCTGTCTAGTTAACAATAGGTTAACAACCTATTGGAAATATGTACCAACTCCCTCCCATACACAATGGAGTCTCAAACCCTTAGACACTTCACTTCCTGGTTCTTCTTCCCCTCTCTATTTCACGGGCTTATTTTTCGCCAGCTTTTGCAATGAGCATATGTCAAAAAACTGAAGTCTCTGCATCACAAAATGTACATTTGTTCCAATCAGACTGCTTTTTGGCTGTACATTGACATAGGCGACTTCCAAGTAAAGTTGTAACCTCTGTAGTGTTCAGCCAATGGGGCATCAGGGGAGGAACTTCACGCTAGGAGATAAATTGCTGTGAGTGCTGGAGTGCCTGTCCATCAGACACCTGCTCTTGCAAGAATGTTGATTAAAGCTTCCCTTCACTGTGCTCGGAGTCTCCACATCCCTCCTTTGATTGGGTCAGTGGGCTTATTTCTCACAGTCACTTTATATCTCAATTTTTTTTAAATTTGAATATAACTTGATACATTGTAATAACTTAAGAAAATGCTCATAGTATGATCTTAATGATGTGGAAAACAAAGGCAGAAGGAAATGGTAGATAAATTAAATTTCCTTATAACCTGCAGCCCAGTGATGAACACTTGAGGCAGACAGAGTATAACAATTCTTCAGGAACTTCAGCTCAGGTCATGATCTTGTGGTTCCTGAGTTCAAGTCCATGTGGGGGCTCCGTGCTGACAGCTCAGAGCCTGGAGCCTGCTTCAGATTCTGTCTCCCTCACTCGCTGCCCCTCTCCCTCTTGTGCTCTGTCTCCATCTCTCTCAAAAATAAAAATAAAATAAAAACATTAAAAAAAGGAAATACAATTTCTTTTTTAGATATTTGAAATAATGTGTTCAGGGCTGTCTTTCTTTTCCACTCTACAAAATTTCCATCTGAATTTCATGTAATGGTTGAAGATTGCTTAGATTTAATTATTCAATTAAAGACCACAAGATTATGATATTTTATCATGTTTTCCTCATTTGTTAACTAAAATTTGTCTATGAATAAGAACTTTCCCCACTGAACAATTTGGCTATCCTATGATAAAGCACTATCAGATCTTTGATTTTTCTTTTGTATATGTAGCAATGTTTAAAATAATGAGGCTGTTCAACAGCCTGACACAAACTCAACTAATGGATTCCTGTGGTACCTGCTATGTACTTACTGATCTGTACACATTTATAATTATTGTGTTTTCTGTTGAAAAGGCCAGTGGATGTCCTTTTAACTTCGCTATAAAAACTGTCAGACAAGAAACCATTACTTTTTGGTAGCTTGAATGTGTCCACATACAAAGAACTGCAGAGCTTTATCATCCAAAAATCAATGCTTTTTCAGAATATTAGTAAATGTTGCCTTTAAATCCATTTTACAAGCTATATTTATATACAATAAGTGTCAATATTTTGTTACCCTATTTAACTTATTTTAAATTTTATCATGAAAAAAAACATGCACAGGGTCAAAACAACAAAGTTGATTTATAATATGCAGTTTTTTATTTTGCCATCCTACTCTACCCAAGTTCTGCCCCTACGCAATTGTTAACTTCAATGTGTAACGATGTGTATCAATGTCTTCAAATAATAATTTAACGTTTGACTTATCAGCTTTGCATATTGTGTATTGAAAACCTGCAACCATATATGATAATCTAACTCAAACTATATCTCTGTTTACTTTCCTCCCAACTTATTTATTTTATTAAGTTTTTGGCTTTATACTGACAATTTCTGTAACATCAGATATTTCTCCTTCTAATGAATTTAGGCAATACTATTCCTATACTCTTGATTTTTTATAATAAATAACATATTTCTTTCTCTGTAAGAAACTAAGGGTGATATCTGCTGTTATATAGCAATCGAGCAATGAATCTACTAATAGTTTGTATTTAGATTAAGTTAACTGTGACTAATTTTATTTGATAGAGGACATGTTTATATTTGGAACTTGGCTAAATATTTGCTGATTCATTTTTGTCATTTTAAAATTAAAAATTTGTCCTACTTTGTGACCAACTTGCTTTTAAGTATTTATTTGAATATAACTCATTTTTTCTTTTTCCTTTTTTTTTCTTTAGTTGTTCTGTCTCCTGTATCATTTCATTTTCTTCTACATTTTTGCTTGTTTTCATAAGTTTAGCCTGCTAATATAAAGCAAAACAACAAAAGTATAGAAGAACTTTTTTAAAAAATATAAAGGAGAGAGACATAAAGCAATAGGGGAAAATATCATTTACTCTGAAAGAGGTCATTAAGTCATTTCTGTTTCTATAAGAAGGGGAAATATAGCTTTACTATTGTTATTTCAAAAAAAGTAATGGATCAGGAAAATATAACTTTATTATCAGTAGTCAGCAAATATTACGTTTTTCTACAGTTTCTGTGATAATACCAAAAAGCAGCCAAGTGATAAAAAATAATATTTAAAAATTTAATGTAAAAAGATTTTTCTAGCCATATATTTTTTTCTCTCATACAGTACCTGATTTTTTTTAAATTTTTTTTTCAACGTTTATTTATTTTTGGGACAGAGAGAGACAGAGCATGAACGCGGGAGGGGCAGAGAGAGAGGGAGACACAGAATCTGAAACAGGCTCCAGGCTCTGAGCCATCAGCCCAGAGCCTGACGCGGGGCTCGAACTCACGGACCGCGAGATCATGACCTGGCTGAAGTCAGACGCTTAACCGACTGCGCCACCCAGGCGCCCCAACAGTACCTGATTTTATCTCCCAGCTCAGAGATGATTATCTCTTCAATTACTAATACTACATGGAACTATATTTTCACTTTAAGATGTGCCATGTCAGTGATATTTAATGTATTTGGAATGTATATTATTTTCTATCTCAAGGATGATTTTAAAGTTTTCCGTGAATTCCTTCATAGTGAGTTGTGCCCTACTTCTGTCATCAGGTAGACCCCAGGACCTGACTTTTACTGCCCACCTGCTTATACTCACTAACTTTGGTCTACAATTTTTCCTTAAGCTCTCCTTTCCAGCTTACCTCTTAACTCAGGCAAATGAAATCCAAAACCACCCCTCAGGTGATAGTAACTTCCCTGACAAGACCTCCAGCCAGCCCAGACCACCTAGACTTTTTGAGCTAAACTCCCTATATGTGTGGGTGCAGAAGGACCATGGACTGACACTTGGAATGACCAGCAATTACATTTACCTTATTATAATACTAAAATCTCTACCCAAGGAGAAGTCTCAGTGTATGTATAGATAGGCATGTTTTCTTAAGGCACTGAGTGACCTTATGCCCAGTCTATATATAGGAAGACAAAAGTTCCTTATCTAAATATTCATCCTAACCCTAAATGAAAGGTACCTATTCACCCACTCCTGGGGCATCACAGCTTTGGAAGCTATTCCATGTGATCTTATTTGCTGCATATAGAGCTTACTTTGTGTGACAACTCCACCTGCTGTATCTGTGACTCACCAAGGAGAAAACTCACACTGGTTCATATAAAAGGTCAGTTGAGGTGTGTAAAAGGTGAGGTCATAACTAGAAATGCTCTTCTTTTTACCAATAGCATTAACACTTTTAGTATAAAGTTAAAGAGCTTCTGTCCAGTTCAGTTTAAATTTCCTCTCTCATATCCTAACATTCTGATAATTTGTTAGGTAGGACATCACTTTGCTGCTTGTTTTTCTTCCAAAGTAATTTCCCCATCTCATCCATGAATAATGAATAAGAAAAACTTAAATAATTCAATGCATATCTGCAAAATTTTAAGTGGATTATGATCGGTCTCAAGCATATAGAGAAATTAGGATTTTAATATATGATTCCTCAATTCTGGAATTAACCTAATGGGTTTCAGTCAAAAAATACTCTATAGGAACTTCGGAGGAAATAGGAAAATCTTAACAAGGAGTATAACACAACTCTATAATTTACTTTTTCAAACTATGTCCTTGTCTCCTCCATGAAAACCCAAACTAACAAATCAACTCAGCCATTTTAGGAGAACTTTACTCCCTTCCCCCCACCCCCACTCCTTTTATTTTGAACGTGGCTGCAAAAGGCTAATAGGATTTGGGGAAGACCTCCAGTAATATTTCTGTTCAAGTGGTAAGGATGTCCAGAGCTCTTCATTTCTGATAAAATAATGAAAGGTAGACCCCACTGACACTCAGGATGCACTGACATTTACAAACTATCTTTCCTATAAGATAGTTCCTTTTGGGGTATGTGTCAATAGTCCCTGAGAGGTCAAATGGGATGCTCTGTAAGGAGTAGGGGCCTGATCTCGATTGGAATCAAGAATTTCCTCTGTATCACAAGTTGAGAAATAGAATTTAGCCAAAATACAACCAAAAATATTAAACATTATTCAAATTATCTGTGATCTAAGAAATGGGGCAATTTCTCAGGGCACCTGGGTGGCTCAGTGGGTTGAGTGTCTGACTTCAGTTCAGGTCAGTATCTCGCAGTCCATGAATTCGAGCCCCACGTCGGTCTCTGTGCTGACAGCTCA
This sequence comes from Prionailurus bengalensis, assembly GCF_016509475.1. Lineage (NCBI taxonomy): Eukaryota > Metazoa > Chordata > Mammalia > Carnivora > Felidae > Prionailurus > Prionailurus bengalensis. Next base: position 31,378,529 of record NC_057353.1, on the reverse strand, counting down.
GAGCCTGGAGTCTGCTTCAGATTCTGTGTCTCCTTCTCTCTCTGCCCCTGCCCCACTCGCACTCTGTCTCTCTCTCTCCCAAAAGTAAATAAACATAAAAAAATTTAAAAAAAAAAGAAATTGGGCAATTTCTGAGCAAGGCTATTTATCTTATAAACACATACTAGTATGACATAAACTGGCACATTCAAAGAATAAAATAAAAGATCTACAAGTCAGATAAGCTATAGAGTGTGCAGAATGGATATAAGAGCTGAGGTATTGGAGACAGGGATAAAGATTTGTGGCTATAGGTGAGACTATGATGACCTTGAACAAGTACACAAAAGGGAAGAAAAAATGAAAAGAATATATTAAAGAAAGTTTTGATAACCTTGGGCAAGAGAAATTAATCATCTCAGAAGTAGGAGTAAAGGGGTAAGAATAAAACTTGGATATTTTCAATGAAACTCTGTGAGATGAAGACTTAAAATTATTACCCATTGTAAGGGCACCTGGGTGACTCAGTCAGTGGAACATTCGACTTCTACTCAGGCCATGGTCTCACAGTTTGTGAGTTCAAGCCCTACATAGGGCTCACTGCTGTCCGCACAGAGCCCACTTTGGATCCTCTGTCCCCTTCTCTCTCTGACCCTCTCCCGCTCATGCTCTGTCTCGAAAGTAAAAAAATAATAATAATAATAAGCCTTAAAAATATTATTACCCATTGTAAATAAAAGTATTAAGAGTCACAGAGACAAGGAGTAGAAAGTGCTAATACAGGAATGGTTAAAATGATAAACTCTGTGTGTTTCAGTTGTTTCTGGGAGACCAGTAGATGGTGGGTCCATAATAGACATTGAGTGGGATATTATTTATGTTTTTATTCCAGATATAAAGCAGAAGGCGTAGAATAATGGTAGAGTAAAAATCAAAACTACTGGGATAAGCAGCTGAGAGAGGAAGTGCACATTTAAAAAAATGTTTTTAAAAAGACATATGAGGTAGAATAAATAGCACAGCTAAAATTTCAACCTCAGATAAGACCATTCTAATATTAAATGTCATATCTAAAAGCAAACTGACTATATGAGTCATTTATTCACAACTGATTTACAGAGTTTTGCATACATTAGATATAGATATGTGTATACGTATAAGTTTTTAGACTTTATTAACACTTTAATTATAATTCTGTTAGAAAGAAAGCTCTGTGGTTTTTTTTTGAATGGTTATGTAATTATACGGTATATGTAGTTAGTATGCCCAAAGTAAATAAATGGATTTTTTTAAACCCATGTTCTTTTTTAATCTCCAAATATTTGAGCCAGTGCTATTAAAGCTAAATAGTTCTCTGAGTGGAATACTCACCAGTTTCTTGGTGGGGTCCAATAGTTTCCAGCTCTATATGATATCAGCAGTACTTATGTACAATTTCTTGATTTGATACTTATTGACGTATACACTTTGTGCCTTCTATTAGTAATGAACTTCCTAAAAAGATTTTCATCCTGTTTTTCACATGTCTCCTGTTTCTTTGGTAATCAAAATGTATTAACTGTTTCACAAAGGAATTAAGTCACTGAAATGCTGAAGAGTTTGTGAAAGAGGTCCATTAGAGCTGCAGATTTAATGTGGATTGCTGTAGTAAAGCTAAAGAAATGTGAGCAATGAGCTGCCAGCAGTAATTGTCCAGCTTGTTGGTTTCAAAACCTAGTCTGCAAGAAGGAAAGCAGAGATGCAGAAGTACAAAATACTGTAAATATCTGTGTTTTTGTTCTTTCAAGTTGAGGTTCTGGCACTCCTGTTCTTTTTTGGCAAAATTATGTTAGCTTCTAAATTTTCCTTTTTGCCTAAGTTCAGCTGGGTTGCTGTCAAATGCAATGAAAGACTCCTGAATAATACATAATGTCTCAACTGAAGGAAGTCCTCCAGGTATTGTTAAAATATTGTAGAAAGTGGTGAATTCCAAATACAATTGTAGTTAAAAATTTTGCATTTCCAATGTTTGGAAAAGAAATCAGCATTCTTTTATACCTGATGGCATGAAATGTTGATCCTGGCCTCAGAATGAATACATTACATAAATAGCATTTTCTATATATCAGTATATTACTCTCCTAAAAAGTCCATCAAATGGACTTTGCATATAATGAAATTAATTTTCCTGTAAGATACATCATTTTTAGAGTAAAATAATAAACATATTAATTTTAAATATACTAAAAATACACATGCCTACCTCACAACCTGAGAATAAGTACTGATCAATACTTCGAAGCTTCCTCTGTGCCTTTCAATGTATATAATCAATCTCTTCTAGCTTATATCCTAGCCCCAATATGAAAATTACCATGAATTTTTGGTTAGTCATTCCTTTGTCTTTCTTTATAATCTACATGTACATGGTAAGGGTGTATATATTAAATTTTTCCTTCTTATTATTTTATTAAATCATTTCTAAAGTGAAATCATAATATTAATTTATTTTAAAGAAGGGAAATCTTTTTAAATATTTATTTATTTATTTATTTATTTATTTATTTATTTATTTGAGGTGGGGGGAGAAGCACATGTGTGGGAACAGGTGAGGGGCAGAGAGAGAGGGAGAGAGAAAATCCTAAGCAGGCTCTGCACTGTCACTATAGAGCCCGATGCAGGGCTTAATCCCACAAACTGTGAGATCATGACCTGAGCCAAAATCAAGAATTGGATGCTCAACCGACTGAGCCACCCAGGTACACAAAAAAAGGCAAATCTTTACCATTTGTGACAACATGGATGGAGCTTGAGGACATTCAGCTAAATGAAATAAGTCAGAGAGAGAAAGACAAATACTGTCCGATCTAACTTACATGTAGAATCTAAAAACAAAAAAGCAAAAACCAAACCCAAAGATACACAGAACAGATTGGTGGTTGCCAGTGTGAGGAGTATGGGGTGGCTGAAATGGATGAAGGTGTTCAAAAGATTATAAAACAAATAAGTCATGGGGATATAATGTACAGCATGGTGAAAAAAAATAACATAAAAATTATAATGTAATCATAGTATGTAAATCCTTCTTTGCTTTTAACATTTAAAAACGTTTTGAGGGGCGCCTGGGTGGCGCAGTCGGTTAAGCGACCGACTTCAGCCAGGTCACGATCTCGCGGTCCGGGAGTTCGAGCCCCGCATCAGGCTCTGGGCTGATGGCTCAGAGCCTGGAGCCTGTTTCCGATTCTGTGTCTCCCTCTCTCTCTGCCCCTCCCCCGTTCATGCTCTGTCTCTCTCTGTCCCAAAAATAAATAAATGTTGAAAAAAAAATTAAAAAAAAAATGTTTTGAGATGCATTCCTGCAACTGTAGTTAACCATTTACCAACATTTTAGTATCCTGCTCTCTGAATATAAAATTATTTATCATCAATTTGATTGTTGATGATTTTGGATTCATTCTAGTCTCTTGATAATAAAAATAATGCTGCAGTGAATATTCTCAAACATGTTTCCTTGAGTATATGTATAATAGTACCTTGGGTATGTTCACCAAGGAGCGGAATTGCTGGGACATGAGTGTGCACATAGTCAAGGCAATTATGAAGAACCAAATTGCTTTCAATAAGGTAACAGTTTACTCTCTTCATCTGCAAAGTGTAAAATTCTCTGTTCCTCCATTTCATTGCATAACACTTACCGGCTTTAAACTTTTGCGAGTGGGAACGTAATATTATTTCAGGTAATTTTAATGTTTTGTCTCTGAAAATAGTGGGGCTGAGCATATTCTCATGTTTATAGAAAACTCATCTTTTCTGTAAAATGCTTATTCATATCTTCTGTCTACTTTTCTATTCCATTGTCTTTTTTTGTGGATTTCAAAGTATTTTTTATATAATGCAAATGCTAACTCTTCATAATATGTGTCATAAATATCTTTTCCAGAAATGGAGTTTGTCTTTTCAGTGCCTTCAGTCCAAGGCACCATTGGACTAAGCAGCTCATATATTTAAATTCAGTTTGTCAGTTTTTCATTTCTACTATTTTTTTCTGGTCTTGTTTATAAAGTTCTTTCCTACCTCTAAGTTATAAGGATATTATTCTTTTATATGGTCTTTAAAAGTTTTCATACCTTGGATTTTTATATTTTGGTTTATAGCTTATCAGAAATAGATTTAATGTATTGGATTGGAATACAAATCTCATTTCACTTTTTTCCATATAGATAAACAGCCCTCCAGAATCATAGTCCTTTTACCCACTGATTTCCAGTGCAAGCTACTCCATGTTGCAATTTTTCAAGAATCATAGAAAGTGTATTTGAGGTTTCTATTATATTACATTTGCAAATGTGTATCTTCTTGTATCAAAACCACAATGCCTTTGTTACTCTAATAATCACTGAATATAAGCTCTGAACTTAGGTTCATTGTCCCAAAGAATGTCATATCTCCTCTTGTCCTTCTTCATTTTCATATAAATTCTATCATTAACTTATATTCCTCAGCAACCCTCAAAGAAAAGTATGTTCAGATCTTGATCAGATCTTGATTATAACTGCATTGATTTAAAATGGAATTTGTTGAGAGTTGACATTGTTTAAGAGTATCATTTTCCTATTAATGAACATTGTATATTTATGTTAATGCATTTCAACAAATATTCATCAATTTCTACTAAAGTTTTTTTCACCTTTTTAGTTTGATTTATTCCTTTGTCTTACTTTTGTTTGTATTTTAAGTTCAAATTCTATACCAAATTTGTAATCATTTCTAACTGTTGCTGTTGCATAAAATTGTGATTTTTTGTGTGTGTGCTACTGACTTCATTGCCCCTTCCAATTTTTTATTACTTCTTCAACTGTAGCAAAACCCTAAGCAGTGTGTCTCATAGAAAATTCTATTTCTGAGGCATCTCTAAATGCAGGTGTGGGTATGGTACCATTTCTCCAAGGTTAGTTCTGAACAATTAGCAGAAATGTGGCACAAAGTTTCTAAGTAGTCTCTTTATTATGGAGAAGCCAGCCCTTCTCCCACTTTCTCTTATTCCTGTATTCTGAACCTTGGACTCAAGGACTAGACCTTCAGCAACCACTAAACCATGAAATAACTTGAGTCTAGAAGCTTCCCACTGAAGATGGCAGAGGGAAAAAAACATGGACAGAACTGGGCCTCTGACAATACCGAAGCTTCTATCTACACTTGCCTGCAAAACCAACCTCCACCCATCTTTCGTATGTGAGAATAAGTCCAAGTCTCCGTTTTTCCCAGGTGTAAGACTATTAACTCTTCCATCAATGGATTTCAATTGTAATAGTATCTGCACTTAGAAGAAAAGTCTGTAAGTATGACTAAAGTCAGGAGAAAAACATGGAATATTCTTTTTCTGTTAAATTACAAAAGTCATTTCCAAATAAGAAAAACTAGAAGACTTATGTTTTCTAAAATGGCTCCACTTATGAAATTGGTTTCATTCATAAAAAGTACCATTAAATGAAAAAATGACTGGGACATGATGAATTGTTTTCTATAGAATCTCAACCAGTAGTAAGATTTCCCCTATGCTTTTATTATTGTTTGTATTAACCTTAAAACTCTAAAAATCAAGTGGAGACTTCCCATATTTTACTTCTCTTAAGGGAAAACATGTGTCTGTTATCAGCTAGCAGCAATGAAACATTTTCTTTGTCAAGAGACACTTGCCATTTTAAAGCTGTACAATATGAAGCATCATTATAAAATGAAGCATTCAAGTGTTGATGATCTGTTTCCTCTCTATTGACGACTAAGAAAGGCTAAAGTTGTGCAGCTGTTACATTCCCATGATGCATGTACTTTTACCTTTATACAAACTAGGCAACTATTCCTTTTGGTATGCATAAGCTCAGAAGACAGGCACAAAACACAGTTCCTGAAACATTCTTTGAAATTTTTTATAGAATCCCCTCACCCTAACACTCACTGGTTCGAGAAAGAAAAAAAAAACAAATGGATGATTCATGAAGGTTACACATCGCCAGCTGATACTTTTTACTAGCTGCAGATGGAGCAGTTTCTTCTTAAAAGCAAAGTTCAAGTCTTCACGCAAACAACAATTAGAAAAGTTAATGAGTCTCGTTTTATTTAAACAAGTTTAGTTCAGCTGTGAGAAGCTCAACCACTGAGTATGTTATGAGACAACTGTATTTAATTAAATGTTGGTTTCACAAGAGGGCAGCTGAATATACTCGATTTTCCAGCATTAGATTTGTTTATACAGACCTTCCATTCAGCACATTTCTTTGTGACTTTCCTATTATGTTTTCGTATTTATTACTTTCCTAGACCATCTCTCAGATTTGCTTATTACTTCAAGAAATAAGTATTGCCTGCCTACTATGTGCTAACCACTGGTAAAACTCAGAAACACAAATTCACAGTAGAGTGTTCAATGATGCAAGACTTGAGAATCAGTATACCTTCTGAGTATCAATGTTATTAGAAGTACACAAAGTGATCAGAGTAAGTCATGATTTTCATAGTATCATCCGACTATATTTTATAGGTAAGTATAGCATACTTTTAGATATTTTACAATGATTCTGGACATTTTAAAACTTAATCTGCCATTCAATCATTACAAACAATGCATTCCAAATAGAAATTTATAAGAAGATAAGGAGAAATGAAAACAATATGATCATACAATGATTTGGCCAAAGCTTTCCTATAGAAGTCAAATTTTGTTTTCATTAAATTATATCTTTTATAGTATATGATAAATTATGTATAGAAAACTATAATTATGGACTACTTGGAAATATTTTTCTCTATTTTTAAAAAGTCTAATGAAACGTATGCAATGAGGTTTTATTTTATATCAAATGTATTAAGTGTATCCTGTATCACCCAGGAATTCGATAGATTGTTGCTTTAATAACCATGGATTGATGGATCAAATCTTATAAGAAAGTCAGCATGTTAATGCTTTAACATGTTGATCTTGAATATTTCATAAATTGGAGATCACAGATACTGAAAACAATGGATTTTTCACCTAATTAAGAAACACCTTTCTAATTTTCATAGAATTTGAGACATACAAGAACCTATAAAAATAACAAGTGTTGATGAGGATATGGAGTAATGGGAACTGTTATGCTCTACTGGTAGGAATGTAAATTGGTGCAGTCACTACGGAAAACAGTATTGAGGTTCCTCACAAGATTAAAAATATAACTAGTATATGATCTAGCTTCTAGGTTTTATAAAAAAAAAAAGTGATAACATCAAGCCAAAGAGATTATGCACCCATATGTTCGCTGCAACACTATTTACAATAACCAAGATATGGAAGCAAACTAAGTGTCCATTGAAAAATGACTACATGAATGGATAAATTAATGTAAAGAATATGTGTATATATGCACATATATTTGTGATGTATATGTATGTGATGTGTATATATATGTGTATATATACGCACAATATGTATGTATACACACTCACACAATGGAATGTGACATTTGCAACAACACAGATGGACCTAGAGAGTATTATGTTAAATGAAACAAGTCAGAGAGAGAAAAATACTGTATGATTTCATTTATACATATACAGGGCATGGAAGGAGGTTGTTTCCTCATAAAGGCCTCTGTTGCTCTTGCCTTGACTTTGTAATCTTAGGTATGGGCCTTTGTTTCCACACAGACATATTTGTAATGTTGCTCCAAATTTCTAATTCACTGTAGCTTTATTTGCTCACCTAAAAATATGAAACTCCTACACTCCTTCTAGGACTTCGTCATTGAATTGTCACAGTCCAAACTACTCCCCTGCTGTCTCCTCTAGTCTTGAGTACTGTGTTATCTTTGATCTGTCAATCTGCCAGATTGTGAAATACTTGCCTATTATAACCTCTAATATATCTTTCTATCCCTATTCAGGATGATTTTACTGTATATTCTTGAATTTATTGTAAATGGCAACCTTTTTTCCTGGTTCTACTGCAGCTCATACTCATTCAGTATTAGCCCTGTTCTGCCTTTTGATCTTTGCCTTGGTGATCTTAGTTCAACTCACATTCCTCAGAACTGTTCCCTTGCTAAGATGTTGAAAGAGTAATCATTTCCACTCTTTATTCTCTAGTATCTGTCAGCGGCCCACATCAGCTTCAAACACATCTATGGGTTAGCCAGCACATAGAGAGCAAAGCCTTTGAGTTATAGAAACCAAGAACATTTCTTCATTTAATGTAAATCGATACTTACTAAAGATCTATTATGCTCAAGACACTTTATTAGGTACCTATTATGTTAGATAATACACCTGTGCTCACTGGATTTATCTCAATTTATTGTCCTTTTAGAAGATAACAGGTTTCAAGATCATTTTCAAAATTTACAGCATGTAGGAATGTTAATCTACCCAACTACCTAGAGAGTACCTGCCTACCAAAGAGTGTTAGTATTATATTTGATACTTTTGCACTTTAAAAGCTATAAAAGGCCAAAAGGAGTTGCCATAGGCAAAATATTTTAAACAATTCATGACATTGAATATTTACAATGGCTTTGCTCTGTAAAGTCCAGGAAGCTGAGGATATAAATATCTCATGAAGTTATATTAATTATATAATATATATAATTATATATATTACATATATAACAAAATTTAATTTATTATATCTATTTCTAACATTTCAGTAAATGGCAAATAGCAATAATAAAACATTCAGAGTTGGGGATAGAGTTAAGGGAGAGAAGACTTTTACTTTGAATTTGTGTTGCTTGAATATTTTAAATAATATATTGCTTTATTATTTAGCAAATGATATACTACAATGAGAAGAAAACCAAGCAGTAAGTTCTTGATGATTACTTTATTTGAACACATAAAGAATTGATAATGTCCACTATAAATATCTGAAAATAAGAGTTACAAAAAGAATATTACAGTAAGTCATAATTCCATCAACCATTCTCCCATCCTTTTTCTTGACCTTTTTTTAAGCTTATAAATCATTGTGAGATTTTCTATGACTTTTATTCTTTATTTGTCACTCTTCCTCTTTATTTGTCACTGTTCCACCCATACTGAACCTATATTTTCTATTCATCTTTTTATATAAGTTCATCAACATGCTTTGGCTGCTTTTATATCTCATTACTTTGAGTACAAAATAAAAATTCCAATAAAGTCTCTATAAAACTCTAAAGTTATATATCAAGGATCAGAGGTCTAACTTGTTACTTTAGTTCTCCAGTTAGCCACTCATCTCTTATTTTCTAACACAATTCTTTACCTTGTCTGTATTTGCCTTTAACAAATTTCTTCATTATTTTCCATACCACTTTTGAGCCATGTCTCAATTTGAACCTTAAGACTGAGCTAGATTATCTATTTCTCTTAACCTTACCTTTTATTCAACTTCACTTGAAAGCATATATCTACCCTGGTTCCATGTCCAAAATAAGAGAATTATTAGAAATCCCCTCATATTACACAACCCCAACCCCCATGGTTCTTCTATATTTACCACTTATTAATTATTCTTATGCTTAAATTTTTAATTCAGGGGTGCCTGGGTGGATGGGTTGGTTAAGTGTCCAACTCCCGATATCAGCACAGGTCATAATCTCACAGTTTCGAGATTGAGCCCCACATCAGGCTCTGCGCTGGGTGTGCAGTCTACTTAAGATTCTCTCTCTCTCTCTCTCTCTCTCTCTCTCTCTCTCTCTCTCTCCCTCTCTCTGTCCCCTCTCGATCAGAAAAATAATTAATTTATTTAAATTCAATTATTGGTTTTAATGTAATAATATATTTGGGGCACTTGAGTTGCTCAGTCAGTTTAGTGTCGAACTTCGGCTCAGGTCATGATCTCACCTTTCATGAGTTTGAGCCCCTCATGAGTCCCACATCTGGCTCTGTGATGACAGCTCGGATCCTGGAGCCTGCCTTGGATTCTGTGACTCCCCCCCCACCTCTCTCTCTGCCCCTCCCACACTCACGGTCTCAAAATATTTTATAAAATATTGTTTTTTATGTGTCTCAAAAATATTTTAAAAATTAAAAAATTAAATGTAATAATATATTCAGCCAACAAATGTTTAAATACTATGTCTTAACTATACGAAGTACTGGGTGTACTCTGGTGAATGAAACAGACAGCACTTGATCCTGTGGAGCTTATAGTCAAAGGAGGAAGACAGCCTTTTATGAAACAAATACACAAAGTACTACAGACTATGATAAATGTTATTACCAAAACTAAAAATATTATCAAAAATAATAATGGGTAGAAATGAAACACTTTACATTTAAATTGGAGAACATGATGCTTATGATGAGGAACTGAAAACAAGGTGATTCAGGAAAATCTGTAGAAAGGTTGAGGGGTGTGAGAAAAAAATTCCAGGGGAAGAGAGCAAATCATGTGACATTCTTGGAAGCAGTACGCTGCTTAGAGGCCTAGAAAGCCTGAACTAGAAGCAGTGTCACAAGCTTAACTAAGTAATGGAGCAGAGAGAGGTGAGTTTAGAGGGGCAGCAAAGGCTGGACCATAAATTGCCTTGAAGACTTAGATTGGAGTCTCATTAAGTGCAAGGAGAAATATTTGAAGGATTCTAAAGAGGGGTGTTTCTCTTATCTGTTTCCTTTCTTCCTTTATGCATTTATTCCTTCCTTCTCCACTTAGCTAATGTACTTATGTACATAGCCAATTAGTCACAATTTCAACTTTCTGCTAATCAGTTAGTGGTTGGTTCAGCAGATCTTTTAGGAGAGTATTATTGATCACCTATAATTATATCATTAATTTTCTACTCAAATTGATCAAAGAGTTCTTAAAGACATGAACTCTTGAATTACAATCACTCTTGTAACACCAAGCATCCCACTTTCTGTACACAGCTAATTTTGTTGGTCTGTGGAGAGGAGGAGTCTCAGTGTGCTAAGACTTCTATGAGGGAGTTTCTCTCTGATTGTTGAAGCCACAAGTCACATGAAAATGGAATGTCCTTATAAGTCAGAAAAATGAGGTGTGGAGACCTAACTAACCATATGCTTTCTGAAGGATTTTCTTGTCTATTCCAATACCTAGAATATGGTTCAGTTCTCTATTAGCTGAGGTGAATTGTGTCCCAAATGCTGAAATGATCTACAAAGTCATGTCAAGCTTGGTAAGAGAGTGAATTATTAGTTTGAGATAAAGCATTAGCTTGAGGCGGGAAAACATAAGAATTAATCTTCAACCCATCCTTCAAAGAAAAGTAATTAAAGCAAAGTAATGAATGAGAAAGTACTGTAAATCTACACTGGAAATCACACACACACACACACACACACACACACACACACACACAGAAAGCACAGCACAAATAAATTTAGTGAAAACAGACTGGCCAAGATGATGCTTGAAATTCTCTCCTCCAAACAAGGAAACTGTTCTTGTTAACCAAAGACTTGCGTCAGCACCCAAAACACAATCTCAAAAATGAGTAGGATCCCTGAAGAGTAAAAAACATAAAGCCACACTCATTAAAACAATGAATCAAATCATCTCTTCTAGTCTTAGAGAAAGAATGAAACTGTATCTCACTAGGATTCTGAATTTCACAGCCAGCCTAATTGTAAGAAAAAGCACTCACACAGGAAGTCTTCCCAGGGAAATTAGGGCACTCACTAACATCAGAGAGAATGTTCATATGGCACTACAGGATTCTAATGTTCTTTTCTAATTGTAAAATTCTATATTTTCTCTGGAAAACAAAAATCAAATATTTAATGACATTAAAAGTATATTAGTTTTACTAAACAAAAATTAATAACAAGAAACCATTCTCTGTGCTAACGCAAATTGAAGTTCTCAGAAAAAATTCATTTTTTTATTTACCTCACACTCATCTTATTTCTTTTGCCCTTCAATTTTATTTTATTTCAAAGCACAACTATATTTCCTCTGTGTTTATTTTCTGAAACTATTACATCTATAACAGATTTAAGAGCAGCCCAACAATTACACAGTCTGGTAAAAAGGAACATTTTCTCAAAGATATAGCAAGAAAAGAAAATACAATCTGAAGAAATCAAGAAATATTGAATAAAAACCAGTAAACAGAAATTAGTAATTAGTGAATATGAGTAGGTAAGAATAAGGTCAACATTTACTGTCTTTTGCATTTATATTTGTCTCCCTATGTGTCATAGACCTCCCTATGTGACCTGTCATTCTATTCCCCAATTTACCCTTTGTGGATTTCAGATCATTTTCTTTGTTTGTTCATTCAAGTATCAGTCATCTCCAATCATAAGCATGGTTTTTGTTACATATACACATACATATTCCATACTGAAGCCTCTTTTTTCAAATAGTTTTCCACACTACAATTTGGATCTTTCTGAAAAACAACATCTTCAGTTCTTCATGTCTACTAGTTAAAGCAACTTCCCACTAACCCACCAAAAGTCTTCTGCTATTGTCTGTAATGGCTGACAGGCTTCTTTATGTTAGCAAGACCGGCTATATTTCTAAATGCATTAGGGAACTCAGACTTTTAAAAATGTTATCCACTACTTTAAATTATTCTCCTTTTACTTCTTTGTCTCTTAATTTCTTCCTTATTGTTATGCCTGCCAGTCATGTTAATTAGCAAAGCGTAATACCAGTCCCCACATGCTTCTTTCAAATACCTTTTATCTTATTTAATATTTCACATTATTTAATTCTTAATTTAGCATGATTGCAACTGTATAAACTAACCAGTGTCAGTGGGGCTTTGTAAGAAAATAGAAACTTTCTTTCATATTTCTAATAGCTACTCTAAAATGATTTTCAGTTGAGGAAAAGGTCACAGTTTGCTTAGCTCCATATTATTAATAGAAATACTTTACAATCTTCAAAACTTGTCTTTATCAGCTTCTTAAGTGTCTTTAATTGTAATTGAATTTAATCTTACCTGTATTATAACTCCCCCAGACTTTGTATGGGAATATGAAATGGATAAAAAATAGACAAGAAATTCCTATTCAGTGGACATTTTGTAAACAGATATTAATCATAAAAAATATTATGCGGTTGTATCATTTATATCTATCTGGTGCCACATTTTCATTTGCAAAACTTTTTAGAGGAAAATTTTGTAACAAATATATTACAAACAGAGTAATAACTGTGATCTATCTCTAAATGCAGAATCTTCCAATAATTAAAATGTACTGTGCAAGCCAGGTGCTCATTAGTACAACATGCATATTTAGCTTCTTTACATTTTTTTGTGTCTTAATTGGCATCCATGCTTTCTCTTTTAAAAGAATACAATGAATATGAGCTTATCTGTACAATTACCTTTCATGCAACTTGTCATAGTAAAGTGCATTATTTTAAATTAATTAGGGAGAGGGCTGATATAAATTAAGGAAAGACCTGTTTATAAAAGTTTTAAGTCATTGTATATCTAACATGCATATGCAAATGCATAGCATGGCAGATGATTTTATCTAAATGCTAATGATTTAATATATTGAAGTCCCACCTCCTTCTGTAACAAATAGATAGTTCAAAAATAACTAGCCAATTGTTTTTACCTAAATATCCTTAATATGTTTTATTTTCCTAAGTGGGAAAATATTCCTCCCCTAGTATTTGTTTACACTATTAATTCATTTTGTACATACTTTATTCAAAGACAGTTGAAAGATAAATGTAAATATAGTTCAGCTAAATTTTCCATGAAGACAAAACAGCCTCCACCAACTTTCCAAAAGCTTTCTGCAATGTTGGTAGCAGAGGACAACCTTTTCTATATGTAAAGCAAGCTCTGTTTCTAAGAGCATTAAAAAGACTTACACTCTCTCTCATAGTGTGAAGAAAACATCTATTCTGAGTTAAGATGTAATTTCAAGTCTCCCTGGTATATTGTGCCGTGATGTTCTCTTTCCTAATATACACTTTATCTTGGCTACTACATATCCTCAAAGCTTCTGCATTTTGAAGATTCTTCAACATTAACCTAAAGGGAAAAGACACAACACTAATCGCTATTACTCTCACTTATTGGAACCTTGATATTTGGGCCAGTTCTAGTTAGAAAATGTCTACACTGTGTTATCCCACAGTACGAATAATATCTCTTATATTTGATAATGCTCTCTAATTATAATGTTCATCCCAGCCTCCTCCTGAGCAAGTTGATTGAGTCAGGGATTCAAATTCATACGGATAATTTGAATTGTTAAAAGTGCTATTAACAGCACTTTGATAGGTATTTTTCCATTTTTATTAATGTGTGAGTTCCAGGGACACTCAAAGTTTTAAATTACTTTAATTGAAATTTTATCTATTTAAATTTCATTTAGTCAACATGCATTTATTAAATATTTATTATATTCTAAACTATGATCTTGATGCTAGAAAATACAATAATTAATAACTCAGAGATGTAGCCATTATGCTGTTCCTAATCTATAAATGAAATATTTGCAATTTATTTTAATAAGGGCTGTAATATTTATAAAGACATATGAGAGCAGAGAAGTGAGACTATTTAACTCCCTCATTTGGGAAAACTTGAAAAATAAATGCCATTACAACTAGGTCTTGAAAAGTAAGTTGAATTATGCCATGGTAAAGGGTATTTTGGGTGGCAAGGAGAGTGTGGTTAGAACATAGTCTGAAAACAGACTGTTAAGATCTGGGGGTGAGATTGTAATGGGCATTCTATCAGTTAAATTGGTTTGGGCTGCAAGAGACAAACAGCATTAATTATTATCTCAACAAATAAGAGGTCCTCGACAGAGGGTTTCAGGGTTGGCTTAGGGGCTCTGTGATGTAATCAAGGACCCAGAGTCTTGTCATCTGTCCACTCTGCCCTCTTGAGTGTGTCGAGAATGTCTCTGCTATGGTTGTGAGATGGCTGCATTAGCTCCGAGCACCAGATGCTTCCATAGCAGTTGCATGTCAGAAATGAAATGGGCAGGAACAAAAAGGGCTTTCTTTTTCTGTGCTCTCACTTTTTATTAGAGGGCTGCATTTAGCCATGGATGGAAGATTGATCATTAGAGGTGAAAGTTTCAGGTCTTATTGTTTAGTTTTGTCCTCATTCAAAATATTATATTCACTTTCACCCTTTTTAAGGCTTCTCTAGAAGTGCTGTATAAATTTGGGAAGATGAGGATCTTGAGCCCACTATCTAAAATATTTTTCTAATAGTTCAAAGAAATAGCAGATATAAAAACTGGTGTAGAAGATAAATAGCTTAAAAATTGAATTAAGATTGCATAAAGACATATAATAATTTTCCCAAATTAATGATCTAATATCTTTTAGTGTCCCAAGTGTTTAGAATACTTTCTCCAAACATATTTATGCAACAGTAATTCAGAGGAGATGAAAGAATGTAAAATAATAGGCTTCGTATTTTAAAAGGTGGACTAAATATTTATTTGCTTTCTCTATCTCCCCAGAGTTCAATAAAATATGAAAATATCCAAACAGATATTTTTTTCTTTTCAAAAATTGAAATTCTATAGACACTAGGAAATTAGAAACATTTAAAGGGTGCAGATAGTGGCTCAGAACATTTGAAAAATTCTTCCAGCTAGTAAAGAGTTTGGATAAGATTGGAAAGCTCTCAAAGTATAACTTTTGTCCAAGACAATAGGTTTGGTTCTTCTCAAGAGAACTCCAGAATTGCTCCAACTTTGGAAATCGAAGTAGAAAACATAAATAACAAGCATTATCAGGCTGATACCCATTTGCAAAACTCACTCCAGAGCAGCATCAGAATAGAGAAGGATAGGGTGGAGGGAGTGACTTCCCTTTCTTTCCCATTAAACAAAGCCTTCGTTTAAGTTTTGATGACTTTTACCATATTATGTATTACTTCCTGAATCAAAACGTGAAGATCTGACTTGGTTGAAGTATAAGAGTAAGAAGTATTATTATTTCTTGCCAGTTTTCAAAATAATAAGTATAAAACAACTTGATCTCACTTGCTACTTTCTTAATTTAACCAGAAAAGGACAAACTCCAATTGATTGGACTTAGGTCCCTGGAATCTGAGTTTTAAAAACATACCAGATATTACTGATGATTTGTCAGTGATCCATACGAACTTTGAGAAACATTTACTTAATGCAAGTACTGGCTTCTCAGCTTCAGACTCCATCACCTATGCTGCAGTTCTAGCTGATAAAAAGTAGTAACAAAGTAATTATATGGAGCGTTTAATTTTTAAATTAGCCACTAATTTAATATTTAAATTAGAACACTGAGTGAATGGTATGAATCAGAATGTAATATGTGTAAATATGGTAAAATATTTGAATCTTCCATGCAGTGAAAGGAAATACCATCAATACCATCTCTTTCAAATTCAAGATTCTCTTGTTAGTTTCCATTACTTTCTAAAATTTAGTGGTGGTTCTGAATTGTCATTTACCTATTTGAGGAAATGTGTTATAACCCATAGTATACTATAAATTCCATGATTGCAAAAATTATATCTAAATAATTTTATATGGCCATGACACATTTCCTCGTACATTTCAGGAGGTATTAATAACTGTCTATTAATTAATATGTATAACTATTTTTGCATGATATCTGTTGACTGTGTAGCTCTAAGAACACATTTCAAAATGTAAAAGAAGTCAATAGCACTTTCTTAAAATTAGTTTTGGATACCAGACATATAGGTTTATCATCTTGCACAAAAATAAGACTATCACCTAATGATATATAGGGAATTATAAGCAGAATGTGTTGACTCTTCACATTGATATTTAGAGAAACAGATGTTAAATATATTCCTGAAAAGTATGAAGTAATGATGAGTAAGTTAGTCATTCTGTTACTGAACAGAATTTATAATTTTGAATTATCAAAATTCTATAGACCCAAGTGACAGAATTCAATGAATTAAATTTCAAAATCTTCTCCCTTTTTAACTTTTCTCTAGAAAATTGGAAGTATAAAGGGATAAAGTAATAGATTTAGGCACTGCCAAATCCTAGTGTTTAAGTGATGTTTCCCCATTTTTAGCTCTACTTTTAAATATATTTCATTCTATTTTTGTGTGGGTGGGTGGAAGTTAACTTTGGTCTCAAGCAAATTCTTAACATCATGTTGGCATCTTGGGCTTATGTCAAGCTGACAGTAGCTACTGCTGTGTGAAGCTATATAATACTTTTAGGTTAGAAATCAGGAGTCTAGTTGTTTGGGTAGTCTGTAGAAGAGGTAGGAAATGGAATATAATTGGGTTATATTCGAAGGTACTCTTAAAATAATATATGAATAATCTTCAGTGCATGTTGTAGAGTATGTGATTTATTTGGAGGCAAATATTAGGCACCAGGGAATGAAATCTGTTATTATGAAGCTAATTGGTGTAAGTGATATGTATTTCAATAATATTGATCTTTTCTACCCTTGAAAGCCCAAATAACTATTGCTTGTAGGATTTATTTGACAGTTTTTGCCTTGAGACTTTCCATTTCTTCTATTTTGTTTGTTACTCATATTAAAATAATTTGTTATTTAAGTAGTAGTGCATTCATTTACATATTATTTATCTAAATATATATTTATATTTATAAATATATTTATAAATATATTTATATTTATATAAATATATATATCTAAATATAATGCAAAGTTCTCAAAAGTAATGGTCACAATTTATGTTTCCATGTATCTACCTTTTTGCCTAACATAGTGACTTCCTATGTTGCTTGATTTCAAATAAGTTTATTGATTTAGTTCAACCTGTTTGCAGAATTAACTTATTTGAAACAAATATTTCTGTGAATATATTATTTAATGCTAATTTTAGCAGTAAAAATTTGGTTTCATGAACAAGCATTTTAACCAGAATTTACCAAAAGTATATAAATGTCTATGCATCAAACATCTTTATGAATGGAAATATATAATTAATAAAGTTATAATATCAGTTTATTTAACCTTGCCATATTTGTATTAACTTAGCATATTTCTAGAGGAAGTCACTGTGATTCACTCTGTACTTTGTATAAGCCTAGCCCTTATCAAGCATGCAATGCAGTTTCCACGGATTGAATTTCTTAAATTTTTTTTAACATTTATTTATTATTGAGAGACAGAGAGAGACAGAGCATGAGCAGGGGGAGTGGCCGAGACACAGGGAGACACAGAATCCAAAGCAGGTTCCAGACTCTGAGCTGTCAGCACAGAGCCCGACGTGGGGCTTGAACTCACAAACCGCGAAATCATGACCTGGGTCAAAGTCGGACACTTAACCGACGGAGCCACCCGGGCGCCCCACCATGGATTGAATTTCTCAATCAGAGACAGATATCATTGTGTCATCTTTATTTGCTTAGCTTTTTTGCACTTTAATCATTACCATGTGAAAAGAGGGATGTAAACATACACATACAAATCAACAAACTGAAAGAGAAAAACTATAGGAGCATATAAACAGACATTGAGAAAACATTTAATAAATCTAACACCCATTTGTGATTAAAAAAAAAACTATCAGCAAACTAGAAACACAGGGGAATTTTTTCACCTTGATAAAGAACATCTGCCTGAAAATCTACAGCTGACATCATGCCTAAAGGTAATAAACTAGATGCTTTCTGCTTAAAAATGGTAGGCAAGGCAAGGATATTCCCTCTCACTATTCCTGCACAACTTTGCAATGGAAGTCTTAGCTAATGAAATACGACAACAAAGAGGCAAAAAATACAGATTAGGAAGAATGATTAAAACTATCTTTGTTCACATACATATGCTTGTCATAGACACATCATACACAAATAAAACAATTAGACGCCACTACATGCCTATTAGGATGACTAAAACAGAACACTAACAACACAAAATGCAGAGCAACAGAAATTCTCATCCATTGCTGAAGAGAACACAAAATGGAATAGCCACTATTCGTGTCAGTTTTCCAGCTTCTCATAAAGGCAAATCTTCTTGTCATATGCTACAATAAAAGTACCACATCAATGCAAAATTTTAATCACAAGAAAACTGGGTGGGTCAGTAGAGCAGGGGGCAGTAGTATGTGGAAACCCTCTGTGCTTTCATTTCTATTCTTCTATAAACCTAAAAGTACTCCAATAAATAAAATCTATTAATGTAAAAGAATTGCTAATGTGACTAGCAACAATGTTACTGTTATAGGCTCTCATCTAAAATGATTGATTTGAAGTAGGTCATCATCTGTGTCAAGTTCACACGACTTTAGACTGTTGGTACCAACGCATGATTAACTTCATGTCTGGCATTTATCAGGTATTCAGTCCACGTGTTTTACTTATGACATTGAAAATGGTCTCTGTTTATGATGCCTTCACCTTCTATTCCATTATTTTAATGATGAGTAGTTTCTAATAGAAGTATCTGAGAGGGGAGTTGCGGCAAGATGGCGGCTTAGGAGGACGCTGGGCTCACCGCACGTCCTGCTGATCACTTAGATTCCATCTACACCTGCCTAAATAACCCAGAAAACCGCCAGAGGATTAGCAGAACAGAGTCGCCGGAGCCAAACGCAGACGAGAGGCCCACTGAAGAGGGTAGGAAGGGCGGCGAGGCGGTGCGCGCTCCACGGACTGGCGGGAGGGAGCCGGGGCGGAGGGGCGGCTCGCCGGCCAAGCAGAGCCCCCGAGTCGGGCTTGAAAAAGCGGAGGGGCCGGGCGGACTGTGTTCCGACAGCAAGCGCGACTTAGCGTCTGGGAGGTCAGAAATTAACAGCTCTGCTCGGAAAGCGGGAAGGCTGGAGGACAAAGGGAGGGAGAGCTGCTGAGCCCCCTGACAACAGAGCTCAGTTTGGTGGGGAACAAAGGCGCTCGCCAGCGCCATTTCCCCCGCCCATCCCCCAGCCGAAATCCCAAAGGGAACCGGTTCCTGCCAGGGAACTTGCTCGCTCCGCTCAAACACCCAACTCTGCGCTTCTGCGGAGCCAAACCTCCGGCAGCGGATCTGACTCCCTCCCGCTGCCACAGGGCCCCTCCTGAAGTGGATCACCTAAGGAGAAGCGATCTAAGCCTGCCCCTCCTGCCCCCGAGCACCTTGCCTACCCACCCCAGCTAATACGCCAGATCCCCAGCATCACAAGCCTGGCAGGGTGCAAGTAGCCCACAGGAGCCACACCACCCCACAGTGAATCCCGCCCCTAGGAGAGGGGAAGAGAAGGCACACACCAGTCTGACTGTGGCCCCAGCGGTGGGCTGGGGGCACACATCAGGTCTGACTGCGGCCCCGCCCACCAACTCCAGGTATACACCACAGCACAGGGGAAGTGCCCTGCAGGTCCTCGCCACGCCAGGGACTATCCAAAATGACCAAGCGGAAGAACTCCCCTCAGAAGAATCTCCAGGAAATAACAACAGCTAATGAGCTGATCAAAAAGGATTTAAATAATATAACAGAAAGTGAATTTAGAATAATAGTCATAAAATTAATCGCTGGGCTTGAAAACAGTATACAGGACAGCAGAGAATCTCTTGCTACAGAGATCAAGGGACTAAGGAACAGTCACGAGGAGCTGAAAAACGCTTTAAACGAAATGCATAACAAAATGGAAACCACCACAGCTCGGCTTGAAGAGGCAGAGGAGAGAATAGGTGAACTAGAAGATAAAGTTATGGAAAAAGAGGAAGCTGAGAAAAAGAGAGATAAAAAAATCCAGGAGTATGAGGGGAAAATTAGAGAATTAAGTGATACACTAAAAAGAAATAATATACGCATAATTGGTATCCCAGAGGAGGAAGAGAGAGGGAAAGGTGCTGAAGGGGTACTTGAAGAAATCATAGCTGAGAACTTCCCTGAACTGGGGAAGGAAAAAGGCATTGAAATCCAAGAGGCACAGAGAACTCCCTTCAGACGTAACTTGAATCGATCTTCTGCACGACATATCATAGTGAAACTGGCAAAATACAAGGATAAAGAGAAAATTCTGAAAGCAGCAAGGGGTAAACGTGCCCTCACATATAAAGGGAGACCTATAAGACTCGTGACTGATCTCTCTTTTGAAACTTGGCAGGCCAGAAAGAATTGGCAAGAGATTTTCAGGGTGCTAGACAGAAAAAATATGCAGCCAGGAATCCTTTATCCAGCAAGTCTGTCATTTAGAATAGAAGGAGAGATAAAGGTCTTCCCAAACAAACACAAACTGAAGGAATTTGTCACCACTAAACCAGCCCTACAAGAGATCCTAAGGGGGACCCTGTGAGACAAAGTCCCAGAGACATCACTATAAGCATAAAACATACAGACATCACAATGACTCTAAACCCGTATCTTTCTATAATAACACTGAATGTAAATGGATTAAATGCGCCAACCAAAAGACATAGGGTATCAGAATGGATAAAAAAACAAGACCCATCTATTTGCTGTCTACAAGAGACTCATTTTAGACCTGAGGACACCTTTAGATTGAGAGTGAGGGGATGGAGAACTATTTATCATGCGACTGGAAGCCAAAGAAAGCTGGAGTAGCCATACTTATATCAGACAAACTAGACTTTAAATTAAAGGCTGTAACAAGAGATGAAGAAGGACATTATATAATAGTTACAGGGTCTATCCATCAGGAAGAGCTAACAATTATAAATGTCTATGCGCCGAATACCGGAGCCCCCAAATATATAAAACAATTACTCATAAACATAAGCAACCTTATTGATAAGAATGTGGTAATTGCAGGGGACTTTAACACCCCACTTACAGAAATGGATAGATCATCTAGACACACGGTCAATAAAGAAACAAGGGCCCTGAATGAGACATTGGATGAGATGGACTTGACAGATATATTTAGAACTCTGCATCCCAAAGCAACAGAATATACTTTCTTCTCGAGTGCACATGGAACATTCTCCAAGATAGATCATATACTGGGTCACAAAACAGCCCTTCATAAGTTTACAAGAATTGAAATTATACCATGCTTACTTTCAGACCACAATGCCATGAAGCTTGAAATCAACCACAGGAAAAAGTCTGGAAAACCTCCAAAAGCATGGAGGTTAAAGAACACCCTACTAACGAATGAGTGGGTCAACCAGGCAATTAGAGAAGAAATTAAAAAATATATGGAAACAAACGAAAATGAAAATACAACAATCCAAATGCTTTGGGACACAGCAAAGGCAGTCCTGAGAGGAAAATACATTGCAATCCAGGCCTATCTCAAGAAACAAGAAAAATCCCAAATACAAAATCTAACAGCACACCTAAAGGAACTAGAAGCAGAACAGCAAAGGCAGCCTAAGCCCAGCAGAAGAAGAGAAATAATAAAGATCAGAGCAGAAATAAACAATATAGAAACTAAAAAAACTGTAGAGCAGATCAACGAAACCAAGAGTTGGTTTTTTGAAAAAATAAACAAAATTGACAAACCTCTAGCCAGGCTTCTCAAAAAGAAAAGGGAGATGACCCAAATAGATAAAATCATGAATGAAAATGGAATTATTACAACCAATCCCTCAGAGATACAAACAATTATCAGGGAATACTATGAAAACTTATATGCCAACAAATTGGACAACCTGGAAGAAATGGACGAATTCCTGAACACCCACACGCTTCCAAAACTCAATCAGGAGGAAATAGAAAGCTTGAACAGACCCATAACCAGCGAAGAAATTGAATCGGTTATCAAAAATCTCCCAACAAATAAGAGTCCAGGACCAGATGGCTTCCCAGGGGAGTTCTACCAGACGTTTAAAGCAGAGATAATACCTATCCTTCTCAAGCTATTCCAAGAAATAGAAAGGGAAGGAAAACTTCCAGACTCATTCTATGAAGCCAGTATTACTTTGATTCCTAAACCAGACAGAGACCCAGTAAAAAAAGAGAACTACAGGCCAATATCCCTGATGAATATGGATGCAAAAATTCTCAATAAGATACTAGCAAATCGAATTCAATGGCATATCAAAAGAATTATTCACCATGATCAAGTGGGATTCATTCCTGGGATGCAGGGCTGGTTCAACATTCGCAAATCAATCAACATGATACATCACATTAACAAAAAAAGAGAGAAGAACCATATGATCCTGTCAATCGATGCAGAAAAGGCCTTCGACAAAATCCAGCACCCTTTCTTAATAAAAACCCTTGAGAAAGTCGGGATAGAAGGAACATACTTAAAGATCATAAAAGCCATTTATGAAAAGCCCACAGCTAACATCATCCTCAACGGGGAAAAACTGAAAGCTTTTTCCCTTAGATCAGGAACACGACAAGGATGCCCACTCTCACCGCTGCTGTTTAACATAGTGCTGGAAGTTCTAGCATCAGCAATCAGACAACAAAAGGAAATCAAAGGCATCAAAATTGGCAAAGATGAAGTCAAGCTTTCGCTTTTTGCAGATGACATGATATTATACATGGAAAATCCGATAGACTCCACCAAAAGTCTGCTAGAACTGATACAGGAATTCAGCAAAGTTGCAGGATACAAAATCAATGTACAGAAATCAGTTGCATTCTTATACACTAACAATGAAGCAACAGAAAGACAAATAAAGAAACTGATCCCATTCACAATTGCACCAAGAAGCATGAAATACCTAGGAATAAATCTAACCAAAGATGTAAAGGATCTGTATGCTGAAAACTATAGAAAGCTTCTGAAGGAAATTGAAGAAGATTTAAAGAAATGGAAAGACATTCCCTGCTCATGGATTGGAAAAATAAATATTGTCAAAATGTCAATACTACCCAAAGCTATCTACACATTCAATGCAATCCCAATCAAAATTGCACCAGCATTCTTCTCGAAACTAGAACAAGCAATCCTAAAATTCATATGGAACCACAAAAGGCCCCGAATAGCCAAAGGAATTTTGAAGAAGAAGACCAAAGCAGGAGGCATCACAATCCCAGACTTTAGCCTCTACTACAAAGCTGTCATCATCAAGACAGCATGGTATTGGCACCAAAACAGACACATAGACCAATGGAATAGAATAGAAACCCCAGAACTAGACCCACAAACGTATGGCCAACTCATCTTTGACAAAGCAGGAAAGAACATCCAATGGAAAAAAGACAGCCTCTTTAACAAATGGTGCTGGGAGAACTGGACAGCAACATGCAGAAGGTTGAAACTAGACCACTTTCTCACACCATTCACAAAAATAAACTCAAAATGGATAAAGGACCTAAATGTGAGACAGGAAACCATCAAAACCTTAGAGGAGAAAGCAGGAAAAGACCTCTCTGACCTCAGCCGTAGCAATCTCTTACTCGACACATCCCCAAAGGCAAGGGAATTAAAAGCAAAAGTGAATTACTGGGACCTTATGAAGATAAAAAGCTTCTGCACAGCCAAGGAAACAACCAACAAAACTAAAAGGCAACCAACGGAATGGGAAAAGATATTCGCAAATGACATATCGGACAAAGGGCTAGTATCCAAAATCTATAAAGAGCTCACCAAACTCCACACCCGAAAAACAAATAACCCAGTGAAGAAATGGGCAGAAAACATGAATAGACACTTCTCTAAAGAAGACATCCGGATGGCCAACAGGCACATGAAAAGATGTTCAGCGTCGCTCCTTATCAGGGAAATACAAATCAAAACCACACTCAGGTATCACCTCACGCCAGTCAGAGTGGCCAAAATGAACAAATCAGGAGACTATAGATGCTGGAGAGGATGTGGAGAAACGGGAACCCTCTTGCACTGTTGGTGGGAATGCAAATTGGTGCAGCCGCTCTGGAAAGCAGTGTGGAGGTTCCTCAGAAAATTAAAAATAGACCTACCCTATGACCCAGCAATAGCACTGCTAGGAATTTATCCAAGGGATACAGGAGCACTGATGCATAGGGCCACTTGTACACCAATGTTCATAGCAGCACTCTCAACAATAGCCAAATTATGGAAAGAGCCTAAATGTCCATCAACTGATGAATGGATAAAGAAATTGTGGTTTATATACACAATGGAATATTACGTGGCAATGAGAAAAAATGAAATATGGCCTTTTGTAGCAACGTGGATGGAACTGGAGAGTGTGATGCTAAGTGAAATAAGCCATACAGAGAAAGACAGATACCATATGGTCTCACTCTTATGTGGATCCTGAGAAACTTAACAGGAACCCATGGGGGAGGGGAAGGAAAAAAAAAAAAAAAAAGAGGTTAGAATGGGAGAGAGCCAAAGCATAAGAGACTGTTAAAAACTGAGAACAAACTGAGGGTTGATGGGGGGGGGGGAGGGAGGAGAGGGTGGGTGATGGGTATTGAGGAGGGCACCTTTTGGGATGAGCACTGGGTGTTGTATGGAAACCAATTTGTCAATAAATTTCAGAAAAAAAAAATAAAATAAAATAAAATGCACTTCCCATATAAAAAAAAAAAAAAAAAAAAGGCTCTTGTGATTTGAGATTAGATAAATTTAGAAATATCCTAGACTTAGGGTCTTAAAGAACCTTAGAATAAAGTCCAAATTTTTGATAAAAAAAAAAAAAAAAAAAAAAAAAAGAAGTATCTGAGAGTAAGTGAAATATTTTGCATGCTAGTTATATATTTCTTGGGATTTACTTTCGTTTCAGTTATTTAGATATCCATTCTTCTCTTTTTATATGCTTAGTGGCCTTTACATACAAAAACTTCACTCAGACTTTGAAATGATTGCTTAAGACAGTATTTTCAGTCACCCTCCTTCTTTATCAGCCTTGTATGTATCTATGCATAAAGTGCTCATTTAAAATAATTTACTATCATTAATACCTTTCATAAAGATTTGCTTGATGATATTATGCTTAATCACTTTAAGGAATTGATGCTGTTAACAATTCATAAGGAAATTGCCAGACCAACAATCTGAAATGCAAAAACGGGTTCATTTTAAAAGTTTAAGTCTATAGTATTTGGCCAGGTTAATTTAAGTAGTGTTCTATAGGCCTTTAAAAGAAAACGTGAAAGTTTGTAACAACATATATTTGAAAACAGTTCAATTTTCCTATTATGAATATTCAGTGTAGTCTTGTTTAAGAACAAATTGCCAGAGATGCCTGGGTGGCTCAGTCAGTTGAGCGTTCAGCTCTCGATTTCAGCTTAGTTCATGTACTCATGGGTTCCTGGGACTGAGCACCACATTCAGCTCCGTGCTGAGAGCAGAGAACCTGCTTGGGATTCTCTCTCTCCTTCCCTCTCTGCCCCTACCCCTGTCTCAAAAATAAAAAAATAAACCATATTATCAGCTTTTGAATTTTGGGGTCAGACATATTTTAGATGATAGCTCTAAATGATTGAAGACTTTTAGGTTCCTATTTTCTGTTTCCAAACAGTACAGGAAATCGTATTTGCTCCAAAAATATTATTTTGAATCTTTCAAAGTTGGTTTGTATTTGACTCCCAAGGAAAAACAAATGCTCCACAAAAAATATATATATATTCCCCACCAAATAAATGAAAATATATTATATCATACTTTCACAAAAAAATTCAGCCTATATTTCCAGTAATTGTTTTATCTCTATCTTGGAATTTTTTTGAGGATAGACAGAGCTATTTTTTGTTGTTTGTTTGTTTCTGAACACAAAGTGCTGATGTAGAAAGAATGTAAGATACAAACATACTTAATGAAAGATGTTCCTAATTAACACAAAAATCCAATGCACAAAGAGCCAACCAAGTTCAAGGATAATGCTCTGCATACCGCACTGTGTAATTAGGAGGTTTTCCATTCCTTTTATTAGTATCTTCATTTCTTATTCTTTTTCTCTGTCTTTTCCCCCCCTCTGTGAGTGTGGTTTGATATCAGCGTTTTAAATTTTGTCTTGTGAGGAGGAAAACGGAGATAAAAACTATTAAAATTTACATATTCTTAAAATTGCTGTGAGACTCTGGTAGATAATACGAAATAGAGCAAAAAAGAAGGTTGGTTTTTTTTCATATAATACTTCATTTCATACAAAGTTAAGTATGTATTTTCCCTCTTTTATACTCCTAATATCCAATTTCACATCAAATATGAATAAAGGAGGTCATGTAGATACAGTGTTTAAGACTACCAAAGAAATGTAGTCATTAATTCAAAGTGCTGGAGTTTAAATTCGGTATCAGCATTGTTATTTTCAAATAACAAGTATACATGGAAAAACATATGCAAAATACTGTTTTGAGTGAGACTTCATTTAATGAGGAATGTGACCATTATTTTTGTAGGTGTTTTCCATGCATCTTTAAGTCTTTATGGAAGAGAGGATTTATGTTTCTTTACTGAGGAGTCTCCCTTCCATTACTACTTACCCATTTAAGAAATTTAAAAAAGTATGTCAAATCAGATATAGCAGGTCACAATCTGATCTATTTCTGAGATAGGGAAGCTGAAGATACTCAGTTTTAGAAGGTCTGCATTTCTGCTGTCTTCCTGCTAGGCTCTATTTACTCATGTTCTATATTTTGTAGCTCAGTAAAATCCAAGGAAGCTATGTTCCCACTCCAAGAGGGATGCAAGAAAGTTAATCATTCTCTGATTTTTTTTTCCAGGTTCCCAGACACCTGATAACATCTAAGAAGAACCAGATCCCAACCATGTTTCTGGACGTTAGCTTTGAACAAACCTCAGCTGACACCGACATTAATAGCCCCTCCCTTTAATGATTTAGAAAATAATACCTATTATTCACCTTTACTCACCTTTGATTGGACCCTGGACCCCTTTCCAATATAAACCCTAGGCTCAAATGACAAAGAGATGCATTCTCCTTTCCTTTCCAGTTCTCCCAGACACTCCAACAGGTATATATCTGTCATTCATGCTATTCAATACACTTTGCTTTCACTTCCTCCAGTTTGCATTTCATTTCTATCCTGCACAAAGCCAAGGACCCTCTTGGCTGGTCCTGCAGGGTGCCCCTCTGGGTTCTCGGACCCCAGTCTGCCTGCATCATTTCCATAGCAACAACTTTTACTTTATTATAGTTTTGAAAAACAGTTCTGAGCGTCTGTTAAATTCATTTTAAAGATTCTTAAACGCAATACTTCACTTTTAAAAATCAAATGCACAAATCTTATTAGTAAATACAGATTTAAAAAAAAGTTATAGAGACCAGTAGATTTATAAGAGTCACAGGTTTGAGCAAATATTATGTGAGTAAAAAGCAAATATAATAAATCAAAAAAATTTTTAAGATCCAAGTATATAACTTTTTGAAAATTAATTGAATGTTACATAGAGGATTTGAGTGTGATGATGGAAGTAAATAGTAATTTAATTGGTTTTTGAGTAATAGTACATCATATTTTATTTAAACAGGAATGCTGTTCTCCATTCCTAATTTTATGTTTCATTAATTTTGCTCTTTTCTCATTATATCTTAGGTAATTTTATCATCCATGAAGTTTGGAAATGCTAGAGTTAAAATAAATGTGAACCTTTTAGTAGTAAATGGTTCCCAAAAAAGTCCTATTCATATTAATTTCAGTTTATAATAATAGAGATTTTAGGGAGTAAGTGTCCTGCAGAAATCACAATTCAGGGAGCACTCTATGAATTGTAAACATGCTCCAAATTCTGCCTCTGATGGGCATACCATGCACTTCAATACTCAGATTAACCAAATTAAGGTAAAGTGTTAACTTTTAATGTTTATTTATTTATTCTGAGGGGGGGGGGAGAGGGAGAGGGGGAGGGGGAGAGAGAGAGAGAGAGAGAGAGAGAGAGAGAGAGAGAGACCATGAGTGGGGAAGAGGCAGAGAGGGAGAATCCCAAGCAGGCTGCACACTTAGCACAGAGTCCAATGCAGGGCTGGATCTCATGACCGTGAGGTCATGACCCGAAATCGAGAGTCAGGTCCTTAACTGACTGAGCCACCCAGGTGCTCCAAGAGTTAATTTTTAAATTTCATTTGATAAGAGATTTGTTACATTGAAATATAGAAGCTATTTAAATATATTATGTGTTGGGAAGGAATTGATTGAATATATTGGCTGAATTAAGTATGTAATGTTACAATTTCTAAGCCAAAGCAACGTAAATGTTTATATAAGTTCAAATTTAGTCAATATCTGTAAAAAAAAAATGAAAATTAAATCAGTAAAAGATTAGAAAATCAGAGAGAACATGACATAAAATTTAAGAAAAATAGAAATTCAAAAGAAGCTGTGAAGGAGTTATGCTTCTGGCAATAGTGGAAAAGGGAGTTCAACTATGACAATGGGAACAATTGGGAAAAAAAAATCAAAGTATAAAAAGTAGCACTATGGAACTAACAAGTCCGTGAAGACTCATATGACCTTGAACCTAGAAAGAGCAGGTCAGCAACCAGAACTATGTTTCCACTAGACCTCCACTTTTCAAGAAGGTAACTGCTAGCCAGCAGTAGCAAACAAAACACTTGAAATATGGATAGCACAAATTGAGCTGGGACATAAATTGAAAATTAATAGCAGATTTCAAAGACTTACTTAGAAGAAAAATAAATTAATCATTAACGATTTTTATATAGGTTGTATGGTGAAATGGTAATGTTTTTAATATATTAGGCTAAATAAACTATATTATTAAAATTAATTTATCTGTTTTTTATTATTTTGGTGTGAATACAAGAATATTCTAAATTATATATGTGACTCACATTTCTTGCTTACATTATATTTCTATTAGTAGCAGTACTTGGTAACTTTGCAGATTACCACAGAGACATCTAAAAAGCTGAGAAATTAGATCATGTTCAGCTGACTCACAGTGTAGACCAGAAAATATTAGAATTCCAAGCCTACCAAACAGAAAAAGCCCATTAGTAAAGACTACAAGGTTTAATTGGGACCATAAGATCCTCTCTTTCTCTAGGAATGGAACTAAATTTCACTTCTAGGAACTAAAGCTCACCTTTGATTCACCTCACCCCTGAATGGGTTATGGAGAATTTGGATTGCAAGTATCTTTAGACTGGATACCTGTGAGAAGCAAGTATAAACTCTCTACTGAATTATAGTATCAAGCAGAGTTTCAATTTGTCTTTAGAATTTGTGTTTTCAATATCAAGCATACTCAATCAGAAATAACCAAATGTATGAAGTGACAAGTCCTAACTTAAAACCAGGAGAAGCAATAGACAAAAAAGACAAACCAGCAAGAAATGCAGTAAAACATCATCTTCAGACACAGGCCTTAAAATAGTTAACCTGATTACGAAAAATGTATTAAGACATTATAATTAAAGTGGATACATTCAGGAAGAAATAGAGAGTTTACAGAAAAGTACAAAAAGTAAACTGAAGAAGTAAAAACTATGTGAATAAAATTAAGAGCTCAGTGGATGGGTTTTGTAGGTGATTAGATGAAGCTAAAGTGTTGGCAAATAAATGGAAATATAGGTGAAAGACAAATATCCATACTGAAGCAAGAAGAGAAAAGCTGAAAAATATAACAAAGGGCAGAGATTTGCAGAAAAATATATGTGAGATAAAGAAATGAAGTGTTAAAAAGATATAACATATTTGCAATCTAAATCCCACAAAAACAGAAAAAAAGAAAATGGAGCAGAAACAATATTTGAAGAGCTAATGATTGAGAATTTTCTGTAAGTGATAATATATATCAAGCAACAGATTTAAAAGTTATTCAAACCCCAAGCTCATAAATAAAAATAAAGGAAGCACACATCAATTGCTCAGAATAAAGACCAAATTTAAAGACTTATTAAAATTTAAAAGTCTTAAGAGAACAAACAAAACTAACACTTACTTTTTAAAAAGTGATGGAAGTCAGAAGAAATGGAATGATGCTGTGGTAGGCAGAAACGATCCCTCCAAAACTGTCCTTGTTTTAACCTGTGAATGTATTAAATTACATGGTAAACAGGAATTGAAGTTATAGATGGAATTATGTTTGCATATCAGATAACTTTAACATAGGAAGATTTTACTGAATTGTGTGGGCAGGACCCATGTAATCATAAAAGTCCTTAAGACTTTGAAATTACTAATTATAATAAAATATACAGGAACTACATCATCATGTCATAGACTTTTAGTAGAATTTTATTTTAAAATGCATTTTCCCACAAATCTAATGGTACAAATATGGGACATAAACATGTTGAACAAAGATTCTTCTTAAATAACAGAACCTTTCAAGTTTGTTCATTCTGGGAATCACCGAACATTATTTGGCTGACATAGCTATGATTTTTTTCCAAGAGATATAGTCAAAGAAACACTGAGTCATGAGGAAACTACCTTGCATTTCTCAATAACTGAAATAAGGAATTTTGAGGTTGTTGAAGGAAAATTAAATGAAATTTATTTGATAAATAGAATTTCTGCATCTTTGAGACATTCTCTTGTCAAAGATTTATGAATAGGATATTTTGTGAACAGAATATGAACAAATTAGAATGAATGCAAAAAAGTAGTCAGTAAAACTAACAATAAATATAAGTGCAACAAAAATGTTTCCTAACTATGGTGAATGATCAATAGATCTTTAAATGGTTTAGCGAGCCATATGATCTAAGTCAGTAGGCTATTAAATGAGTAACAAATTACACAGCTTTCAAAAATCCAAGGATTAATGTTTGTGTACTCTCTGAAGTTAGTTTCATTGTTGCATGCATTTTTATGATAGAGAAGAAAAGAGTATTAGGTGAAATTTAGCATTTTTCCCTATTGGAGTATATACTTCAACTTTAGTATTTTTTAAATACTTGTTTATTTGTTTATAGAGGGGCCCACATGTGCAAGTGGATGAGGGGCAGAGAGAGAGAATCCCAAGCAGGCTCCCTGCTCAGGGCAGAGCCAGACACAAGGCTCAATTCCATGATTGGGAGATCATAACCTGAGCCGAACTCGAGTTGGATGCTTAATCGACTGAGCTACCCAGGCATCTCTCAGCTTTAGTAGTTTCTTAAATAAAATTTAAAACAATAAAAAGCTGATAAGGGATTAATATCCAAAATACGTAAAGAATCTATATACAACTCAACACCAAAAAACCAAATAATCTCTTGAAAAAATGGGTAAAGAACCTAAACATTTTTCCAAAGAAGACTTACAGGTAAAACAGACACATTAAAAGATTCTCAACATCACTAATCATAAAGGAAATGCAGGTCCACATATCACCTCACACCTGTCAGAATGGCCAAAATCAAAAAAAAAAAAATAAGAAGTAACAAGTGTTGGCAAGGATGTGGATAAGGAGGAACCCTTATGCATTGTTGGTGGAAATGTAAATGGGTGCAACCCCTGTGGCAAACAGTATGGAGGTTCCTCAAAAAGTTAAAAATAGAAATAGCATATGATCCAATGATTCTACTACTGAATATTTACCCAAAGAAAATTAAAATACTATTTCAAAAAGATATATGCACCCCTATGTATATTGCAACATTATTTACAGTAGCCAAAATGCAAAAGCAATCCAAGTATACACTGATAGATGAATGGATAAAGAAGATGTGGTATAATCTCTTGACATATGCAACAACATGGATCAACCTATAGGATATTATGCTGTGTGAAATAAGTCAGACAGAGAAAGACAAGTACCATATGATTTCACTTGTATGCGGAATCTAAAAAACAAAAACAAAAACAAAAACAAAAAACAATACAAACAAACAACAACCACAAAAAAACACAAACAATCAAAAAGGAAAATCAGACCTATAAATACAGAGGACAAACTGATGGTTGCCAGAGGAGAAGGATGTGGAGGGATGGGGAAAATGGGTGAAGGGAAGTGGGAGATACATGCATCCAGTTATAGAATAAGTTACAGGAATAAAAGGTATAGCACAGCATAGGGAATACAGTCAATGATATTGTAATAACATTACATACACTTGTGGTCAGAGTAGCATATAGTTGTTGATTCACTATGTTGTACACATGAAACTAGTGTAACATTGTATGTCAACTAAACTCAAATCAAAAATAAATAGTTGCTCTTTTATTTAGTAATTTGTTTTTCTAACTAAAATAGAAAAAGGCATAAACTTTCAGAAGACTATTTGAGTTATTTTTCTTGAACAGGAGTATCTTTCTTCCCTTTTTCTAACGTTGTATGGTTACTTTCATTACACACTTTGCTTATTCTCTTGCTCCACGATTTCAGCTTACCATTTTATACAGAGCTTCACTTTCATTCTATCTTACTTTCATCTGAATACTACCCAAAGCCTCACCAGGAAATTCTCATTTTCCAAAGAATTGTCCATCCCCACACCTAAATTCCTATGACCAGTTGCTCGCCATCGATCCCCTTTATGAAGTAACTTCACGTTTTACTGTGAAGTATTTTAATATATCAACATTTGAGCTTCAGTTCCTTTTTAAACTCAATGTCTCAACTGCAAGACTACTACTGGATTTAGTACAGAGTAAGCACTGTAGGTACATTCAGGTACAGATCAATCTTGGAAATCCTTGGAAGGATTCAGGACTTCAGATTTTGGAGGAAAAAGATATCCTGGGAGAATCCTAGTTTGGAATGTTATGTTTTAGACCTAGTTAGTCAATTAACTCTCTGTAAGAACCATCCCCTGCAAGTCCCACCTGTGCCTCAAATTCAGTAAAATGAGGAGTTTAACTTATGGCCTTACAAAATATGATATTTTTCCTTGTTTAAAAGGTAATACATGAAAAAAAGTAACACATGTGTTTGGAATATATGAAGAGGCATAGGATGCCAAAAAGTAATGTATAATGTAAACACCCAAAGAGAATAAATATTATCTTTTGGTCATTTGTATTTGAAAAATGTGATAACTCGCTCAGTACAATTTTTAACAGAGCACCTGTTTAAATTAATAATTCAATACCATCAATATCTTTTGAGCACATTGTTTTCATGGTTGCAAAGTATTTCATAATGTACTTGTCACATCATTTATCTATAAATTTCCTCATAGGTTTTTTCATATTAATAATGCTGAGATAAGAAAAAATATTCATAAATCTTTCAATGTGAGATGATTTTCTTCGGTTATAGTCCTAGATGTGTTTCTTAATGTATGTTGTTAAATTGTTTTTGATGAATTAACAAACCAGATGACAGAGTATAGTGATACCAATCTGATACACAATTTCAAACAGTAAACATTATTTTCATCTTAACTTACTATATAATTTGATAACTTTTAAACCTGCTTATTATTATTCTATTTATCATTTGATAAAACTTAGCAGGTAGTAAGTTGAATAAAATTTTACATATTTTTTCTAGTTATTTGTTCTTGCCTATTGCCCAGTTGCTCTCTAGAACTGTTTATATTTTTGATTCCCCCTTATAATTATGTTTTGTAACTAATGTATTGACAAATTCTAATCACTATTACACACTTTTTCATTTCTTTTTAATTTATGGCATTTTGACATACACAGTGTTAAATTTATATTATGAAATTTATTGTTAGTTACTTACAAAAATTACAAATATATCCTTATAAAACTCCGTGTAAAACTTTCAATTCTTAAAATATAGATGTCCCCATTTCCTTCATTTTTCTAAAGGACTTAGCATTTAATATATACAGTTAAATTCATGGGAAACGTTAACTTTTTGTTTTTCTAGTGTTTGAATTATTTTCTGCAAATAAACAAAACATATAAAAATTCCCTAACAACAACAGCAATAGCTAGGTGAGAGATGTGATCATCTACTTAAAACAGATTAAAAAGAGTCCTCATTATTTTGAATGAGCGATTATGTTATTGGAACAGGAATAAGCTTAGTTTTATTAAAATACAAGAAAACAATCTACACCCTCCCTCCCTACTTCTCAGTGATAGGAAGCAGGGGAAAGAAGAAAGAATCAGATCATTTTGCTATCAGCCTCCTTGGTATGAAGGAATGAATATAGTTGAATATCCCACAAAGGTTCATTGAAAACAAAGACTTACTTAACATAATTCTTTACACTTGGCTTGTAATACTCAAAAATAGACTCAAAAATAAATTCAGTTTTCCATTTATATTTTCAGAACTTGGGTAAGAGTAAAAACTTACTTTTAAGCTATATATAGAGAGAGAGACTTAAGCTATTTATATGTATGGTAAGTTTCCATATGTATAAATAGCTTAAAATTTAAATTAAGCCATCAGACTTTTATTTTTTTTTATTTTTTATTTTATTTTATTATTATTTTTTTTTGGGACAGAGAGAGAGACAGAGCATGAACGGGGGAGGGGCAGAGAGAGAGGGAGACACAGAATCGGAAACAGGCTCCAGGCTCTGAGCCATCAGCCCAGAGCCTGACGCGGGGCTCGAACTCCCGGACCGCGAGATCGTGACCTGGTTGAAGTCGGACGCTTAACCGACTGCGCCACCCAGGCGCCCCATAGCCATCAGACTTTTAAATCAAATAGATCCTCTTTTCATACCTTGACAAATTATCTTCATGATCACCTGGAAGACCAAGTTCAAATTTAAAACTCTCTATACCTCACATATCCATGGCAGAAATGGCAGCAAAGGGAACTTGGGTGTCTCAGTTTAAGTGTTCAACTCTTGATTTGGGCTTAGGTCATGATCTTTCAGTGGGATCTAGCCCCCTGTCAGGTTCACACTGGGTGGAGCCTGCTTGGGATTCTCTCTCTCCCTCTCTCTGCCCCTCTCACTCATGTGCACACGTGCAGTCTCTCTCAAATAAATAAATAAATAAATAAATAAATAAATAAATGAGAGAGAGAGAGAGAGAGAGAGAGAGAGAGAGAGAGAGAGAACTGGCCACTGCCTACTGGCTTCTACAGCCCATGAGTTTCACCTCTTCTTTTGCCATCCCACAAGGGCATATGGACGATCCAGCTGAAGCACCTGCTCTGTCTATGCCCCGCCCCTTTAAAATAGTCACTTTTTGACTACCCCTTAAGGCCCCAGATACAAATATAGCAGTGTGGTCTGCTTCTAGAAAGAAGGTATTAGGGAAAAGCTCATCGGAAGAACCAGAAACAGGCTCCGGGCCTTTAAAGAAAAGTACCAGGTATCTGGACCATGCTCTATGACAGAGGGGGCTCTCCTATAGATGTGAAGTTTCCCTTGGCCTGGTAACTTCGGACCCCATGTAAAAGGGTTCAGCCACAGAAGGTGAAGAGCAGGCCTCCCTAAAGTTCAAGATGCTCTTAAGTGCTGGTCTCTGTGCTTTGTAACCTTATACCTGAGTCTAAGGATGGCACTAAGATGAGGCAAAATAGAAAGGGAAAAAAAAGAAAGGCATGAGAGAAAAAAACACTAGAAAACTTCTTAAATTACTCTTCCTTTTATTGGTTGTTTTCAATTACTGCAGTCTAAATGACATGTCTCTTAGAACTAAATGATGGAAACATGTTTAAAACAAACATATGCATAAAGTGTTTTAAGAAGCATGACTAATGTTATTACATAGCAGTAATATCTATCGTCAAACATTTGCAGCTCTATCCCACTGATTAGCTTCCATTTTAAACAGTGACTTACATTCATTAGGGTTCTATTTTTCAAGTATTATGGTTTCATGCATAGCAATTTCAAAGCAACAATTTTCGGAAATATTAGGAATGGAATATTTCAATAAGAGATCATTTTGTTCACGCTGGTTTGCATGTGATAAGCTCTGTCTATAGAGAAATCTTTACAAATAATAAGTCTACAATTTGGTAATTTGGTCTATAATACAAATTGCGAAGCAAACACAAAAGATGTATCTCCTATTTACTTCTTTGAGTTACAAATTGTTTCTATCCTATTATGCTAATTAGGGCTGATATTTCAACTATTTTCTATAATAGAGAAAAGAAAATAATGATAAAACAAATGTGGTACATCCATACAGTAGAATACTACACAGCAATAAAAAAGAATGAATTATTGATGTTAACAAAAACACGGATGGATGTGAAAAACACTCTGTTGAAGGAAAAAAACAGCCAAATATAAAAGGTATACATGATATGATTCCATCCATGTAAAACTCTAGAAAACTCAAGTCTAACTTATAGTGATCAGATAGGTGGAAGGGTACAGGGAAACAAAAATATTCTATATACTATTAAAGTGGTGGTTATATAGATGAATACATTTGCTGAATCCTATTCAATAATATGCATAAAATTAATTTATTTTAATAATACAAATTACACATGAATATTTTAGAATGTTACCATTCGGATAAGACCAGTGCTATACATAATTACAAAGCAAGATCAATCCACGCCATTCCCCCTTTTTAAAAATTATTCCATCTTGATCCCTTCAGCCATTTGGAGTCTCTCATTGTTATGATGCCTACTGTGAAACCTGTTGTCCACCAGAAACAAACAATCAAGAAATCCAAACATTTTAAACCATTCTATACGGTAGGAGTGTGTTGACGGTACGGATTCCATCTTTGGCCTTTGATCTTGTTCATGTCAACACAATGACCTCCCTCAGAGCTATCTGCTCCAGGACACTTAAGTTTAATATATGCCCAGACCAGAATGTGGGAAGCCTTGTTCTGATGTTTCCTAAAGTTGTTTAGGTTACTAGAGATAACATAGTTTCTTCTCCACTCTCCCCTCTGGTGTACAAATGGCTCCACAAGATCTGTAAATGGTAAATTCTTTCACCTCACCACAATGACCCCTGCACATCCCCTTGCTCTGTAAAATCTGTGGATTAAGAGCTAGGCTTTCCAGAAGGAAAATACCTGCATAGTGTCAGGATCATCCATCCTCCCAGTTTCACCTGCCAGTAAGTTACCCTGAATAAAACTATCAGAATGGTATGGAGTAGTTTGCTTCATTTTTTGGTCTAAAAGTGCCTTCTCAGTCTGGAGTATACTTTACTGTCCCTTCTCCACCTTCTAACATAAATCTTTGCATGTTACTATAAGGTCATACATTTTGGACATATTTAGGCTATAGTTTTGAATTCCAGTAAGCATATCTCTCTTTTACACCGTGTTTTTCAATCAACTGTGAAATGATATGGGAACTAGAAAGATGAAAATAAAGAGTTGTTTTTTTTTTTAATGCTATTAGCCAAATAGAAGATGACTGACCTTTTTCTCTGAAGTAGGCTTCTTATGACTTATCACTGAGTTTAGGCTTCCGAGTACACTACAAGTTAGATCAGAGTCTTAGAGAAGACCAATCTAGATGAAAGGAAAATTAGTGACTCCTACCTATCAAGTCCTCATAGAGAGAAAATGGAAAACAGAAGTCAAAAGTTTTAAAATTTTAAAGAATGTCATATTCTAAGAAATTACATATAACAATCTTCTCTCAAGGGGAAGGCAGCCATGAATAGACAGAGAAGCTAAGACAAGAAAATGAACACACATTCCCTCACAGATCTAAGGAATACTTGTCTCTAAAAGCAAGATTGCACCTCTGTCTTCAGGGATCCCCAGCAGAAGCCAAGAGCTGGCCTACATACATGGAGAAATACTATTTCCCTGGAGGTGAGTATCAAGAAATCTCTGTTCAGAATAAGTCCACTCTTCTGAAGTTTTGTCAACAGAATTCAAAGATGGGTTAAGATCACAGTATTTTAGGCTTTCAACAGTGGAGGTCAAGAGAGTGTGCAATTGCTCATACAATTAGAATAAAGCTTCTGCCACAAACAGTTGAGTCAGGAAGTCCCAGGCAAAGCAAGCTTTATACTATGGCCTAAGTTTTTAGGCTGAAAGCATATTCAGCAATGACTACCACTAAGAAAGAAGGAAGAGAGAGATAAGAAATTTCTCAGTTTCTCATCTATGGTACTGAAGACTAGAAGATGACGTAACATCTTTCAGACTTTTGGAAAAAAAAAAAGAACTGGGATGCAGGAAACAAATATCCAGCTAAGATACACAAATATTCAGGTGGAAGAAAGCACTTGAGACATTCTAGGATTCAGAAAGCATTAAATGTGTACCTGTTCTTTAAAAAAATTACTCATGAGTGCACTCCATAACTCATTTTCTCAAACTCTATTTTATAATAGCTCTTAGTTGTGCTTATATTATGCTCCCATTATTGCTAAAGGAAAAAAAATATACTGTTCTTGGTTCTTTCTGCTCTGAGAGCATCCCATTAGTTTAATGCCATATTTTCCTTTGTGCATCAGAAGACCAGCCTCCTAAAGAATAGTTGGCACTGAAGTGAATGGACTTCATGTTCACCTTGGAAGAATAGATCAAACTATAGTATAAAGAAATAATTCCTGCCCCACCCAACAGGTGTTTCTTCACTGTCGCCATGCTGTGTGCTCATACATATGAATAAAATCTTATACATTGAGATTTTACTTACAGGTTTTACGTACTTTTCACTATGTGAGAATAAGGAAAAAATGGAAAATAAAGAGTGTGATCAGATTGTGGGCGGCAGTTATTGCCCTGCATGAAGTTGTTGAAATCAGTTACGAATAACATTCTTCAATACAATATTATCCAAGAATTGACAGGGCTCTCAAATGGTGATGATGACTTCATAATCACAGAACATTCCTATGAGTTAGGTATAACATGATAACATGCCCAATGAATTGACTTTGCATGGAGAATTCCACAGTAAGCTTCAATAAAATATGATGTGCATGGGGGTACATAAAATACATTGTGTATGTTTATAATGAGCTGTGCAAGGAGGACTAAATCTTCAGTGGGGATGAAACTAAAATTTTAAATAATGCTAAATATGAAAAAATAGGTATAAAAGCAAAATAAACAAAAATAACATAATTTTAGTTGTGTTTAGAGTTAGACAAATGAGAAAAACAAACAAAATAAACATTGAACTAATGTTTTTGGCGAGTGGTACAATGTTAAAGGTTAAGAACCCTTGATTTTCTAAACAAAAATTTTGCTGGCATTACATTCATGAAACAAAATATGCCTTTGTTAGCCATGGATCAAATACACCTTCACAAGAGGAATCTAATAGTGGAAATTCCTCTGTATAAAAGTGACTTCAACTTTTTAGAGGTGCTCAAGCATATTCAAGCTACTTGCCTGGGTTATGGTGCAAAGAATTGAATAGCTACACGGCTGAACTAAATGACCTCCAAATGTCTTTCAAATTCATAGACTTAGGTATTTTTCAAAGATAAAAATCTCACGTATTTTTTTCTTCCCTTACTTCCAACTTCTTTAAGAAATACAAATGTTTATTGGCATTCATGTGGGACTCAACTAAAGGAAACATTATATCTTAACTAATGCCAGTGAATAAAATAAAAATACTTCAAATTGCTGACAATTTTTTCTAGCTCATAAGAACAAAAATGACAGAAGATATCATATTACTTTCCAGAGAAATTATAACTAAAGTATATCATTACTGTCATCTGATGCACTTATGGAAGATTTATTTATCTCTGAGGAGTTACACTGGTGACAACAGATTGAAATGGGTGTGGCCAGTGTTTATAAATGGGCTTGATTTGCTAGACATATGGAAGAAAATTATATTTGA
Organism: Prionailurus bengalensis; assembly: GCF_016509475.1. Classification (NCBI taxonomy): domain Eukaryota; kingdom Metazoa; phylum Chordata; class Mammalia; order Carnivora; family Felidae; genus Prionailurus; species Prionailurus bengalensis. The sequence continues at coordinate 31,338,207 of NC_057353.1, read as the reverse complement.
TTCATTCCAAAGTGTATCAAATGTAATGTGAATGACAACTAACCTCTTCCTAAAAGAAAAAGCCATCTGTATAAATGTATATCTATTTTCAGTGAAAAAAGGAAAAAGGATGGTAAACTATCTCTCTCATCATGCTTACAACTGACCTTGAGTTGGTCTGCACATTCATTTATTTTAGAAAGTTTTCTTCCATTTATTTTCACCAAGTTATTGCCTCTGCTCTCCCCTCCTGCAAATACAAAGCAACCTTGTTATAATTCTGGAGATAAAGAGTACAATTTTGTTGTAATGGTTCTATTTTAAAGAGTACGCTCTAATCTATATGTTTGAATCTATGTCCTTTGTGCAATTTAATGTCGATTTCTCTTAAACCACATTTAAAACATTAAAATAAACCTAAAGCTGAAGTACAAAAGGATGTTCCATATTTATTGAGAAGTCTTTGTTCATTTCCAAACTGAAAGGAATTTCTTTTTTTTAGATGAAAATAGGAAATCGATGTATTTAGGTTTTCACATTTACATTTTTTTAAGTTAGGACAGGATATACTATAGAAAAAAAAAGCTTCCATTTTTCTTTATATAAATTTTAAAGTTCGAAAGCAACTTGTTATTTTAGACAAACATACAGACGTCAAATTTTCCCTCCTTTTACTAAACATTTAGAATACTTATAAACATCCATTAATGCAGATTGATCATCTGAAAACAAGTGAAAAAGCTGAACAAAATAGATATAAATTGGAGGCACTGTATACATTTCAGCAAAATAGCCCATTATTCAACAAATAATACCTATTCCCCGAAATGATGTGAGAATCTATTTTTACTTTACATTTATGGAGAGGCTAATTTTCTAATTATAAGTTACAATCAAGTGGCCTCCAAAAACACTATATAGTCATATCACATATATATGGATCTCTTAGATCATATAAAATTAATGAAGGAAGTTGCTATAGCTTATGGAAGTTAGAACCTTATTATTCTATAAAATCTAGTTACTTTGTTTCATGTGTGAACAGACTTTCAACTATTTCCAACATTTACTCTCAAAGGGTATCTTGAATATTGAAAAATTTGAAAATATTTTATGTTTCCTTTGTGCTTCCCCAAAATTGATACCCAGCTGTATCATATGCATATAGATATACCTTTGGCTGAAACCAAAAAAGCAGTTTGGTCTTGGCATGCAAAGATTTTTTCTCTACTGTTGCCAAGATAAATATAGTTTAAAAGTTAATAAATTAAAGAAGTATATCTATTAGCCAACTAAATTAAAGAAGTGTATCTATTAACCACAGTAAAAATAATGTAAGTGACAGGAAGTTATTTTTATAAAAACATACCCAATTCTCTTCCTAGGTGTTGACTTAATTATATTCCTCACCTTGATGTTCTTCTCCTGTTCCTTAACTATTTCTTTACTTAACAACATTATCATAATATTATAATATGTGTATATTAACCCTTATCAAGATCATTTACTTGAATTATTATTTTACTTGCCACTTTAATATTATATATTCTTTAATCAAATATCAACATATATAAAAATGAACTCATTACACTGCTCCAAACAGACCTTGAAAATGTTTTGGTTTCATTGCAGATTTTTTGGTTTTCGTGTAATTCTGTTTGGTTTGTTGTAATTTATGCTATAATAATACACTCTTGCATAAATCCCCATTAAAGTCCCTTACAATGTGAGACATTCACTTCATATTTGCTAAAAAACAAATTGATTAATTGATTGAATAATATAGGTGAAATGCAGGCACACATAAAAGCATTTTCCACTTACTAACTAATCAATACTTTTCACATGTATGAACATGTTTCACTTTAAAGATTATCGTGTTTGGAAATTTTAACTCAGCCCTAAAAGAGGAATATTTTATTTAATTATTTTCTAACTTATGATGGAAATTGAATGAGGATGAGAAAGAGAAGGTATGTTACTATCCCGTGTTAATCTTTGTTCTTGTTATATTACTCTAACATTATCAATGATGCTATGATAAAGAATGAAGAATGAACGAAAGATCCCAGGATCAGGTTTGTTTTGACTTGCCAGAATCTTAGAGTAATTTTAACATAAAAAGACATTAAGTATCACCCATTGCAACCCATCTAGTTTATGACTAGGAAAGTGAAGGTATGGAAATGACATTCTTTTTCGATGAGCACATATATGTAAATATCACATGTCACTGTACAGTGCGGACTACTAGCAAATTGTCCCCTATCTGTAAAATATCCTTTACCATATATTGTTTTCACAAAAATATTTCTTGAAATTCCACCTAAGAAACTTATTTCAGGTATATGAATAAATGAGGCACACACATACTGACCTGTTTCTTATAATTGTACATTTTAGGGGCACCTGGCTGGCTCAGTTGGTGGAGCATGCGGCTCTTGATCTTAGACTTGTGAGTTCAAGCCCCACATTGGGTGCAGAGATTAATTAAAAATAAAAGCTTTTTTAAAAAAATTGTATCTTTAAATTTTTATTTCTGGTATAAATAAAAGTTTCAAATATAAACTTAATATGTTGTTATTTTATAACATAAATACTTTGAGAAAAGCAGTATCTACTATTTAGGACTTATCCAAGAAAGAGGGTATAATTTTGTCTTTGAAAAGTTAACAAGGAAGAGCAGAAACTTTAGCAAGAATGATTGAGTTGAATTTTTAACATATTTTGATATTTGGATCACTTGAGAATCCATAAATTATGTGCTACACTGAACTTTTGTTGAACAACATAACATATGGAAAATCTTCGATCTTCGGCAGGGTTTTCTCTTCACAAGCATCATATCATGTTGAAAAGCCTCTCCCTCCTAAGAGTCCAAAACAGCATTATTTTATGGCCTTATTCTATCGAAATAGATTTATATAAACTGAAAAACAAACATCAATTCCATGATCAGAAAGTCATAAACGATTTATTTTTTTTTTAAGTTTACTTACCTAATTTTGAGAGAGAAAGAAACAGTGTGAGCAGGTGAGGGGCAGAGAGAATACCAAGCAATATGGTGCTGTCAGCACAGAGCCTGATGCGGGGCTGGGGCCCAACAAACCGTGAAATCATGACCTGAGCTGAAACCAAGAGTCGGACACTTATCCGACTGAGCCACCCAGGTACCCCAACAATAATTTTTAAATTCAATGGCATAAAACATATTTTTATTTAGAAAAATTAAATATCTGTTCCTATGTCCTTCTGCAAAAAAACTTCAAAGTCTTCTAGGTGTCTAAAGCTTCAAAATAATTTCTATCAAACTGCTTGGTCTCTGGTGGCTATATTAAGATTTAATCCAGTTCATAAAGACAAATAGCATCTTTCCTTGCAGGGAAAAGATGAACTGAATTCATGTCTTAAATATTCATCTTTGATTCAAGGTAATGGACAATATTTTATATCAAAATGGATAATTATTTACCTCTCCAAGCATCTTTTGTTACCTGACAACATGCAACAATTGTGTTACTACACAGCTTGCACACTCATAGTCCTCATCATTTGAATATTAAAAGTTTATATGGATCCAGTGCATTTTTCAAAGCACTACCTTAAAATGGTAATTAGTTTTCATCGCCAAACTTTATGCTTATTTATATATTTTAATTCTGAGTAAAGTATCTCTTTGGTAAGTTTATGCAAATACCTTCTGTCAAATGCAAAGAATTTTTACTCCTGTAGTCCTTGTTAAATACCTCCTTTGATGAATTTAAGGCAATAGAACAGGCACTGATAGAAACAATGAAAATATCATATAGTGTAAGCAACTTTTCTAATTTTCCAGTAACAAAGTAGTGGTAAAGTCTACTTGTGATCTGAGAAAATATACCTATTACTATATGTATACATTAACTTATTCAATTATCAAAAATTATTGAGCCTCCAAAATGAAGCTATTATGATGCGAAATAAAATATATATCTCCCATTTTTAAAGATATTTCAGATGACTAGAAAAAAAAGATATATATTATTTAATTCAATGGAGTATGTGGATATATAAAATAATTGAGTTACATTTTAATTAAGGGATGATCCCTAAAATCAATACTTACAAGTCAATACTATAAAATCAAAACATTAAAAATCTCTTGAACCATTCATAAAATACTTTATACATAGTTTTGTGCAAGCTTTCATGTATGCAAAAATATAAGAAACTCTTGAAATGGTATAAAGGAAGAAACAAGAAGTATGTTTTGCAGCAGATCTGGATGTTTGATCCATTCTCACTTTGTGCCAATCGTGGAACAGATAAATAAGAAGATAAATAAAAAGATGGGTCAAAATTCTAAATTCCTTGTGGCCTTCAGTGTTTACAACATTCCATTTTAATGTTAATCCTAACTTAATTTAACATAAGCAAAAATTTTGTTTTTATAAGGATTCTACAAGTTGGGTGGGATTGGCTTTCAGGTAGGTTCAAGTCTTTTGGAAACTGGAATGTGCATGTATATCTATCAATCTCTCTCTTACATAGGCTGGGGTCAAGTGGGAAATATTCTTACTCAATATTTGAACTGACTTTGAGAGATGAGTAGGATTTAGCCAAGCAGATAAATGAGCAGAAGCACTCACTAGGCAGAACATGCAAAGGCACCCAGGCATGAGGAGACACAGCATTGCCAAGGCACAACAAATCGTCCAGTGTGCCTGGGGCACAGGTGTGAGGGGAGACTGCCAAATGATAAAACTGGAGAACTAATCACAAAGCAGATTATAAAGGGTCTGGTATGCCAAGTTAAGGGGTTTGGATTTGGTCCTGAAGGTAACAGGGAGCCATTCATCAAACAAAACTCAACTCATTGTATGAAATTAAGAACTGGTAGAAAAATGAAAAATGGATGCTAGTACAGTTCATCTTCTGCATGTAATAATCAGTTTTTAGAAGATAAGGCATAATGTATAAACTTGTTGGATCACTATGTTGTGCACCTGAATTTAATATAATGTTCTATGTCAACTATACTAAAAAAAAGATAAGGTATATTAGCAACACTAAACATGACTTGTCTTCTTTGTCTACCTAGTAGAGAGGCTTCAAAGCAATGATACAGTCAAGAGTGAAATTATATTGGGTAATTCACAGTCACAATGACATATTAGAATATAAGAATACAGTGGTGCTGTGGGGGATGGGAAGCATACAAACAAGATTCTTCAATTACAAACAAAATATTGAAATATTTGAAACAATTCACACTTAATAAGTCATTGAGCTTTGCTACAATGTGTCTGACTGCCTCTAGATTTTCAAATAAGTCCAAAATTGAGTTGTATGACCATTAAAATTAAATTGCTGATGAATACATAATATGGGTCAAATATAGTATGCTAACATACATTACCTGAATTTTTATTAACATGATAAATGTAAATAAAAAATTACATATAAAATGGACAGACAAGCTTTTAACCCAGGCTCTCCTGTTTCTAACAATATGATCTTGATGTCAGTCTTTACTAACTGATATGAGAAAGGGACCAATACCCACCTTTTAATGTTCTTGAGAAGATTGAGTGAAATAACATATACAAAGATCCCTGAACAAATAACGAAAAAAAATAAATCAGTATTTCATTAAATGTATTTTGAATGATAGGCACTATTAGTGGCTTTTGACTTAGTATAAATGGAGAACAGTACAGTCTTGTAGAGTCAAGAGAAAGCTTTATTGAAGAGGTAGAAATCACACACACATACACAAAATGCCTGAGTGATTTTTTTAAACTTATGTCACATTGTTAAGGTTATACTCTACACAGAGAAAATCAATTGGGAAGTTGCTAAAAAGCAGACTAAAATTTAAAGAAGCTGAAAACTGCTATAAAAGAAAGGTGGACTCTACATTGTCATTGTTACTCTTACACAAGTTACTGTTGTCGCTGCAAAATAGAGCTGGAAAGATTTGATCTTGCCATGAGTAACTATCTTCCCAAAGCAAAATGTTCACCCATGTGTAGTGAATTACAATGCCCCAAGGTACAACTTAGTAAATTGCTTCTTTTTTAGGCATTGACTGGAACCCCTGAAGAAAAATAAAATCATTGTGTGCTAGTGAACTCTGTGTTCCCAGACAAATTGTTTCCTATAGGATTAACGTAACAAAACAAACTTGTATGTCTATGGTGTATTATCCTTTTTTTCCTTATAAAATGACCTAGAGGTTTATAATTGCTTAAGGTCATACTTATCATCAATCTACCTAAAAGAGTTAGAAATGGGAAAGAGCATTATTCTTTTACCATTTAGGTATGAATTCAGTCACAGAGAAAGAAATCACCTGCATCAGAGAATCAGTATTAATAGTAAATAATTTTACATCAAGCCTAGAGTACAACAGCTCTTAGAAACATTGTATGAATTAAATGAAATACTCTGAGATACTCTTGAATTTTATTTTATTCATTAAAGCTTTTCATTCTTTTTTCTACATAGTTTTGAGACTTAGTACTACCAGAAATGCACACAAAAAATGTGTACTTTGCAATGTTACAGGATTGACACTCTCACCTATGAAAATAAGGAAGCCTTTAGAGGCTTCATGATTTCTGTAAATGTACAATTTAAGATAAACTGTAGAATCTATTTTGCAATCACATTTTAATGATCAAAAATTTACAGGCAAAGTAACATAACTAAATATTAGAAATGTGATAGTCAGACTTCTGAAACAGCATGCTATAAAACACAATTGAACTTATACATAACCTTTTATTATGATTTATGTATATCTATAAAATATTATTACTTTATCTCCACCTCCATAGCTCTTGATATAGTTGATGAATTTTTGCTAAAGTTCAGATAACAGATAACAAGAATAATTCTGATTCTTACTGTCAACATAACTTTGGGATATTTTATCAACAGCCCTCTGGGGTCCATCCATATGAAATTCTTCAAAGTCCATCCATCATGCACCAAGAGAGCATACAAGCACCTTTTTCTCTGCATCATCTGTAAAGTCTTAGCTACATTTGAGATAGACTTTTTAAAAATTTCATTAAGTTTTTATTTTTATTCCCACATAGTTAACATACAGTGTTATATTAGTTTCAGGTGTACTGTATAATGATTCAACAATTCTTTACACTGCTCAGTGTTCAAGATAAGTGTGTTCTTTAATCCCTATCACTTATTTCACCTATCTCCCCCACCCCCCCCAACCCCTGGTTCTCGTCTGGTAACCATCAATTTTCTCTCTATAGTTAAGAGTCTGTTTCTTGGTTTGTCTCTCTCTCTCTCTCTCTCTCTCTCTCTCTCTCTCTCTCTCTCTCTTTGTTCCCCGCCTTTGTTCCTTTGCTTTGTTTCTTAAATTCCACATATGAGTTTGAAATCGTATGGTATTTGTCTTTCTCTACTATTTCACTTAGCATTATAGTCTCTAGCTCCATCCATTTTGTTACAAATGATGAGATCTCATTCTTTTTTCTTTATGTCAAATAATATTCCATTGCATACACACACACACACACCAGATCTTCTTTATCCATTCATCTACTGATAGACACTTGGGCAGCTTCCTTTGGATATTGTAAATAATCCTGCAATAAACATATGGGTGCATATATCCATTTGAATTAGTAATTTTGTATTTGGGTAAATACCCAGTAGTGCAATTACTGGATTACTAGGGTAGTTCTATTTTTAAATTTTTGAGGAACCACCATACTGTTTTCCACAGTGGCTGCATTACCACCAACAGTGCACAAGAGTTCCTTTCCTCCAAATCTTTACCAACACTTGTTGCTTGTTGTTTTTTTTTTCTATTTTAGCTATTATGACAGATGTGAGGTGATAGCTCATTGTAATTTTGATGTTGGGCATCTTTTCATTTGTTGGCCATCTTGACAGACTTTCGTATGAAAAATTAGTAGAAATCAGTTCCTATACGTATTTGTGCTTGAATTATCTTACTCTTTAACATTTCCTTCTCTGACCAATCAACCAAAATTTTCTAACTATCTTGATACCAATTGATAAATAGAACACAAAATAATTGGGAAAATGTAGGATCTTGAAGATTTAACACTAAGGAACTCAGAAATCCTAGATTTTAATCCCTATCTGAGAAAATAGTAATTTTCTTGAGCTGTTATGTGATGACTGCTTCATTCATTCATTCATTCATTCAACTTTAAGGTAGTAATTCTTTCCTATAATTATTACTTATTTTGAACACACTATATACCAGGAACTAGGTTAACCTTTGGAGGACAAACAGGGAATAAGCCATGATAATTTCCCTGAAGATGTTTATAACACACTGAAGTAGTCGATCTTAAACATTTTTTATTGTTAATTCTGTATCTTATTTTAGTTACAATCCATCCTCTTATAGATGTGTCGTCATTTTATTAATAGTAATATTATATTAATATCACCCAATTTTTAAAACTTACATTAAATAATTAAGATAATCATTGAATAATATATTAAACATAACTCATTTATGCATGTTATAAAACACTTTTGTTCTTTATAAAATATTATTGGTAACATTTTAAAATAGGAAATTTTGACTATTTCATGACATTATAAAATACAAAATTAAATCTTGTGATATGATGATTCTAGAGTTTCAATCTAAGTTTATTTATTTGAAATTTTCATTTTTATTGAGTTTCAAAACTTAATATTTAACTTAAAAATGATAAACAGATCTTCATGTCAAGCATGTGCTGTTGATGTCAATTACTAAATATGAATACTGTCCACTGATTCATTGAATCAATTACATAGGAGTTTAAAATGTTAGCTAAAACATTTCTACTTTTGATGATATCAGTTGGCTCCTGTCAAGATATCTGGAGGATACTGTATATACAAATGTTCAAAAAGTGAGACAAAATCCAATGCATTTTTTCTTTCAATGATTTTTTCGAAAGGTTAATAAATTATATTTCCCAGTTTATTTTTAAAATAAATATGCCAGTGTGGATGTTTGGCACAGATTGCACCCTTGTATAATTTTTGACAGCTAAATCTCATAATACTGGAGACATACAAACATCTTTTACGTAAAAACATATATATGTATATTTTATGTATGTGTGTGAATATGTATACATACACATATTCTCTTATTCAGTTATTTTTCCCCCTAAAGAACATTAACTTGGTCATTCATTTTCAAAACTACACTTAGATTAGAAGGATAAAGTCTGGGCTTTTTAATGTAACATACCATTGATAGCTATTTGTCATCACAGGTAAGATACACAATTTGTAATATTTCTTTTTTTTATTATTTTTTTTTAAATTTGTATTTCAGAGAGAGAGAGAGAGAGATCATTTGCAGGGGAGGGGCAGAGAGAGACGGAAACAAAGAATCTGAAGCAGGCTCCAGGCTCTGAGCTGTCAGCACAGAGGCCGACACAAATTTGTGAACCATAAGATCATGACCTGCACCGAAGTTGGCTGCTTAACCGCCTGAGCCACCCAGTCGTTCCTGTAATATTTCCTTTTTATTACAGAAGAAACACGAATGATTTTCATAGAGTTCAATAACAATTTTAAATTAGAATTAATTATTATTATTTGTTATTTTGGCATAATTTTAGCTTTAAAATATAGCTACTAAAATAGTACAGAGTTCCCTAATAGACTTGGTTTTTTGGTTTTTTTATTTATTTTTTCCTTTTTCCACTCCAGGATCCAGTCCAGGATCCAGTCCAGGATCCCATCTCCCATTTACCTACCTCCTTCACACCCTTTCTGTGGCAAGTTTCAGCCTTTCCTTATCTTTCAAAATTGGACACTTTCAAGGAGTATGAGCCATTATTTACAAGAATGATCCTCCATTAGGATTTTCTCATGGAAACCTACGATTTGATTGAGGTTCTCTATTTTGAGCTAGACTACCACAAAATTATGTGATATAAATATGATATAAATAAGTATTCTGATAGTTGATGTAAACTTCATCATTTTATTAAGGTGGTATCTGCTGGTTTCTAAACTATAAAGTTACTATTTTAATATTTGCCGCTAACAAACATCATGGGGTACATTCTTTGATACTGTACAAATACTGTTTCCCATCAATATTTGTACAATAATTTTAGCTTCCATTGGTGGATCTTGCCTGCAACAATTATTACTGTGGTGCCCTAATGGTGATTTTTTTCTTTCTCTAATTCTGTTATACTTTTACTAATTGGAATGTTCTGTGAGGATCAGCTGTCCCTTCTTCCCACTGTATGCTTTTAATCAATTATTTATAACGATATGGACCCAAGGATACTGATTTAATATTATGGATTATATTACAGTATGATCAATTTATTTTGTTGCTTAAATTATTCCATCTTTGGCCATTGGAAGTTTCTTTCTGCTAGCTCTGTGTCCTTTCAATGTGCCCCTAAATTTTTTGAATCCTTCCTACTACAAGATGCTCCAGACTCATTTTATATTTTCCCATCCACAGCACCAGGATCTAACAATTTTCCAAGAATCCTTGGTTCCTTTTATTGAAGAATAGACTTTACGTATCAAGATCTGGGCGCTAGACATGCACAGTGCTATTAGAGTGTCATCGCTCAAAGACCCTAAGAGATACCTGTATCTAGCTGTATCTGGCTGTATACTAGCCAACACATTTATCTATCTATCTATCTATCTATCTATCTATCTATCTATCTATCTACCTATTTACCTATCATAATCATCATTAATTTATCACATCTAGACTTAAAATATGAGTTCATACTGGGGTGCCTAGGTGACTCAGTTGGTTAAGCGTATGACTCTTGGTTTCAGCTCAGGTCATGATCTCATGGTTTCATGAGTTTGAGGCCACACCAGGCTCTGTATTGGCAATGGGGAGCCTGCGTGGGATTCTCTCTCTTTCTCTCTCTCTCTGTGCCTCCATGCCTCGTGCTGTCTCTGTTTCTCTCAAAATAAATAAATCAATAAAAATAAATAAAATAAAATATGAGTTCATATTGATACTTCTGATTCCAATCCAATACCAAAGATTTCATGCTGTCCTCCTCCCATTTCTTATTTGTAACATTTTTCTCCATGAAAAACCTAGCTTTAATTCTATACAATATATTAATTATTTATTCAACACAAGCATAACATAAAAGAAGTTTCAGAATTTCTTACAAAATTTCTAACCACATTACAGTATTTATATACAGTTTTAAATCTTTTATTAGCTTTCAATATCATTTCTAAATACTATTTTTAAGTGACTTAGGTTAAGTCACTTGCCCTGTGTTGTGTAAATTATTTCACTTTGCCCTAAAATTAGAAATATGTGGTATGTGGTTTTGGGGATTTAATTATTGTTTGATTTTTTTTTTACTACAAATATTAATTTTTTTATCTTAATTTTTTAGAGAGAAAGGGGGAGAGAATCTCAAGCATGCTCCATGCCCAATGTGGAGCCCAATGCAGGACTTGACCTCACAACCCTGAGACTATGACCTGAGCTGAAATCAAGAGTCAGACGCTTAACCAACTGAGCCACCCAGGAACCCCAGAATATTTTGATAGCACTATTGGATCCTGCTTATCTAACTCTATCATTAGAAGCATTTTAAAAATAATATTTTTATTATCCTAGCATTCAGTATTTCTCTCCACTCAGTTTTATTCATTGTTTTCTATTTGATGTCTGCCCTTATTATTTGATGCTTGTACAGTTTACTTTGCTTAATTTTAACTGGTTCAACTATTAATCCAAATAATCATTCTTTCTTATGGGCGTCTTAACCTGCCAGTTAGAACATAATATTTTTGTGTAAAAGTTTAATAGACCAAATTTAGGAAATCGTCACGAAAAAAATGATCAGCATATTCCAAATTTAATCTCTCCTCTTGTATTACTTTACTGGTGCTTGTACTACTGCTCATTCTGAATTTACAGAGTGGTTGGTCTGCCTCCTCACTTTTATCTCATAGTTTTAAACTGTAGGCCTTAGCACCAAATAAATAAATAAATAAAAGAGAAATGTCATTCCTTTGACATTTTTGGTGGAAAATCAAAAAATACTATATACTATTTTATTTTCACATTTGCTGTGCAGAAATCCAGCCAACACTGAGCTTTTTATACATAGAGGAGAAATTAAATGTCCTTTCCAACACTGACATTCCACTTCTCTTTGTGCCAGTCGCTTGTTTACCAAAAGAAATACGTTGTCATATAAATCTCTCAATACAAGAGAATATCAAGTGACTAAGTGGTTTGCTCAGAAGAAAACGAATCCGTTTCAGTGACAGCATTAAATATTTTTGAATCAATTCAAAATGTAGCATTGAAAATAAACAGGCAAAATGACTTAATTATATTGAACAACAAATATAAAAATTCAGGTCCTTAAACTGAAATAAAATGCAATTATATATATATTTCTCTTTACCATTTCTATATAGAATATTGTTTTAACTTACTCAAATCTGTACTTGGTTTATTGCTCTTCTCCATTTATTTAATTTTTTTTAGTGTTTATTTACTTTTGAGAGAGAGACAGACAGAGCATGAGCAGGGGAGGGGCAGAGAGAGAAAGGGAAACACAGAATCTGAAGTAGGCTCCTGGCTCAGAGCTGTCAGCACAGAGCCTGATGCGGGCTCAAACTCACTAACCATGAGTTCATTACCTGAGCCGTAGTCGGATGCTTAACTGATTGAGCCACCCAGGCACTCTCCTCCAACTTTTCTCCATTTAATGTAAGATGGTATTTTGAGGAGTAGAAGTAGCTTATGTACAACAGTGCCGATAAGATGAATTGGTTCAGAGGTACATTAAGTATTGCATATAAGGAATCTCTCTTCCTGAAAAGAGGCTGGGGCACTGAAGTTTGGAAATAAGGGGGTAAAGGAAAACATAAAGTTGGCAAATATATGATACGTAAACTTTGTGCCGTTACTCAGCCTTCCCCAACTACATTCTTCTTTATCTTGTCTCACAGATTACTTATGTGAGGTTGTCTTGCTCACTTATGGACTTCAGTAAAACAAACATCAGGCAGGTTTTGGAATCTAATTTCATGAACATTGAACAAAAAAGAGTATAGAAGACGGTTCCCACTTGGGATGTACCATAAGCAACAGGAAGTAAGAGAGGAGAGAGAGCCAGGAGAAACAGGCTTCCTCCTTTGTCTTTAACCTGGTACAATGAGTGGTGTAGTTTCTCCTTTCAGTCCTTCCACAGCAACTTTGTCTGCAACTCACTGTCTCTTCAGGTAGACAGCATGATGATATAATCACACTGCTTCATATCTTTCTTTGCTTCATTTTTTTTTCATCAACTCATTATCTTGGGCTTGTACATCTCAAATGAAGTGTTAGCACTTTAGTTATTAACTTGTGCTCTTGCTGAAAGAGGAGTAAGTTTAAGGAAGAAAATAACAACTCCACACAAATGAAATGCTATCTGTAGGTATCCCCATTTCTTTTATAATTTATTTAATTTCTTTTGGAAAAAAATGAGAAGAAATCTACTAAGAACTATAAATGGATGGGTACGCAATTTCTTATCCATAGTCAGATTGTTTCTTCACACGTGGTCAATCCAGTTATGTTTCGATTTACTGTTCGCTGGCATATCTTTTCCTGTCCTATTACTTTTCATTTGTTTGTGTCTTTTGTATTAAAAATGGGTTCCCTGTAGTTGCTTATAGTAAGAAGTTTTATTTTATTCAAACCAACAATCTTAATTTGTGTTTTCAGACTACTGTGTTTGATGTGAATACCAATATAGTTTTTTGAATTTCTCATCTTGTTACTTGTCTCGTATTTGTCTCATCTCTCTTCTTTCTCCCAATCTTTCTTCTATTTCTCCCTTTTGCTTAATTGAATATATTTTCATGGTTGACTTTTTGGGAGTTTTACTTGCTTTTTACCTGTATCACATATTTTTTTATTTTTACAGAATTCCTAATAATTGCTGTGGGTTTTACAGAATAAAACTTTAATATGTCATGGTTTACCTTCTAGCAATAGTATATAATACTTCACATACAGTATAGGAACCTTAACATACTATGATTCCAATTTCTTCTTCAGCTTTGTGCTACTCTATGTGCTATTTTATTTAACGTATGAAATCCACATGCCATGTTATTATTTTCCTTTAAAGACTTTTCTTATGCAGATATATAAAAAATAAGAAAAATGCTTTAAAATTTTTACCCAAATATTTACCTTTTACATTGTTTTTTTTCTTTTTAAGTGGATCCTATTTGGTTCACATTATTTTTTTTTTTATCTGTCTGAAGATCTTTCTTTATTGTCACTGGCAGTACTGTCCAGCTGATGCATTATATCAGTTTTTATGTGTTTCGAATTATTTTCATTTCATTTTTAAAAGTAAATATTAGTAGCTATGTAATTCAAATTTATTCTTCATTTTCTATTAGAATTTTGGGGATTTTTTTTCCATTGTGTTCTGCCTCAAATTGTCAGCTGTTTTCCTAATTTTGTTTCTTTGTATATATGTCTTTTTCCTCTGAATACTTTCTTTTTTTTTTTTTAAATACACTTTAAAGTGACAGGCATTTTTTTTTTACATTTATTTATTTATTTTTGAGAGACAGAGAGAGACAGAGCACAAGAGGGGGATGGGCAGAGAGAGAAGGAAACACAGAATCCGAAGCAGGTTCCAGGCTCCAAGCTGTCCGCACAGAGCCCGACGCAGGGCTTGAACTCACAAACTGTGAGATCATGACCTGAGCCAAAGTCAGATGCTCAACCGACTGAGCCACCCAGGCGCCCCACCTCTGAATACTTTCAATTTTTTTTTAACATTTGTTTATTATTTTGGAGAGGCAGAGAGAGAGAGCGTGAGCAGGGGAGGGGCAGAGAGAGAGTGAGACATAGAATCTGAAGCAGGCTCCAGGCTCTGAGCTGTCAGCACTGAGCCCGGCACAGGGCTCCAACTCAAAAACCGCGAGATCATGACCTGAGCTAGAGTCAGACGCTTAACTGACTGAGCCACCCAGGCATTCTCCTCTGAATACTTTCAATCGTTCTCTTCATAATTGGTTTTCATCAAAGTAGTATGATGTACATTTGCATGGTCTTCCTTAAGTGTCTTCTGCTTGGAGTCCATTGGAAATACTTAGATCTATGGATTTACAGTTTTCCACAAATTTTTGAAATGTTCCCAGCCATTATAGCTTCCCTTCTTTTGGGACCTTAATTACACTCATTTTAGAATATTGTTCAAAAATTCACTGATGGTCTGCTTTATTTTGATTGGTATTTCTTCCCCTCTATTTTTCATTTTAAGTAGCTTCTGTTGCTAGGGTTTGTGTTCCCTAACATTTGATTCCATAGCGTAAATTGCTAGGTATATTTCATCTCAGTAATTTTTCATCAGTCTGAATTCAGTATGAGTCTTATGTATATCATGCATTTATTTTCTTATATTCATGTTTTATCTTTTTGAACAAATGAAGCTTATTTATAATATATTTGCTTGCCTACTATTCTTAACATTCTTCTCATTTCTGGAATGGTGTCTATTAACTGATATATTTTGCCATTTCATTGGTTGTATTTTCCTACTACTTCACATGCCTGATTTTGCTTTTTTTTTTTTAATGTTTATTTATTTTTGAGAGAGAGAGAGACAGAGTATGAGTGGGGTAGGGGCAGGAAGAGAGAGATCCACAGAATCCAAAGTAGGCTCCAGGTTCTGAGCTGTCAGCACAGAGCCTAACTCAGGGCTTGAGCTCATGGACCACGAGATCATGACCTGAGCTGAAGTCTGACGCTTAACCGACTGAGCCACCTCGGCGCCCCTCCTGATTTTGCTTTCAATCAAATGATAGGTATCGTGAATTTTTCTTTTCTTTTTAAAATTGTCATTATTTTCAGTCACTAACACAAGGTGAATTAGAAAGGAGATGGAGAAGGAGCAGCCAGTGAAATGAGATGAAGGCCAGGTGAGTACAGAATTCCAGAATCCAAAAGGGTTAAAGTAACAATTACAGTCTGTGACTAAACGCTCATGGTCGCTCATTTTTATCCTCTGTTCTGCTTAACCCAATCGATATTGGTCAGGCATCTCTCCTCCCTTTAGATGCCTGAACTTTAGGCTGTCTCCAAGACTGAGCACACAATAAAAAGGAGAATGTGCCCCTTGTCAGCTTATCCTGAGTATCTTCTAACAACGGGAGACAAATTTCCTGTCAAACCATAATCATGTTCTCCTTTAATTACCCAATGTCCCCTTAAAGTGTCTGCGAAGTATTACTTATACCTTCTTATAAAATAAAAACCCTTTTTTTCTGTTTTATTTTGAAATGTTTCCAGATTTCTGGAGATTAGAACATTCTCCCTAGTGCAATATTCTTTTGGAATAAAATTTCTATTTATTTAAACTCTGGATTTGTCTTTATTTGACAATTGTCTTTATATACAATTCAGTGTTACATGCAAATGTACCTACATGAGATGGTGAAAAGTAGTTATGATGGTATACTGAATCAATGTATGTGGCTGTCACCATGCATCCATTCAGCTCCTCAAATGAGCAGGCATTTTTGTGACCAGAGGCCAACAACAAAATGTGTTAATTTGTTTATTATCTATGGATTCTTTCACAATTGACACAGAGAATGTGAAGCCTAAAATATTTACTATTTGATCTTTTAAGAAAAAGTTTGCAACCCCTTTCCTAGACACTCAAATGTATCTGGAAACAAAACAGTTTCCAGTCACAAAGAGATTTTGGTTCTCGTTTGCAATATCTATATAATTTTTATAAAATAAATCAAAGGATTTTCTTGAATGATTGCTTAAATATTAACTAGATGAAGACAGGAAATATGACAATTCATCTGTGTATTCTTATTCATCTAGCTTAATGCTTGTTAAATGTAGCCTTTCTGTTTACCAAAGAAAGAAAGGAAGAAAGAAAGATGAACAGAAGGAAGGGAGGGAAATAGGAAGATAGAAAGGAACATAGCTTTGATAATATAAAAAGGCAATTATTTCAAATATATATTCTGCAATTTGATATCCATTATGTAATTTTCTTGGTAGCATATTTACTTGTTGACCAAAATAGATTTTGAAGGGTTATGAGTGCTTCCAATACACTCATGACCAATGGAGCATTATTATAACAATATCTACAGTCTGTAAATTTGAGGATAAAAATTTCTCTCATTATTCATATTTATTAGAAATTTCATGCCTTTTTGAAAACGTTTTTGGCAGCGTATATGTTATTTTTCTATTGATGTATTCAAAAGTAAATAATTCATTCCTTTTTAAACTATATTTTATGACTTGTATTTATTCTCTGTGCTAATTTTGTTTCTACTGTAATATTTTTAAGTATTTTAACACAAATTATTTGGAGCTTTGCCAGAGATGAGTATCATGTAATATTAATTATCTCATTAAAAATCCAATAAATCATTAAAAATAACTCCAGTAGAGATGAAATGAGTAAAAATACATCTTTTTAAAGATCCTCATTATGGAGTATACAGCACCCATAAAATTATGGGTTCTTATTCAAAAGTTTGATGATAGTGCTCCAGGGTCAACTCCCTAATTATATTTTGGTAAGATTAATATTAAAATCAATTTACATTCCAGGAGAATTTACCGAGTAGTGGAGCAGAGTTCTTAACGCAGGGTAATGCCTAAGGAATGTCAAACTGGGACAATAATTTGCTGAGGATAATTAATGAAATATAAGTTGAGGGTATCTTGCAAATTAATGGAAAAAGTTAAACTCACTGCTGTAATTTCCAGCAATATATGTATTCAGTTATTCAATTTACTTAAATTATTGCATTTATTATTTTTTGAAAACATGGAATTATTCTTTAAATTTAATTAATGTTAATTTTTATTTTCATTAAATTATGACATATAAGCTATTCAGGTTTAAAGCGCTGAAAGCATTTTGACGTCGTAACAATAATATAACAGTAAAAATGTTCTGCTTTCATTTCTTCCTCAAACCTCCCTTCCAAGAGGAAACCACTCTCAACAGTTAGACACATACAGGTGTGCGTATGTGTATATATGTTTTGAAGTTTACTGGCACATATTGAAAATAATATTAAATATTCTTATATCTCCTAATCTTTGCTCTTAAACTTAACATGAAATATTTCCATTTATTTCTGTCCTCTTCAATTCCTTTCATCAGTGTCTTATAACAGTTATTAATGTAGAGATCTTTTAACTCCTTGAATAAATTTAGTCCTAGGTATTTTATTATTTTTGATGCAACTGTCAGTGGAATTGTTTCCCTAATTTTTCTTTGCGATAGTTCATTGTTAGAAATGTAACTGGTTTTTGTGCAATGATTTGTATCCTGCAACTTTGCTGAATTGTATAATTGAAACTGGTAAGAGTGTAGAACTTAAACGGTCTTAATAAAAATAAAAATAAATAAATAAGTTAATTAATTAATTAACTAGATGAGGATAAGTCCTTTTAAGATTTACAAATATGTAACATCACCATGATGTACACTGCAAATATCTTATAATTTTATTGGTCAATTATACCTTAATAAAGTTGATTAAAAGAGAAAAAAGAAAGAAAGAAAGAAAGAAAGAAAGAAAAAGAAAGAAAGAAAGAAAAGAAAGAAAGAAAAAAATGATGCACTGAAAGATTGATTGGAAGGGTTTTGTTTGTTGCAAACAAAGGTTGTCATAGATCATTCAGAACAACTGAGTGAGCAGCCAGTTTTTTTCACTATGCAATCCAAAATGGAAATATTTTCTTCAGTTTCTACCTAAGAAAGAGGTAACTCCAATCTCCTGCTTTGTGATATATGCATCACAGTTGTCATTTGGAACTTGGAAAGTTGTATGAGATTATTTAACCTCTCTGAGTTCAGAATGACTTTATGTCTTTCTTGATTTACTTCACCTAAAAAAGAGATGGGAGGTAGTATTCACATGATTTCTTGGATTAAGTAATTTAGTTTTTGATCGTTGCTTTAAAACCTGATTCTATACAGGTAGAAATCATTCAACAAGTTATTATTGAAATCTAACTTATCCTTTTAAATGATTAAGTTGTTCTTTTTAAAGGGTGCCTGGGTAGCCCAGTAGGTTAACCGTATGACTCTTGGTTTCTACTCAGGTTGTGACCTCAAGATTTGTGGGTTTGATCCTTGTGTCAGGCTATGGGTTGACAATGTGGAACCTGCTTGGGATTCTCTGTGTCCCTCTCTCTGCCTTGCCCACTCACTCATTCTCAAATTAAAAAAACAAACATTTAAAAATTGTTTTATTTAATATGAAAATGCAAAGATTGGTGATGACAAGCATTTATTTTTTTGTTTTTACTTTATATATCTGGGAAATTTCCTTGTGCTTCCTTTAAGCTTTGACAGAAATAATTTTCTCACTGTTGTCTGTCACACACACACACAAACACAAACACACATAGCCCAATGGTGCCCTTATTATAGCACTAATTATGGTGGTGTTATATAGACTTCAAGAGATTAGTGGCAGGAAGTATTAGAAGAGTTATTTCTGATTCCTTGTCTCTTTATTTATCATATGATGTACAACTATGTTCTCTATTTCATGGGTTAACACTTTTAGTATGTTTGATATGTCAAAACAATATCTAAATATTTTTGGTAAAATTTCTGAAGCAGTATAATAAAAATTTTTGTTAAAATTCAAAGAAATAGTTTCTTTCCAAATTTAGAATTTCTTTTCCTATAAAATACACATTTTATTAGACTATACTAATTGATTTTCAGTTGCTCTTTAATGAAACAAACAAAAAAGGATTAAATTCAAAACTCCCATTTCAAAGTAAAAGAAAAAACTGGGATAAAGGCATAACAGTACCAAAGTAGACTTTCAAAAATATTTTCATGACCTTATATTGCATCCTAAATATGCAAATTTTTAGTCCCTACCTTGATTTTATTTCAGAACTTCTGTGACACAATTATGCTTAGAAGAATTTAACATGTTTTTTAGGTTTAAAAAATGCACAAAATTTAACTTTGTTAAATTAACTTGAATAATGCCTTGCTAAACATATTTTCATAATGATATCATTTAAACAGTATAACTAAGTTTAGTCAGCAAAATATTTTGCTAGAGGAAACTGTGTAGGAAAATAGAGTGTTTCTTGTCATAAATGGAAAAGAGTTGTTACCGTGTAATGAGATGCTAGATCCACATGAATCCATAATTTCTTACTTTAATTTAATACTGGCCTGGTTAGAGAGAGAGAAGATGGCGGTGTAGGAGGACACTGGGCTCACCTCATTCTGCTAATCGCTTAGATCCCACCCACATCTGCTAAATAACCCAGAAAACCACCAGAATACTAGCAGAACGGACTCTCTGGAGCCAAGTGTAGACAAGAGGCCCATGGAAGAGGGTAGGAAGGGCAGAGAGGCGGTGCGTGCTACACAGACTAGCCAGAGGGAGCTGGGGCGGTGGAGGGGCAGCCCGCCCCGCAAGGTGGAATCCCCGAGTCTGGCTTGGAAAAGTGGAGGGGCCAGACTGGGAGAGTTCTGACAGCCAGTGGGACTCAACATCTGGAATGTTATAGGTCAACAGCTCTGCTCGGAGAGCGGTAGGGCAAGAGGACACTGGGAGGGAGAGATGTTGAGCCCTGGAAGACAGAGCTCAGCTCCACGGGGGAAAAAGGCTCTGGCCAGCACCATCTCCCTCTCCCATCCCTCATGCAAACACCCAACGCTGTGCTTCTGTGGATCCATCCCTCCAACGAGTCTGCCTGCCTCCCTCCTGGTGCTGTAGGGCCCCTCCCACAGGGGACCACCTAGGCAAAGCTAGCTAAGCCTGCCCCTCCCCGCTGCGCACCTTGCAGATCCACCCCGGCCAATACGCCAGGTCCCATCAAAGCAGCACCACAAGCCTGGCAGTGTTCAAGTAGCCTGGACAGGGCCGACACCACTCTACAGTGAGTCCTGCCCCTGGAAGAGGGGAAGATAAGGTATACACCAGTCTGACTGTGGCCTGAGCGGTGGGCTGAGACAGACATCAGGTCTGACTGTGGCCCTGCCCACCAAAACAAGTTACTCCAGACAGCACAGACACAGTGCCCTGAAGTTCTCCACCACCCAAGGACTACCCAAAACGATGAAACGGAAGAACTCTCCTCAAAAGAAACTCCAGGAAGTAGCGACAGCTAACGAACTGATCAAAAACAATTTAAGCAATATAACGGAAAAAGAATTTAGAATAATAGTCATAAAATTAATCGCAGGCTTGAAAAAAATATAGAGGACAGCAGAGAATCTATTGCTATAGAGATCAAGAGACTAAGAAATAGTCATGAGGAGCTAAAAAATGCTATAAATGAGGTGCAAAATAAAATGGAGGCGACCACAGCTCGGGTTGAAGAGGAAGAGGAGAGAATAGGTGAATTACAAGATAAAAGCATGGAAAAAGAAGCAGCTGAGAAAAAGAGAGATAAAAAAATCCAGGAGTATGAGGGGAGAATTAGAGAACTAAGTGATGCAATCAAACAGAACAATATTCATATAATAGGAATTCCAGAAGAGGAAGAGAGAGAGAAAGGGGCTGAAGGTGTAATTGAACAAATCATAGTTGAGAATCTGGGAAAGGAAAAAGGCATTGAAATCCAAGAGGCACAGAGAACTCCCTTCAGACATAACTTGAATCGATCTTTTGCACAACATATCATAGTGAAACTGGCAAAATACAAGGATAAAGAGAAAATTATGAAAGCAGCTAGGGATAAACACGCTCTAACATATAAAGGGAAACCAATAAGACTAGTGGCAGATCTATCTACTGAAACTTGGCAGTCGAGAAAGGAATGGCAGGAAATCCTCAATATGATGAACACAAAAAAATATGCAGCCAAGAATCCTTTATCCAGCAAGTCTGTCATTCAGAATAGAAGGAGAGATAAAGGTCTTCCCAAACAAACAAAAACTGAAGGAATTCATCACCACTAAACCAGCCCTACAAGAGATCCTAAGGGGGATTCTATGAGTGAAATGTTGCAAGGACCACAAAGTACCAGAGACATCCCTACAAGCATGAAACCTACACACATCACAATGATTCTAAACCCATATCTTTCTATAATAATACTGAATTTAAACAGACTAAATGCTCCAACCAAAAGACACAGGGTGTCAGAATGGATACAAAAAAAATAAATAAATAAGATCCATCTATTTGCTGTCTACAAGACACTCATTTTAGACCTGAGGACACCTTCATATTGAAAGTGAGGGGATGGAGAAATATCTATCATGCTACTGGAAATCAAAAGAAAGCTGGAGTAGCCCTACTTTTATCAGACAAACTAGACTTTAAAGGCTGTAAAAAGAGATGAAGAAGGCCATTATATAATAATTATAGGGTCTATCCATCAGGAAGAGCTAACAATTATAAATGTCTATGTGCCGAATAGAAAAGCCCTCAAATATATAAAACAATTAATCACAAACATAAGGAACCTTATTGATAAAAATGTGGTAATTGCAGGGGACTTTAATACTCCACTTACAACAATGGATAGACCATCGAGACACATGGTCAATAAAGAAACAAGGGCCCTGAATGAGACATTGGATCAGATAGACTTGACAGATATATTTAGAACTCAGCATCCCAAAGCAACAGAATATACTTTCTTCTCGAGTGCACATGGAACGTTCTCCAAGATAGATCACATACTGGGTCACAAAACAGCCCTTCATAAGTATACAAGAATTGAAATCATACCATGCATACTTTCAGACCACAATGCTATGAAGCTTGAAATCAACACAGGAAAAAGTCTGGAAAACCTCCAAAAGCATGGAGGTTAAAGAACACCCTACTAACGAATGAGTGGGTCAACCAGGCAATTAGAGAAGAAATTAAAAAATATATGGAAACAAACGAAAATGAAAATACAACAATCCAAACGCTTTGGGACGCAGAGAAGGCAGTCCTGAGAGGAAAATACATTGCAATCCAGGCCTATCTCAAGAAACAAGAAAAATCCCAAATACAAAATCTAACAGCACATCTAAAGGAAATAGAAGCAGAACAGCAAAGGCAGCCTAAACCCAGCAGAAGAAGAGAAATAATAAAGATCAGAGCAGAAATAAGCAATATAGAATCTAAAAAAACTGTAGAGCAGATCAATGAAACCAAGAGTTGGTTTTTTGAAAATATAAACAAAATTGATAAACCTCTAGCCAGGCTTCTCAAAAAGAAAAGGGAGATGACCCAAATAGATAAAATCATGAATGAAAATGGAATTATTACAAGCAATCCCTCAGAGATACAAGCAATTGTCAGGGAATACTATGAAAAATTATATGCCAACAAACTGGACAACCTGGAAGAAATGGATAAATTCCTAAGCACCCACACACTTCCAAAACTCAAACAGGAGGAAATAGAAACCTTGAACAGACCCATAACCAGTGAAGAAATTGAATCAGTTATCAAAAATCTCCCAACAAATAAGAGTCCAGGACCAGATGGCTTCCCAGGGGAATTCTACCAGACATTTAAAGCAGAGATAATACCTATCCTTCTCAAGCTGTTCCAAAAAATAGAAAGGGAAGGAAAACTTCCAGACTCATTCTATGAAGCCAGTATTACTTTGATTCCTAAACCAGACAGAGACCCAGTAAAAAAAGAGAACTACAGGCCAATATCCCTGATGAATATGGATGCAAAAATTCTCAATAAGATACTAGCAAATCGAATTCAACGGCATATAAAAAGAATTATTCACCATGATCAAGTGGGATTCATTCCTGGGATGCAGGGCTGGTTCAACATTCGCAAATCAATCAACGTGATACATCACATTAACAAAAAAAAAGAGAAGAACCATATGATCCTGTCAATCGATGCAGAAAAGGCCTTCGACAAAATCCAGCACCCTTTCTTAATAAAAACCCTTGAGAAAGTCGGGATAGAAGGAACATACTTAAAGATCATAAAAGCCATTTATGAAAAGCCCACAGCTAACATCATCCTCAACGGGGAAAAACTGAGAGCTTTTTCCCTGAGATCAGGAACACGACAAGGATGCCCACTCTCACCGCTGCTGTTTAACATAGTGCTGGAAGTTCTAGCATCAGCAATCAGACAACAAAAGGAAATCAAAGGCATCAAAATTGGCAAAGATGAAGTCAAGCTTTCGCTTTTTGCAGATGACATGATATTGTACATGGAAAACCCGATAGACTCCATCAAAAGTCTGATAGAACTGATACACGAATTCAGCAAAGTTGCAGGATACAAAATCAATGTACAGAAATCAGTTGCATTCTTATACACTAATAATGAAGCAACAGAAAGACAAATAAAGAAACTGATCCCATTCACAATTACACCAAAAATCATAAAATACCTAGGATTCAACCTAACCAAAGATGTAAAAGATCTGTATGCTGAAAACTATGGAAAGCTTATGAAGGATATTGAAGAAGACATAAAGAAATGGAAAAACATTCCGTGCTAATGGATTGGAAGAATAAATATTGTCAAAATGT
Source organism: Prionailurus bengalensis (assembly GCF_016509475.1). Classification (NCBI taxonomy): domain Eukaryota; kingdom Metazoa; phylum Chordata; class Mammalia; order Carnivora; family Felidae; genus Prionailurus; species Prionailurus bengalensis. Next base: position 31,313,704 of record NC_057353.1, on the reverse strand, counting down.
CAATACTACCCAAGCAATCTACACATTCAATGCAATCCCAATCACAATTGCACCAGTACTCTTCTTGAAGCTAGAACAAGCAATCCTAAAATTTGTCTGGAACCACAAAAGGCCCCGAATAGCCAAAGGAATTTTGAAGAAGAAGACCAAAGCAGGAGGCATCACAATCCCAGACTTTAGCCTCTACCACAAAGCTGTAATCATCAAGACAGCATGGTATTGGCACAAAAACAGACACATGGACCAATGGAATAGAATAGAGACTCCAGAATTGGACCCACAAAGTATGGCCAACTAATCTTTGACAAAGCAGGAAAGAATATTCAATGTAAAAGAGACAGTCTCTTTAACAAATGGTGCTGGGAGAGCTGGACAGCAACATGCAGAAGAATGAAACTAGACCACTTTCTTACACCATTCACAAAAATAAACTCAAAATGGATAAAGGACCTGAATGTGAGACAGGAAACCATCAAAACCCTAGAGGAGAAAGCAGGAAAAGACCTCTCTGACCTCAGTCGTAGCAATCTCTTACTTGAACATCCCCAAAGGCAAGGGAATTAAAAGCAAAAATGAACTTTTGGGACCTCATGAAGATAAAAAGCTTCTGCACTGCAAAGGAAACAATCAACAAAACTAAAAGGCAACTGATGGAATGGGAAAAGATATTTGCAAATGACATATCCGACAAAGGGCTAGTATCCAAAATCTATAAAGAGCTCACCAAACTCCACACCGGAAAAACAAATAATCCAATGAAGAAATGAATGAAATGAAATGAAAACATGAATAGACACTTCTCTAAAGAAGACATCTGAATGGCCAACAGGCACATGAAATGATGCTCAACGTCGCTCCTCATCAGGGAAATACAAATCAAAACCACACTCAGATACCACCTCATGCCAGTAAGAGTGGCAAAAATGAACAAATCAGGAGACTATAGATGCTGGCGAGGATGTGGAGAAACGGGAACCCTCTTGCACTGTTGGTGGGAATGCAAACTGGTGCAGCCACTCTGGAAAACAGTGTAGAGGTTCCTCAAAAAATTAAAAATAGACCTCCCCTATGACCCAGCAATAGCACTGCTAGGAATTTACCCAAGGGATACAGGAGTGCTGATGCATAGGGGCACTTGTACCCCAATGTTTATAGCAGCAGTTTCAACAATAGCCAAATTATGGAAAGAGCCTAAATGTCCATCAACTGATGAATGCATAAATAAATTGTGGTTTATATACACAATGGAGTACTACATGGTAATGAAAAAGAATGAAATATGGCCTTTTGTAGCAATGTGGATGGAGCTGGATAGTGTTATGCTAAGTGAAATAAGTCATACAGAGAAAGATACCATATGTTTTCACTCCTATGTGGATCCTGAGAAACTTAGAAGACCATGGGGGAGGGCAAGAAAAAAAAAAGAGGTTAGAGAGGGAGGGAGCCAAAACATAAGAGAGTCTTTAAAACTGAGAACAAACTGAGGGTTGATGGGGGGTGGGAGGGAGGGGGGAGTGGGTGATGGGCACTGAAGAGGGCACCTGTTGGGATGAGCACTGGATGTTGTATGGAAACCAATTTGACAATAAATTTCGTATTTATAAATAAACAAACAAATAAATAAATATATATATAAATAAATAAAACTAGCCTGGTTAATTAATATAAATTAATATAATTTACATAAGTTATATTAAAATTAATATAAAAATTGAGTCCATTTTACATAGTAGGTGATATGTGGAGGAAAACTGAGAAAATAAGAAAGGTTAACATTAGATAACTTACATTTTAAAATGTGAAAAAGTTTTTGGGTGGTAATATTTTAAATCTCCAATAACTCCATGTCAATTAGACTATTTTGAACAAGGTGAGCTATAAAAAAGTTTATTCCCTGAGGATTCACTTTCTAAACCTATTTTATTTAGATTTTATAATCAATAAATATATTTACCAGGTTGGAGAAATAGCAAAATTCATTTATTATTTCCTCTGGATTCACTGGCTTAAATGATTTAAAATGATTTATCTAATGAATACTCTGCATCAAGGTTTCAGAGCTGTTTTTACCTATATAATAGAAATTGTGAATGTGAAAAATTTAAATAGAAGTGAATTGTCCAGCCATAAACAATTTGCCATGATATGTCCATAAGGTCATGCCCTGTGGCATTGCGTTAAAATGCTAATTCTTCTGGAAACTGGAATCACCTACCCCTTGTATCTTTCTCAGTTTAACTATGGACATACAGATAGTCATACATTTCCAATTGCTTTTGTGATATCTAGAGTCTATAATCAATTAATTTAAAATCTTTACTACTTAATCATTGGCAGAAAGAACATCGCCATTTTCTCCCCATAAGACCAGTTATTAGGGTACATATATATTGTACATACATTTAATTCTGTATTTTCGCTCTGTTTAGAAATAAATGCTCACTGATATGTTTCTGTTTTATTATGGAAATATGTCTACATGACATCCTAGAATAATTTTGAAATGTATTCTGTTAATAAAATGTTGAATTTATAAAACCAATTCTGATGTAATACAAAGGTTAGCATTGCTATTTTTTCTATTTATTAAACGTTAATAGATTTTATGTAATTGAATTACACACTGGCTCATGTATATTTTTTTAAATTGCTCAATTATTTTTTCTAAATAAAGGAAACATTAAATCAGTTAATGCAGACATTCTTGTATCTTTTTTTCAGGCTTAATAGCCTAGTTGCAATCAAGTAAGGAAATAAAAATATCAAGGATAGATTTTCTTCATAGTGATAGAAAATCACTCATTTTATTATTCACTTCACTGATATTTATTGTATCATTTATATAATGTTCATAAATATACTGATATTACTATTTTTTATTTATTTTTTATTTCTTATTCTCAAATATGCTCCAGCAATAAGGAAGACTCTAACTTAATCTAGATTCACCAACATCTAAGTTGCCATTAACAAGGTAACAGTATCAGCTACAACAATATATTTATTCAATTTTATCTGGGGATAATTATCAAATGTTTGCCATCTGATGTTAATAAAGAGTTGTTAACAGACATGATAAAATGAATGGTAGAAATCAAGAAAGATTGAAGTGCTTATAGTTCAGTATCATTATTTTAATAAAATATGTCCACAGCTGAAACTTTTATTCCCCCCCAGAACAGGTGGTTTCATATAGTTTAGCCAGGAGAAATATTTATATATTCTAACTTCATTGGGAAGAGAAATACATTCAGTACAATCTTATTACGTGTCAAATACATGCCCAGACCTAGCAGGATGAATAGTATTCCTAGGACACATTCCTTGACACTATTAATCTTATGATACATTGAGTGTGAATTAGTATCTTATGTTTTACAATACAGTATCAATATTTACTCCTTAAAAGAAACATTCCTCTTACTTGACATTTCCTCTCCTTAGAAAATAAGTTGTCTTCAATATTAAAATTTCTACATTTTACTAAGCCTTCATTTAGAAATACTCTACATTCTCTTCAAATTCTGTGCCAGGTATCAATTTATCGCCTCTCAGTGCCAAATTCACTCTTTACTATCTTCTCTGCAAATATGGACCACTGCCATATGTACACACAATAAATCTTCCACTGAGCTTTCTTCAAAGGGCTATGGCCATGGACAAAAGTAACTGAATGGGAAATACCATACCTTTTAGAGATTTTGAGACACTTGTTCTAAATGAACAGTAATTGTTGGTGACCCAAAATTCTACTGTGGTCTATCAAAGTGGAGACATATGGTGTTCTGGTGATAGAGAGTTAAGTCAGACTCTAAGTGGGTTCAGTTGGTCCACAAGCCTCTTGTGTGTTTTTCTCTCAGTTCCTGAACCTGTAATTGGAATAGGCATACTTAATAATTGGACGTATCTGCACATTGGGTTTCTGACTCATAGGGTGAGAGCTATTCTATCTGCTAAGTGAGAGCTCCCGAAACTTTCCCGTCCAAGTACGTAAACCAGAAAGAAACCCACAGAGTGTTGATACCTATTTCAGACCATTTAACCCCTCAGTTTGACTCCTGATGCTAGGTGGATCTTGGAAAATGAGTGTGGACCATCATAAACATTATCAGGTGATGACTGCTGTTCTATTGTTGCTGCTGTTCTTTCTTTTTCTTTCTTTCTTTCTTTCTTTCTTTCTTTCTTTCTTTCTTTCTTTCTTTTTCTTTCTTTCCTTCTTTCTTTCTTTTTCTTTCTTTCCTTCTTTCTTTCTTTTTTTTTACTGTTTATTCATTTTGAGAGAGAGAGAGAGAGAGAGAGAGCGAGCATGAGCAGGAGAGACGCAGAAAGAAAGGGAGACACAGAATCCGAAGCAGGCTCCAGACTCTGAGCTGTCAGCACAGAGCTCAATGTGGGGCCAAACTCATGAGCTGTGAAATCATGACCTGAGCCAAAGTCAGATGCTTAACCGACTGAACCACCCAGGGACCCTATAGTTGCTGTGGTTAGTGTAGTATCTTTACTGGAGAAAATCAACATATCCCCTGGTCTTTTGCATCCAGCCATTTACCGGGCTTTTTTTTTTTTTCTCTTACAAATGAGCAAGGGACACTTGAAGTAGTTTGCTTTTACTTCTGAGGGCCATGATGTAACTTCACATTATTGCCTCAAGACTACATAAACTATCTGGCTCTCTGTTACAATATAGTCCCCAGAGATGTTAATCATTGTAGCACTCCACAAAACATCACACTGGTCCACTATGTTGAGAATATTATCCTGTTAAGAACTGATAAGCTGGAAAATGTTACTTTTGTATCTTACTAGACATTTGGAAACTCACGGGTGGGAGTTAATTCCTCCAAAAATCAGGGGCCACTCTGTCAGGGAAGTTCCTGGAGGATTAATGATATATGGGATTAATGAAATAGCCTTCCCAAGGTGAAAGACAAGTTGCTGCAGTTTGCACCATGTATCAAGAAAAAATCAGGCATATACTCGGTAGGCCTTCTGTAATTTTGGAGGCAACATAAACACTGTCTGAGTGTGCCACTTTGACTCATATACAGACTCATCCAGTTTCAAGTGGGTATCAGAACAGCACACAGACTTTGCAGTAATACCAGATGGCAATACTAGTCACTCAGCCACTTGGGCTTTATTACCAATAGATCCAATAATATTAGAAAGATTTGTCACAAATGAAGATCTGATACAGATCCAACAAGCCCCAACAGGAGGATCATAGTGCAGACCTATAGGATTTTAGAGCAAATCTATGCCCTTTTCTTTGGATAACAATTGTCCGGTTAAAAAAAAAAAAAAAGCTTCTATTTACTATTATGCTTTGGTAAATACTAAAGTCTAACCATTCAACTTCAGGTGGCCTCTGAGCTTCCCATCATGAACCTGGTATTATCTGACCCACCTAGTCATAAGGTTGAGTGGTCACGGCAGCAGCAAACATCAAATGAAAATGTATGTAAGGCACTGTGCTTGGGCAGGTCCAGAAGGTACAGGAGAGTTGTATAACCAGTCAGCTAAGACTCCTTTGATACCAATTCTGGTCACATTGCCTTCTCTTCCACAATCCATGCCTATGACGTCCTTAAGACTAGCTGAATATGGGACAAAAAAAAAATTGAATCTGACTTATGGATGGGAGTTGAAGTGTGGTGTAACATGTATATGGAAACTAAGTAACCAAGGAGGAGTCTATACCAGTTATGAGTGAATTGGTTCTCAGCTCCAGACTTACATTTCAGAGCCTCTGTTCTGATAATGGACTGAATTCTGTCTCCTGATACAACATGTAGTCGATTAACCTTGCGAGTATGTAAGAACATCTGGTGGTGTTGTGCCATACACTCTGAATGCTCAGTCTCTTGGCAGTCTTTCATTTCTAGCCCCTGCCTAGTGACCAACCTTTCAGGGCCCTCCTGTTTTGGACCCTGTGTGCTCCAGGCCTCGTGACAGCACAAGTGTCCCCATATCCGAGCAGCGTCCTCCATCAGTGATAGATAGCACCACCACACCCAAAAGTTTGTTTTCTGTAACTCACTCAATGTGAACATTATACACACTGGACCTTAAGCTCAGAGCAGTGCCCTAACTTGCTCTATGTGCCCCCCTGACAATTGTGGCAAAACTCTTCCCTTGGTAACCCAGGGATCTTCTTAGCCTTTCAGTGGGCTGTAATCTCACCTTTTCCAATGAGGTATATATCCCAGCTTTGGGGATCAGGCCTCCCTTACAAATTTGATTTTCTTTGGGACGTTCTCCCAGCCTAGAGTACACATAGAGTTGTCTTTTTATGCTTATAGTTACTTTCTTATCATAGCTTAATAATTCTTTATGTTAAATTTCTCCTATTAAATTATTATGTCATCTCTTTATAGGATCCATAGTGATGCATGCTCATTTTATTATTTAGAGACGATTAGTAAATAGAAACAGTGCCACTCTTCTGATAGTGTGGCTATTTGATCTCTCATTGGTATTATTTATTGCTTAGTCTCATTTTTATATTCTCTAGTACACATCGGCATGAAGAAAGAGCCCCACAGCCTATACTTTTTGCAACTATGTAATGCATGATTATATTTATGTTCCTATTGCCAACGGATCGGTGCCAGCTCCAACACATTTTCTAAAGTCCTTAATCTCTGTACTTTTCCTTTAAATCTATATTCAGAAAATAAACTAGGATTCCTCTCTCTTAACCATTCTAAATTTGTCTTAGAATTTTTGTATTAACCGCTCTTTTTCTGGCAAAGGGATTTATGCATCTAGCCCCAAGTTTAAAAGGGCAGTAGCATAGCCAAAACTGATTTATTTTAAAATTTTGACACAAATCTATTAGTTCAGAAAGTGCCCCCAAATGACATGCAGTACATTAGGAATCCAAGTGAGCAGAAGAAAACAGTATTACCAAGATGGGTTGCATGTGCAGTAGTGATGGTAACCCTACCGATTGAAGACCCATTAAATGCTGCGACTCTAAGTACATCAGGAGATACTAATTGTTGGTGTAATTGTTACTATGTGTCCTTATCCCCCACCAATTCCAAAGTTGTCTGAATGCTATGGCTGCATTATGAGTGGAAGTAAATTAAGACCTTCGCCATGCCACCGATGTCCAGAGTTGGACAATATCACATGATTCCAAAGTAGTGAAAGGTGAGCTAAATTCCAGCTGGAGAACAGAGTCCATGGCCTGAGATCACTAGGTCATGGAGGGAGGACTGATTTTTTTCTGGGGACAGAGATGGGGGAGAATACATTGTGACAGTAAAACTGTCTACTTTTAAAGCAGTAATGCAGAGTAATTTATCTGAAACATGAAACTGCCATTAACGCAAAGACTAAAAGAGTGCATTGAAAATGACGAATATGAGTGCTGGAACATGAGTGGAACATACCTCTTGGTAACGTGGAAGGATTTGTAGTTTAAAATATGGTGACAACTATAGGCATCTTTGAAGCAGTGACATTTAAACAGTGATTGAAGTAGTGAAAGAAGGAATCAAACGTTTTGTTTGGATTTCACTTTGTACATAGAGAGATGATGTTCATGGACTAAAATCATCTCAGGTGGGGGGGGAAACTTTATATTGGACTTTATATTGAACTTTATATTGGATACTTCTTAAGGAGAAGCTATGAGAATAGCTTCCATCTTCCTTTCTATGAAAGAAGATTCAATTTCGGAAGTTGTCCTAAAAGGAGTTAAATAAAAGGCCAAAACTTGGCAAAAGAAAACAAATACATAAAACCTGAGATCATTTTGCTTAAGTCTGAGTTTCATATGAGCAGGAAAACAAAATGTAGCAGAAATCACAATACAGCAGAATATGGAAAGCACCACATGTAAATTTTGAAAATCTAGGTAATTTATATGTTATCAGAGAATATGTCAATGGCAAGTCTTGTCATTAGATATTAAGTTTAAAAATGAATATAAACTTAGAAATTGAAGTCCAACATTCAATATTTATTGTATAAATCACAGATTTAAGACGAAATTTGGAGACATTATTTTACTAAGGAGAATTATAGAACATAGAATTCTCCCTAGCTGATGTCTGATTCACCTGATTAATTATCTAAAATTTTAAGGAAAAATATGTTGCTAACAGACTGTTTAAATCTTAGAAGAAGTAGTGAGCCTCAATCACTGCTAACTTATTGATTGTGATTAATCCTGTGGTGATTAAAATGCATTAAATGATCTTTAATGCACCGCATGAGTTCTTGAATTTCTAATGCAAATTGAAATTCAAAAACTTCTTAAACAGAATGATACATGAACTCATTTTAAAAATTCTGAAAAGGGTTTTCATATTTTCTACTTCTAAAATTTCTTGGTGAACATCAATTGTGGCTTCCAAGATTAAGTTCCAAAAGACTAAATGTAAAAAAAAAAAAAGAAGAAGAAAGAAATTCACACATTCCAATTCTATAACAAATGCAAGAGGTCAAGCAAAATAAATGAAAATATTGTTATTTAAAAAACATTTTTTAATGTTTTTATTTATTTTTGAGACAGAGAGAGACAGAGCATGAGCAGGGGAGGGGAAGAGAAAGAGGGAGACACAGAATCCAAAGCAGGCTCCAAGCTCTGTGCTGACAGCACAGAGCCTGACACAGGGCTCGAACTCACAGACCGTGAGATCATGACCTGAGTTGAAGTCGGATGCTCAACTGACTGAGCCACCCAGGCGCCCCCAAAATATTGTTATTTTAAATAGGTTTTATAAAAGATACTTAAAAGATATTTAAATAGTAAACTAAGAGTTTACATTTATAAAGATTTTTTTTAGGTTTACAACAAAACTGAGAGGAAAGTAGAGATTTCCGATATATCCCCTGTCCCTAAACATGCGTAGCCTTCCTTATTATCAACATCCCTTTCCAGAGTGGTATATTAGTTATAACTGATGAACCTGCATTGACACATTCTAATCACCTAAAGTCCATAGTTTACATTGCAGCTCACTCTTGGTTTGTTCAATCTATGGTTTTGGAAAAATGTATAATGACATGCATCCATCATTATAATAATATACAGAGTATTTTAACTTCCCTAAAAAAGGGAAGTTTTATTCCCACTCACCAACCCTTGGCAACCACTGTATCCATAGTTTTCCTTTTTCCAGAATGTCAGACTTGGAAGCCTATAGTATGCAGCCTTTTCTGACTGGCTTCTTTCACTTAGGAACATGCATTTAAGTTTTCTTCATGGTTTTTCATAGCTTGATAGTTCTTTTCATCGCTGAATTGTCCAGATGCACCTCTGTTTATTAATCTATTCACCAACTTAAGGACAACATGATTACTTCCAAGTCTGGGCAATTATGAATAAAACTGCGATATTCTTGTGCAAGTTTTTGGGTGGATATAAGTTCTCAACTCCTTTGGGTAAATACCAAGAACAATTGCTAGATCATATGATAAGAGGATGTTTAGTTCTGTAAGAAATGACCAAACTGTCTTCCAAAGTAGTTGTACCATTTTGCATTCCCACCAGCAATGAGTGAGAGTTCCTATCACTCCACATCTTTAGCAGCATTTATGGTTGTCAGTGTTCTGGATTTTGGTCAATTTTATAGGTGTGTAGTGATATCTTGTTGCTTTAATTTGCACTCCCTTGATAATAAATAAAAGGCGTGGTGCATTTTTTCATTTGTTTATGTGCCACCTTTATATCTTCTTTAGTGAGGTGTTTGTTAAGGTATTTGGTCCATTTTTAAAATACATATATATTTTTTTTCCAGGGGCCTGGGTGGCTCAGTTGGTTAAGCGTCTGACTTCGGTTCAGGTTATAATCTCACTTTCATGGGTTCGAACCCCGCGTCGGGGCCTGTGCTGACAGCTCAGAGCCTGGAGCCTGCTTTGGGTTCTGTGTCTCCCTCTCTCTCTGCCCCTCCCTTGAGCATGCTCTGTCTCTCAAAAATAAGTCAACGTTTAAAAATTTTTTTCAATAAAATAAAATAGTTCATTTTTTTTCTTATTTTTGAGTTTTAACAGTTCTTTTTATATTTTGGAGAGCAGCCATTTATTAGATGTATCCACTGCAATTTTTTCTCTTAGTCTGGGGCTGGTCTTATTCTTTGACATTGTTTTTCACAGGGCAGAACTTTTTAATGTTAATGAAGTCCAGCTTATCCCTTATTTCTTTCATAGTTCATGTCTTTGATATTGTATCTGAAGTCTTTGCCCTTCCCAAAGTCATCTAGGTTTTCTCCTACATTACTTTCTAGGAGTTTTACAGTTTTACATTTTACACAAGACTCTATTCTAGACATTTTCTCATTATTAATCTGTCGGTAATAAATGTGAAGGTGTTCATGAACAAAAGTGAAATGTGTTTTTATGAACTCGAACACAATATAATGATGACCTGTCCTTATTCACTACCTCACCATATGTATTTGTGAGTATAACTTAGTATTTCTATCAGAAGACATTTATTTTAAAGATATTTGCAATAAATGAATTTATCTAAATCTTAAATATATTTAAACATGTAAAATAGTGCAAATATTTGTAAGTCTTATGCATTCAACATACATATATTTATTGAGACAAAAAAGCAAGTTTAAGTGATCATAATTTAAACTTTTTAATTAGGTGTTTTTGTTTTCACTGACATTTTTTGTAAAATTATTTCCTACGTAGTTCTCAGATCTCCAGAATACCCAGAGATCCAAGTCAAATCTAATTAAAGTTAGGTTATAAAGCCACAATTGAGATTGTTAACTTAATTGGTTATTTGGGAATTAAATATTTTACAAAAATGTTTTCTGAAGTTTTTCCTTGCCTATATCATTGATGTTTGTGTAATTTATTAATTAAAAAAGAAGTGATATTTTAATGTGCAGCATAAATATATACAAATAAGCCTAAAATGGACTTTTTAATAAATGGAATAATTTTCCTTTACAGAAAAGAGGTGTTTAAAGTAATGAATTATGATCCATAAATTACTAGAATTAGAATTATAATCAACATTAAATGCAGAAGCAAACAGAAGCCCAAGGAAAGAGCAAAATCTTGTAGGTCCCAGATATCACAGCTGACTTTAGTAATATTAATGTGCAAATGAAAATAAAAACTTATTCTTTGAAAACACTTAATTTTGAGCTAACTTTAGACTTAAAGAAAAGTTGTATAAATGGTGCATATAAATTTCATATATTCCCCATCTTCCCATAATATCTCCAACCTATGTGATAAAAATATAACTATCAAGAACAATAAATTAACATTTGTACAATATTAATAACTAAACTATATACCTCATTCTAATTTCACCATTTTTCCTACTAATGTTAATTTTCTATTCCAGGATCCTACTTAGGGTCTCACATTGCATTTTATTATGATTTCTCCCTAATCAATTCCAGATCATAGAATTTCTTCAGTCTTTCCTTGTCTTTTACGACCCTGACATTTAGAAAGAGTACTGACCAGTTATTTTTTGAGTGATCTCAACTTGGATTTGTCTGATGTTTTCCCATGGTTGGAATGAAGCTGTACATTTTAGGCACAAAAAATAACATTATGCCCTTTTCAGTATATCAAACTTCAGAGTTCATGATGCCAATGTCTTATTATTAGAGATATTTTATTGATCTCTTAGTTAACTTGGTGTCTGCAGGGCTACTTGGCTGTAAAGTTACTCTCCTTGGTTTTCATATTTAATAAATAATTGAGAATATGGGTATATTATTTCTTGTCAAACCTTTGCCCACACAAAACAATCTGGTTTCTTTATTTACCTGCTCTTTGAGGTTGCCCAGAGTTACATTAGTCCTGTCTGATGAATATGAACATGTTTCTTGTATTACTTTAAACCTTTTTAGCTTTAGTGTGCTACATCTTATATCTGCATCCGGGCTATCCATGCAGCTAGCTAACCTCACTTTAATGTATGTGAGTAGATTAAATAGCTCAAAATATGAGTATATGTACATTCAGTCAATATTTTGGAAGTTATATAAATAAAATACATTTAAAATCATTGAATATTTTTGTTTTAGTCCTCACATACACACAAATGCACAAAGCAGCTATTAATATACCCTTCAAAAAGTGAGAGATACTGAGGCTTGCTAAAGAAAAATAAAACTACTAAAATAACAAGCATAGGTAGTATTTAATATTGAAATTATATGCAAATTAATTCATCTGGTTGATGTGCTAATTCAGTGTTTTAATTTTCTATTTTACAGATTCGAATGGATAGGAAGATAATGTGTTGCCCCTATTTGGTTACTATATTATATGATGAATGGCTTGGACAGGTACAGAGTTATGTTGAAGGGTAAAAAAGTTCAGAGGGTGGACCCATGCCTTAAAGGTTCTTTGCTGCAAATGTGCTACAGGTGAGCATTGTGCCTTTGTGGTTAAGGGCACCTGTGCTACATACAGCTGAAAGCTTCACAGGAAACTCCAGGCTGGAGGTTCTCTCTCACTATCACCTTTTCTCTTCTGACCAGGTCTCTGATGCTCACTGTCAATTATCACTTGAAGTCTTTTCCACAAAGTCTATTTTCATCACTGTCTTACATGTATCTTCTTTTTTGTCTCTTAGAAAATAATCTCCAGGCTTCCCTCAAGTTATACAGCCTTGATATAAAAAGCTATTTAGAGTATTCCTTTCCTTCAGATCTCCCAATGAGATTTTCATTGTTCATGAGGTATTATCTGGAATCTGTGACATGTTTTGCATTTGTAGATTGTTCAAATCCGTGACATTTTAAATTGCATGTTTATGAGATCAGTGTCCCCCAGATGTTTAAGAGTTCTAGAGGATTTGGGACTTTGTCCTCAGAATTTTTCCTACTCTTGAACTTCAAATATCTTCTGATTTGTTTCCCCCTCACTTATCTCTTCCTCTTTATTTTTAGTCATCCTTTCTGATAATTAGTGTAGTGACTTCTAGTTCATTTTTAAAGGAAACCTGGTATTGACAAATTTATCTTTTCTCCATTCCCTACGTACAAACTTCTTCCTCAAAACTTTTATTCTGTATCTTTTTTTCACTGCTTTTTATGATATTTACCCACTTGCTTATTAATCATTTTTCTATCCAGCATTGACTGTTTAATCTTTACAGCCTCCAGTATATTTTAATCTAGCTATTTTGATTTTTTTCTTTGAAAATCTTATTTATTTTATCCTTCCTGCTTATCTTATTCTGGACATTTTCATTATAGTTATTGTCTTTTTATAGTATTCTGCTCCTTTTTATAAAAAGTAAGTCTTCTTGTGTTCTACTGTGGTACCACACAAGTTTATAACATTTGGGTTTACACCCTTATGTATAGATTTTTTCAGTTAACTTTTTGACTCTTTGTGTCCTTATGTTTCTACTCCTCTTTCCTTGTGTTCATAAAATACAAATTGTTGTATTTGTTACCATTTTTTTAAATTATCTTCCAACAAACCATACTACATTTAACTTTTTTTTTTTTTTTTTTTTTTTTTTTTTTTTTTTTTTTGCCAGTTGCCATACTTGCGTGTATAAACATATATGTAACTGTGCACATTATGCCTGGGCAAATGAGAGGTGAAATAAGTTTCTCAAATCTATAGCGGCAGGTTGTCGTGAACAGAAATCAACTCATTTTTAAGTGTCAGATGCATTTATCCTTTTTTGCCCTGTTCTTCTAGCACCCAGCATACATTGCTATAATGATTTATTTTTCCAGTTTTGAATCCTGAATCCAAAATTTTATTTATTCCTGCTATACTTTATACAATAGATAGTGGAAACTTCCATTTTCTTTCCAACTATAGGGGTCAAGGGCAGGCTGCCCCAGGAGGAGCCACTTTGGCATGAACATTATTTTGAGTTAAAAGTAATCAAAACCCAGAAAATGCAAACAAGCAAATTAAAAACAAAAACACAAAAACCAAAAACAAAAACAAAAAACAAAAACCTCTCCTCCTGGTCCTCAGCTGCCTGAATTTACATTGGAAAGCAGAGCCCATACCAGGAAGAGAGCTTTTAACACTTACTTCCCTTTACCTAAGAAACTTGCTTGCATAATAGGGCAACCTTTGTTTTAGAAACATCTCCTTGCAACTTCCTGTTAATGGCCTTCCTCCCTCTGTATCCTCAGACTCTACCCTTCTCCCTACTTCATAGAAATTTCAGGTTGCCTCATTGTCTTTGGAATTACATTTCTGTGTGGATTCAAGTTTGATATCTCCTCTTGATCTGTCTTATGTGAATTTGATTCTAAGTCCAGCTAGAAGGACTCTGAAGGGCAGAGGAAGGTCTTCCTCCCTGACACCTCCCAAACCTCTGTAGAAACTTACTGTTTTCTTTCTAACAGTATTTCTGAATGGATATAGAAAGGCATTGGAGAAAAATACTCTGGCAACAACTGAAAGATGGCTCACATAAAAAAGATGGATATATCAATGTCTTTAGTTTTTAGGAATAATTGTCCCCATAGAGGTCAGAGAATAAGGAATGTACAATTTCACCATCACTTTTCATAAAATGTTGTCTCATAGAGTAAAACACATCTAGGTGTGCTTTTATATTTTAATACATTACAACTAATTTTACAGTTAATGGGCCTTCTAAGTTGGCTCCCTCCTTTTTAATTCTATAAGTTTTATCTAATATATTCAATTATTATGTCTCCTCTATTTTTTCTAGGTATTTTTGTGCCAGTTTGAGAGCAGCCACTGTTAATATATATTTATCCAGAAATGTTTATATTTGACATTCACATCATTGAACATTTATTAAATAAACCAATAAATTTGTTCTGTTTTGCCACTGTCTCATTGATTTGCACTAACTAGATATCTTTGAATGCAAAATTTTAGCCTTTACCATATAACAGCCTTTAAAAATTCAAAAATATCTCCTCTGGTTTCATTGTACAGTGAAATACAGTAGCAAATATAGTTACTATAAATATATTAATATATACTTTTAATCAACACTCAATAGTAGCCTGCTGTGTTAATTATTTTTGGTACATTAAGACTGATTGCATTTTCCTAATGAAACATTTTTTCTTAGTATGTTTTACATTTACATATTCACTGAATCATGTCAAGTATTACTAAAACTTACTTTGTTGTTTCTAAAATTTATATTTCAAAATAAAATAAAATAAATTATTTTCTTTCCATAGCAATCAGTAAATAAAGGACACTAGAGACTATAAATACTGGACACATCAGA
The DNA here is from genome assembly GCF_016509475.1 of Prionailurus bengalensis. Classification (NCBI taxonomy): domain Eukaryota; kingdom Metazoa; phylum Chordata; class Mammalia; order Carnivora; family Felidae; genus Prionailurus; species Prionailurus bengalensis. The sequence goes on along the minus strand of NC_057353.1, from coordinate 31,298,508 downwards.
CAGTATGTAGATCTGCATCAAATTAAGGTTATTATAAAGTCATTTCAAGTTTTACATAGGTTTTAGTTTTAAAAGGTGGCAAAAGAAATAACTTACAAGATTCTGATAAGACAAATAGAAGAATAAATACTTTTTAAATTTTTTATAATCAATTTAATGAATATCTTTGAAGATATAATTTCTTTGTTGAGAATTCAAAAATGAAATAATATCTCTACTAGCCATTCTACATATGATGCAAAGTAGGAGAAACACAAGTTTGCATGACAGAGAAGCAGAAGTATTCCAAAGGATTATTTCAAAGCTTATGGACCAAGGCTTGAAATACAAGGATTTCACCATAATAAAAAATGGTGGATTGAGGAAGGTGATTTTAAGACAGAAAAAATTTTAGTGCCATCTACATTGTTGCAAATGGCAAGATTTCATTCTTTTGATTGTCAAGTAACATACATATAACACACACACACACACACACACACACACACACACACACATATATATATATATATATAGAGAGAGAGAGAGAGAGAGGATGTAGTATATATATCCATCATAATTCGATGGACATTTGGGCTCTTTCCATAATTAAGTGAAATAAGTCAGTCAGAGAAAGACCAATTTCACTCATATATGGAATTTAAGAAAGACAGCAGATGAACATAGGGGAAGGGAAGGAAAAATAAGTTAAAAGCAGTGAGAGAGGCAAACTATAAGAGACTCTTAAATACAGAGAACAAACTGAGGGTTGCTGGAGGGTTGTTGGGTGGGAAGATGGGCTAAATGGGTGATGATGAGCACTGAGTATTATATGTAAGTGATGAATCACTGGGTTGTACTGCAACATACTACACTGTATGTTAACTAACTTGAATTTAAATTTTCAAAAAAAGAACAAATTTTGTACAAACAGGTAAAGAAATAAGTGCAGAAAATTTCTGGCAACTCAGGTATTTCCATTTGACTGAAATATTTAAAAAGCTAAGACATGGGAGTTGTGAGAGATAAGAAAGATCTAATTAGAGGCCAGGTCATAAATATCTTTACATGTCAATCAAAAAAAGTTAAAATTTTAACCTTATGCATAATGAAAAGAAGGAACACCTTTGAAAAACTTTGATTTGGTGACTATCACTATAAGAAAAGTTGCACTATGTGTAATGTGCAGGCAATAAGGAAAGGAAGGGGAGAGCTAGTATTAACAGATAAGAACAAGGAAACTAGATGAAATGTTTTTGTAAAATCCCTGGAGAGACTATCATTTCCCCATTGTGTATTCTTGGTGCCCGTATTGAAAATTAATAGACTGTTATGTTTTGGTTTATTTCTGTTACATTGGTCTATATATCTGTTTTTATGCCAGCACCATACTTTTAGGAGGCTGTATCTTCATGAATATTATCTTCTTTGTTTCTAGTGATTCTTTTCAATATACATCATATTGAAAACAACAGTTTTAAACTTTCTTCTAGAATTGCAAAATTTTCTTCCTACGGAGAGGAAAAATATACACACATGTAGAGAATTTCCATGTATGGGCCAATGGAGTCCATTGTACCCATTCAAATTTGTGTTCTGCCCAAGATAATGCCTGCTAGATAAGTCCTTCTAGAGACTTGATACTTTTAGATTGGCTCCCAGAGCAGCCAGTATTTCCTTTTTCTTATTCATCGAAGCCAATTTCACCCTCATAGAGAGTTCCAAACCGCTGTAGTCTTGTCTTTCCCAATACAACCTGGTTAGTTGTTGAAATCTCTAGGAAGAAGGAAGGGTTTAACTGCAATGGAAGATTTTATAGAGGCTCGAAAAGTGTAAACATGTGGAAGATGTCATGTATTTGGATATATTTACATTACTGAGAGCTTGTATATGAGTAAGAGCACTGACCTTGGAGCACAGACCTTTGTTCTTTTCCTGTTCAAACTGACCAGTCCCTGTGTATTCTGAATCAAATCACTTAATAAAACTAAGGCTCAATTTCCTTTTTATGAAATGAGAGCATTCAACATATGTGCCTTCAAAACAAGAAGAGACTTTATTCCTCTTCATAGGGTTTGAGTAGAAAGAATCCACAATAACAAAGATTTTATATTTAAAGTGTAAAATTCTAGGGTGCCTGGGTGGCTCAGTAGGTTATGGGGTTAAGCGTCTGACTCTTGGTTTCGGCTCAGGTCATGATCTCACAGTTCCTGAGGTCTAGCCCTGCCTTGGTCTCTGTGCTACAGTACAGAGCCGGCTTGGGATTCTCTCTCCCTCTCTCTCTGCTCCTCCCCTGCTCACTCTCTATCTCTCTCTCTCAAAATAAATAAATAAACATTTTTTTTAAAAGTGTAAAGTACTAATCTTTTACCAATTATTGAATAAACGTAACATTATTTGTTTTAAGCTTAGTGTATTAATGTCTAACTACTCAATAGAACATCTTCTGAGAATAAGAAATCCAGGGTAAATGTTGTAATCTTTACAATGTAAAAAATAGTATACATTCATAAGAGTAGACTCCAAAGAAAAGCAGATCTGTTTTAGCACAAAGTGAGCACCTGGGTAAACACATCACAAAAGAACATCAATGACAACCTTAACATCTCCCTCATTTTTTTCTTCCAGCAACTGATCTCCTTAGCAAAAATACTGCCTATTTTAATTTTCATAGTAATTGTTTTTTTCCCTTTCTTCATGATTTTACCATGTAAGTTTGCATCATTAAGCAGTTGATTTATTTTCTAATTTCTTGTAAAATATATTCATACAATATGCATCATTTTTCATATGGCGCGTTTTTTTGCCATTATATTTTGCCCAATTATTTATTTATTTTTAACGTTTATTCATTTTTGAGAGACAGAGAGAGACAGAGTGCAAGTGGGGGAGGGCAGACAGACAGGGAGACACAGAATCTGAAGCAGGCTCCAGGCTCTGAGCTGTCAGCACAGAGCCCGATGCGCGATTCGAACCCACAGACCACGAGATCATGACCTGAGCTAAAGTCGGCCTCTTACGCGACTGAGCCACCCAGGTGCCCCCCCAGTTATTTTTTATTCGATATATAGTATTCTATTTTAAGACACCACACATTCTTTAATCATTTTGCTGGTTATGAAACCTTTGGTTGTTTCCAATTTGTGCATATTTAGAATGATGCTTCTATTTCTGATTGAAATATTTCCTTAGTTGCATTTGTATTCATTTGTTACAATATATACCTAGGAACAGAACTGCTAAGCTATGGAGGTATACATATTTCTAAGGTTAATAGGAGATTCCTGTTGTGCAGAGTGACTAAATTAATGTATGTTCCATATAGCAGTGTATGAGAACTACTTTTGTTTTACATTCTATCCAACACTTAATCTTTCTTTCTTTCTTTCTTTCTTTCTTTCTTTCTTTCTTTCTTTCTTTCTCATGCTTTCTTTCTTCTTTCTTTTATAGGCATTAAGGAATAGCAGAGGTTTGGTATCACATGGAGGTTTTTAAGTTGCATTTTGTTAATGAATACTGATGATTAGAACATTTGTGTATCTTTTTTTACACATCCGTTTGAGGCTTTCAACTATTTTTCTATTTTGATGTTTCTCTTATTGTTTGTAGAGATTCTCAAAAATATTCTTTAGATATGAGATTTTTCTATCACTTTTGGTGCAAATATTCTCCCTTTTAAATTCTCATTATATACTTTTTAAATATTAAGTATCATTTGATGAACTGGAGTTCTTTTTATTGAGCTCAAATTTGCCGTATTTTCCTCTATGGGTAATGTTTTCTGTGTTCTCTTTAAAAAAATTTTTCCCACCCAGATATATTCCTATATTATTCCTAAAATTCCTTTTTTAATTCTTTTTTCATTTTCAGAACTACAATTCACTTGGGATTCACTTTTGTGTATGCTATAAGGTAGGAGCCATGTTTTTCCCATTCTCTAATTGTGAACGAGCTTATTGTCAAGTATTGAAAAGACTCACTTTTCCCACCATTCTTTATATACAACTTTATTCTCATCAAATCTCCATATATTCTAGTCCTTATTATTATTTTTAAGAGTTACTTTTTATATTTTGTGGAAATACCATTATTTTTTCCATTCCTCTCATCTTGATAAATATTTAAATTAAATTAAATCTATTTTAATTGTAATAACTAGTAACTATTTTAACAGTAATAACTGTCATCAAAAATAACATTATAGTGGGGCGCCTGGGTGGCTAAGTTGGTTAAGCATCCAACTTCGGCTCAGGTCATGATTGCACAGTCCATGGGTTTGAGCCCTGCATTGGGCTCTGTGCTGACAGCTCAGAGCCTGGAGCCTGCTTCAGATTCTGTGTCTCCCTCTATCTCTGTCCCACCCCTGCTCACGCTCTCTGTCTCCTTCTCTCTCAAAAATAAATAAACATTAAAAAAAATTAAAAAAAATAACATTATCATGGGGTGCCTGGGTGGCTCAGTCGGTTAAGCATCCATCTCTTGATTTCAGCTGAGGTCATGATCTCATGCTTCATGGGATCAAGCCTCACATCAGCAAAAGCCTGCTTGGTGTTGTTTCTCCCTCTCTCTGACCTTCCTCTGCTCATACACTCTCTCTCTCTCTCTCTCTGTCAAAAATAAAATAACATATTGAAACAAATAACATATTGTAAACATACAGTAATCTATGAGATAACTTATTTCTATAGAATAAGTATATGGAATTCTTAGATCAAAACCTAAGCCCATTTTGCATTTTAATAAGTGTACCAATTATTTCAAAAGAATTTTGATTCATTTATATTCCCATTAATACAATAATAGCATATATACTATCTCTACAGTTTTCATTTCCTTATGGTCACTTTATTTTTATTTGACTGTTTGTTTTTGCCCATTTCAAAGTTAAACATATTACTCCTTAATTTGCATTTCACCAACATCTAATAAGTTTGAAAAAACCTTCAGATAACTACTCACCTATATTTATTTATTCTTCTTTTTACTACTGTATTTACTATTTATTTATTTATTCTTCTTTTTACTATTGTATTTATTATTGTCAAGTTATATCATATAATTTATTTTTCTTACTTCAGGGATTCCATGTATATTAAGAATATTAAACTTTTATATGCAAATAAGTTGCACATATTATTGTGGTAAATTCTTTGCAAATATGGTTCCAATACCTCAGTCCTTTCTCTTGCAATCCACACCTCTGACAATCTAAGTTGTAGTTTCTCCATTAATGAATTCAGTATATTTCCCGTGCTTTGTATTTGGGTTCACTTTATAACTTATTTTAGCCAATAAAGCTCATTAGGAAGAATGATGTGCCAGTTTTGAACCTAAGCCTCAAGGAGACTCACACACTACATACAGTTTATTCTTCTAGAAACCTACCACCACTATGTGAACAAACCCAGACTACCCTAGTTGGTGTTGAAACACATGGCCCAGTTACCCCTTGTTGCTTCAAACAGCAGTCAATCTATCTACTAACATGTGAATGAGGCCTCCCAGAGCCAGCCAGCTCCTGGTCCACCCACTATTTTACCACACACACATAAGCAAGTCTAGTCAAGATCAATTAAGCCTGGCTCAGATCAGCTGAACTATCAAACAACCACAAAGTCAGAAGTAATAAATACTTTTTTTTTCAACGTTTTTTTATTTATTTTTGGGACAGAGAGAGACAGAGCATGAACGGGGGAGGGGCAGAGAGAGAGGGAGACACAGAATCGGAAACAGGCTCCAGGCTCCGAGCCATCAGCCCAGAGCCCGACGCGGGGCTCGAACTCACGGACCACAAGATCGTGACCTGGCTGAAGTCGGACGCTTAACCGACTGCGCCACCCAGGCGCCCCAAGAAGTAATAAATACTTTTTAAAGACACTGTTATTTGAATTACTTTTTTTAATGCAGATATGAATAACTGATCAAATTTTCAATCTTTTGATTTTTATCGCATTTTTATGGATCTATATTCAAATCTTGGTTTAGAAAGTCTTCTGCTCCATGGGTTGTAAAATCATTTTCCTATAATTTATTTTAAGCTCTTGAAGTTATAGCTTTGATCCATGTAGGTATGAAATTTATCTCATATCTACTTTTTAACTTTATTTTATTTAAATAGAAAGTTCAGTGTCACTATTTAGTGGATCCTTTCCAACTGAAGTCATACCTATAACATATCATGTGTGATGTGATCAGGGTCAGCACCATTGTACTTTCAATTCAATTGTTTTGCTTGTTTTTTTTTCCTCTAGTACAAAACTACACATTATTATTGTATCTCAAAAAATTCAATGCACCAAAAACCATAAAATACCTAGGAATATATCTAACCAAAAAGGTGAAAAATGTATATACCAAAAACTATAGAGAGCATATGAAAGAAATTGAAGAAGACACAAAAACATGGAAAGAGATTCCATGCTCCTGGATAGGAACAACAAATATTGTTAAAATGTCAATACTACCTAAAGCAATCTACATATTCAAAGCAATCCCTATCAAAATAACACCAGCATATTCACAGAACTAGAACAAATAATCCTAAAATTTGTATGGAACCAGAAAAGACCCTGAATATCCAAAGCAATCTTGAGAAAGAAAACCAAAGCAAGAGGCATCACAATCCCGGACTTCCAGCTGTATTACAAAGCTGTACTCATCAACACAGTATGGTATTGGCACAAAAACAGACACCCAGATCAATGCAACAGAATAGAGAACCCAGAAATGGACCCACAAACCTATGGCTAACTAATCTTTGACAAAGCAGGAAAGAATATCCAATGGAATAAAGACAGTCTCTTCAGCAAGTGGTGCTGGGAAAACTGGACAGTGACATGCAGAAGAATGAACCTGGACCACTTTCTTACACCATACACAAAAATAAACTCAAAATGGATGAAAGGCCTCAATGTAAGACAGGAAGCCATAAAAATCCTTGAGAAAGCAGGAAAAACCTCTTTGACCTTGGCTGCAGCAACTCCAGAGGCAAGGGAAACAAAAGCAAAAATGAACTACCAGGACCTCTTCGAAATAAAAATCTTCTGCACAGGAAAGGAAACAATCAGCAAAACTAAAAGGCAACTGACGGAATGAGAGAAGATATTTGCAAATAACATATCAGATAAAGGGTTAGTATCCAAAATCTATAAAGAACTTAGCAAACTCAACACCCAAAAAACAAATCCAGTGAAGAAATGGGCAAAAGACATGAATAGACACTTCTCCAAAGAAGACATCCAGATGGTCAACAGACACATGAAAAAATGCTCAACATCACTCATCATCAGGGAAATACAAATCAAAACCACAATGAGATACCACCTTACACCTGTCAGAATGGCTAACATGAACTCAGGCAACAACAGATGTTGACAAGGATGCAGAAGAGGATCTCTTTGGCACTGCTGGTGGGAATACAAACTGGTGCAGTCACTCTGGAAAACAGTGTGGAGTTTCCTCAAAAAATTAAAAATAGAACTGCCCTACGACCCAGCAATTGCACTACTAGGTATTTATCCAAGGGATACAGGTATGCTGTTTCAAAAGGGCACATGCACCCCAATGTTTATAGCAGTACTATCAACAATAGCCAAAGTATGGAAAGAGCCCAAATGTCCATCAATGGATGAATGGATAGAGAAGATATGGTGTATATGTGTGTGTGCGCAGATGAACATAAGGAAAATGAAGCAAAAATAATATAAAAACAGGGAGGGGAACAAAACATAAGCGACTCTTAAATATGAAGAACAAACAAAGGGTTATTGTAGGAATTGTGGGAGGGGGTTGGGCTAAATGGGTAAAGGGCATTAAGGAATCTACTCCTGAAATCATTGTTGCACTATATACTAACTAACTTGGATGTAAATTAAAAAAAATAAAACAACAAAAAATTTAAGCACATATAATTTCAAATTTGGAATTATTTTTTTAAAGAATAAAATATAGCATTTTGTTGAAATTTTCATATTTTTTATAAATTATTAGAATAAAAAGTCAACATGGTAAGAAAAGGCTAATCATAATTGGCAATTCATTATTATATAGCAGTTCATTCAGCAATGATTGATTTTTTATAACATTTACCCAAATATCTAGATCAAGAGTCAGACCTAATTTAGACAAGAATCTTAACATACACAAACTTTAAAATCAAGTCCACATAGAGAAATGAATATGGATTAAGTCCTTGAGGGAGTGATAGAGAAAAAACCTGTTTTTTTTTTAAACAAAAACAAGTTACCCACCCCCATTAACATGGTGATATATCACTATCTCAGCCTGAGTGAAAAAAATAAAAATAAAAAAGATGTGATTGTGTTTTAAATTAATTTCACCTTATAAGAGCATAGGATGACCTGTCCAGATCAATGGACATGAAATTTGATTCACAATAGAGATCTTCACAGATTGTGCCAAAATATGAATTTTTGCTCACAAAATCATAGGTCTTCTCTAAGGGAAGCCAAAGCATATCCCAACAGAAAAATAAAAATTACTTAAAATATCAGGAAAACCAAACAAATATCCAACACCAAAGTATGAGTGTCAGAATTAAAATTCCCATTTATTCATTCATTCAACACATATGTATTTTATTAAGTATATATTATGTTCCAGGAATTATTAAAAGCTGTCCTTTTAATAATTGAGTAGTGAGAGTAGTGTGTGTGTATATATATATATATATATATATATATATATATATATATATAGTAAAATAGTTACACATGGAGATACTATATACATGTGTATACTATATGTATACACACACACACAAGCACAGGGAATTAAAAATGTTCAGAGAATAAGAGATGTGCATATCTATGAGAAGCACATTCCAGAAAAAGAAAAAAAAATAGCATGTTCAAAGCCAGGATGCAGAATATACTTGGAATGTTAAAGAAACATAAGCAGGCTAACAAATCTGGAGAAGAGTCTGAATGAGTTGCTAGGTAATGAAGTCAGAGTAGTGGATGAAATCAAATTCTATAGGTTTTCTAACCTGTTCTATTAATTTTGACTTTTACCCTATTCATATGGGAATCCATTCAAGTAGCTATAGCACAGGAATTATCTGATCTAATTTAAATATTAAGAGAATTACCTGGACTGGCACATGGAAAACAGACTACAAGGATAAGGATGAAAACAGAAAGAACAATCATGAAAGTATTAGAATTCTGTTATTTGATGATGATATCTCAGAATAGAGTGATAGAAATGCATACTATGAAAGGTGGTAAGATTATCAGTGTATTTTGAAGGTAAATTTAGCAAGATTTACTAATTTCTTTCATGTGGATATATACAAGAAAGAAACTAAAAAATGACTAAGACTTTTGACACTGAGTAAAGAAGACTTTATTGAGACCAAAGAGCTAGGGAGAGGAGCAGGTTTGGGTGCAAAGAAGTGTAAGCTTGGTTTTGGAGATGTTAAGTTTAAAAGCTGGCATACAAGAGATGATAATTAGTTGTATAGATGTGTCTGGACTATAGGTTAGTCTGGCTAGAAGTACATATTTGGGAGTTATTAGCACATTGATGGTATATCAAGCCATAAGAATGGATAAGATAGGTAGAGATGAGAACTCTAGAGATTAAGTCCTGAAGCAGTCCATTATGAATATATCAGAAAGGAAGTAAATGAAACTGAGATATATTAGCCACTGAATTACAACAGAATCAATGGAACATGGTGTTATGGGAGCTAAGGAAGTGAAGGAAGTAAAGTATTTCATAATGGAGAACATGATCAATTGTCACATGCTTCTGCTAGGTCAAGTAAATGAGTACTGAGGAATCATCAATGGAATTGAAAACTTGGAAGTCATTTGAGACTTTAAGAAGAACATATTTTCTGAATTTCTAAGGGTATTGGTCTCGAGAATGACTGAAGCCTCCTTCAGTGGACATCACAAGAATAGGTAATTGTTCTGATGAGACTCCCTGAAAAGTTGTGCTGAAACAATTATAGATGAATGTGTAATCATGTTTTTTTATATGAGAGATATTATAGCATGTTTCTATGCTGATGGAAATGATACAATAGAGAGGGGGGCATATATTACAAAAGGTAGTTGGAACAATTATTTGAGCCATTATCTTTACGGTGAGCTAAAGGTGTAGAAGCTAGTATATGAAATGAGAGTCTGGCTGCATATAAAAAAAGGGAATTCATCCAAAGTAACAGGCATAAGAGTGTATGATATAACGAGAAGGGTTGTGAATATGAAAGTTATCGAGAATAGAGAGAGAGAATGAATATAATAAGGAACCATATAGAATTCCTGTTGGGGAAGCACATTTTAGTTGAGGCTTTTCTGTAGTTGCTTGAGCCAGCGCAGAACAGGCAGAGTGCCAAATGGAACAAAGGTTGGTGCTTTTGTCATTTGAAGGACAGAGGGAGTGAGAAACAAGGAGATTTAAAAGGTATATCAGGGAATGATTATAAGCATGGACAACAAAAACTATCTTGAAGAGGGAAATGAAGATGTGTGGTGGGGAGGAAAAGCAGTTAGAACAGTGAACAGCTGGTGGTCCAAGTAGCTCTGGTGGGTGTGAAAAATTGTAGCAGTTAGGTTAACAGAGGGGGCAGGAAGATAAAAAGGTAATAGAATGACTCAGGGATATTTGAAATTGAGATTTGTGAGATCTCAAGTTTATTGATATGAGCCAAATGATTGGGGTAGGAGGCTGAGGTAGGTTTTGGAACAAGATCTTTGGAGGAGAAGACTTTATATGTTACATACTATACTATATACTATATACTATATACTATATACTATATACTATATACTATATACTATATACTATATACTATATATATATACATATATATAGACTTCATATTATATATATAGACTTCATATTATATATATAGACTTTATATACTATATGTGTGTATATATATATAGAGAGAGAGATTTTATATACTAAATATATACATACATATTTCTTAATGATTTTGATGTCTACTTCACTATAGATGTCCCTACTACATATATATATATATGTATATATATATATATCTACATATCTATAGATAGATAGATAGATATCTACAGTGAACTATATAGACATCTACAGTGAACTAGATATCAAAATTGTTAAGAAATAAGTGCAAATAGGGGTGCCAGGGTGGCTCAGTCAGTTAAGCGTCTGACTTTAGCTCAGGTCATGTTCTCACAGTTTGTGAGTTTGGGCCCCACGTCAGGCTCTGTGCTGACAGCTCAGAGCCTGGAGCCTACTTTGGATTCTGTGTCTCCTTCTCTCTCTGCCCCTCCCCCATTTGTGCTCTGTCTCTCTCTGTCTCTCAAAAATAAATAAATGTAAAAAAAATTAAAAAAAAAGAATGTAGCAACTGCTTTGATGTTTAGGATCTAATTACAGGTCTTCTGTCACTGAGTATTTTTTTAAGACTCCAAGTAAAACTTCTGCTTTTTGACAGACTCAAGAAAAGTGAAAGGACATATGTGACCACAAAGTTTCTTCAAAGTGTTCAAATATATCTTCTGATTCCTATATAAGGTTTTGTTACATACATAACATCATTTTAAGAATATAATCAATGTAATTTATTAATTTAATTTCTATAGTCAGAGCCTAATAATAGAAAAACAATAAACAGCTAATGTATGTGTATATATTTCATCGTTATAGTTGCCGCTTATTTTTTTCTAGATGCTGCCACTGCATAACTTCTTCAAAATTTATCTAATGGCTTTCATTCCTCACTTTGTTTTTATAAAATCTCTGTCTTAAAATGTTTTGAACAGCCATAGCATTTATAATATTTTATGGATAGCTTTATGGAAAGACTGAGCAATGGGGATTTGTTATGAATAATTTATATGTAATGATTTCCAAAGCAAAATTATAAAACACAAACTAAAAATAAAATGGGTTTTGTTTGGCCTAAGGTAAGACAACAAAAAGTTCAGAAAATTTGTAAGGAACTTAAAGTTATGTAAAACAGTAAAAATATATACTCTTACTGCATGCTGTTTATATTCCTTACCATAACAACATAAGTATGGATTTTCCTCTCATTTTCCTATAATATAATGTTACTGAAATTTGGTTCAGTTTTGCATTAAATATATTACAGAAGATAGGAAGACAGGTTAATTGATTGAGGGCATTTCTTCTGCCCCATAGTCTTTAAATCTCTGGGGGATTCAAAGTACCAGAAGTTCCACACTGCTAGCAAAATGGAATCAGTATGTATGACTGTAAAAATAATCTTAGAAATAAATGAAGCCTCTTACTCTAATGAACATGCTCGAGGAAGCTAGCCCTGAAAAATAAAGTTTCCTGCTTGAAGCAAATGCACTGTGAGAAATGGAACTCATAGACTCCGGTTGCTTCTTACTTGGGCAAAGGCTGTGTGCTGAAATATATAAACTGGGTAACTTTTAGTTTTGTGTTTGCTCTTTCATGTCGGAGGGAACAAGAGGCAGCAATATATATTACATTATATATGCAATAATTTTACTGTACAATATTTCTTTAATTTAAAAATTATAGTAATGATAATATACTGCAACCAAGCGATTTTGTTTACTCAAGCTTGATACCATCCCTTTGCTACTGAGCTGAAGATAGGATATTTGATGTGATTTTTATGGCGATTAACTATAATAAAAACAGTAACAACAATAATAAGACAAATGTTTATTAAGGATTTATTAAGGACCCAGCATATGCCAGGCACTGATTTGTAGATCATTTTCTGTCATCCTCATCATAACGCCATGTGATAGATACTGTCATTCGTTACATTTTACTAATGCAGGCACTGAGATTTAGATACTGGGAAAATTAAGTAAAGTATTATCATATAGCTAATAATTTCTAGATATTGCAACTAAATTCTGGTCACACAATAATCCAAGTCCGAAAGTATGATAATCACTGCACTTACTGCACTGTGAGAGACCTATCAGGTCATTAAAAAAAAATTCCTATCAAACTTCTAACTGCATGATAACCACTCTCATCTTTCCTTGATGGAGTTAATATAAGCTACACCATAGTGCTCCAGAAACAGAAAACTGCTTCTTACAATACAATTTTTGATAGTTATCTTCAGTAATGTGAGACACAGAGCTATAGTTTCCTAAGTCTCTCTGCTTAGCCTATGTAAATTTTTATATCTGTCTCAGAAAAACATTTAGCTACTTCATAAAACCAGTCCTATTTTTAGCCTGTTTAACTTGTTTGGAAAATGGGACATGAGTTCATTACTTACTGCAAAACCTTCTTTACTACTTCTTTAAATTTGTTTTATGCAATACACCCTTTGAAAGTATTGATGGTTTAATCATAGTTCTAAGATTTGATAAGCAAATGAGTATCTTTGATTCCTTGAAAAATATTCAGTAGTTTCTGCTTTAGAGATAATTACTGTGGGTTTAATACTAAAAATGCTACTACCAAAATTCTTTTACCCTTGCCTTCAGATTAATGAACAGCAGATTTATCACGTTAATGAGCAACCAACTCAATGGCTAAATCCATTGCACGCTTTTTATCTTATACTCTTCCCTATGGCCTTTGACGTGGTAGACTACTCACTTTGTGAGAATCTTCATCCTTTGAATTCATGTCACTATCCTCCCCTCATTTTTTTTTTTTTTTTTTTTTTTTTTTTGCCTGTCTGATACTTCAAACTATCCATTCTGGACTGCTCTTTCTCTACATAATATATTTTCAGGACTTAATCCTGACACTTCCATTCTCACTAAACTCACACTCAATGAGAGATATCAGGACATGAACTCAGTCCTTGCTCAAAACAGCCCCACACCCTTTTTCCTCATTCTTCATAAGCACTTCCATCACTATGCCCAGATGAATCTAGCACCATATCACCAGCCTCTTTACTAACGTTTATTTCCCTAGGAAAGACCATAAGCTCCTTCATTGTTTGTTCCCTACTTCTTTTTCTATGTAGCCATGCATATGCCATGCCTGTGACATTTCTACCAAACTATACTACTTATGGTTCTTCCAATGACTCCCAGTATCACTTTGTCTAAGCACGGAGCACACATCCTCATCACTCTCCCCAGTACTTCCCACCTCTATCTTTGCCCTTTATCTGTGAAACTTTTATTCATTACATTCATCTACAGATCAGAATTTCTTCCTATAGAAAACATTCCTTGATATCTGAATACTGAATTAGGTGACCCTTTCCGGTTCTGATGGAAATGTGTATTGCACACATTATTGCCTATCAGATACACTATAATTGCCTTTTTTAGTTGTTAGTATTATTATTATTCCTTGAGAATCCCATATCTTTTAAGGCAAATAGAATAGTTTGCCATTGCAGCTTCAGGGTCTAGCATAGAAAATTTTACAAAACGGCTTTTCAAAATTAATAAATTACAAGAATAAATGAGTTTCTTCAAACAGCTCACAGGTACGCAGATTCTAATTTAAAATTGTCTTATAAAACAGCACTGAAATTAAGGTAAGGATTTAATTTTTTTCTCTACTGAATTTTAACTGTGAACTAAGTAAATAATTTAACCTCATCTCACAGGTCTTTAAAAAATACCAGGTTACAAAATCCTTATTTCCTTATTGCTGATGCCTTTCTCTGCTTTTAAAGATCCTGTTATAATAAAGACTTTTCATTACAGAAAAGCATGTTCAAAAAAAAAAAAGCGTGTCTATTTCCAGTAATGCACATTTAACCAGTCTGCTTATTATCAACTTAATCCTTATATTTTCCTTATAAGAATGAATATTTACTCTTGATTACTTTCCATATATACACATTATTAATTTTAATTATCTTCATAATTTTTATTACTTCTCAGTAAAGACCTCAGATAAGATTTTAGATAAGACATGCTTGTATTGACTTTTAAAACAAGAAATGCTCATTAAAGACAATTTTGTGTCAAATATTTATAAGAAATCTGAGTGAAAGATGGTCTCACTTCTTTTCCTATAAAATAAACACAAATATATGTGAATATATCACATTAAATAAAAAGTTTCTTTAGAATCTTGGATTCAAATATTTCCAGATCATTAAAAATGGAAATGTTCTAAACATTTTTATAATAGCATTTCACAAATGTTTGTGGCTATTTATAGCATTTGAACTTAATAGAACATGACATAGAATAAAGAGTAAAATTGATAGCAATAAAAAAGGAGTGTTTTATTTTCTGAAATATGAAAACAGGGGTAACACAAATGTTTTCCTAAGGACACACTATTGTGAATATCTCTAATCTAAAAACCAGCGGGTAGCAAATACAGGAGTCATGTCACCTAATAGTCTCTGTACAGTTGCAGACACTGTAGTTCAGTTTTGACAGAATATGTAGAAAAGGAAGAGTCACAATCGCTTGAACATAAAATTCCAACCCTCACTTATAAAGCTGTAAGTAGCTACTCCTACTTATAGTGGATATATCACAATTTTGTTTTTGAGCATTTTGTAGATTTTATAAACTCAACTGGGACTCAAGAAAGAAAAAGGTTTTCACAGGGGTTAATTAAAAGAAAGTAAATATAGCGCCATGGAAAGGCTGAATTTTAAAAGTCAGACATGGGTTGCTTGTGTTTGCTCTCCCACAAACTAGTTGTGTGACCTTGGCCAAATTATACACCTTTACCGAAACTCCATTTTCTCTAATATCAAATTAAGAGTATATTACCTACTTCCATGGTAATATGAGAATTCAACTAGATAATATGTATGTATTAGGTGTCTTTCATGGGTACTTTAATGAATCTTTATCTGTTTTTTTCTGACCTAGTTGCCTAGATTTTAAATTCAATAGATTTATGATTATTTTAACTTCTGGAGAAAACATTATAATTTACCTTTTATTAAGTATAGAATTATACTAATCATCAAATGAGATATCTGATAAAATTGGTAGTTATTTAGTGATCAGGGACTATTTTTTCTTACATCCATTTACTATTTTTATCATTATTTTGATACATATTTTCAGTTCATGACACATTATAGTATTTTTAAAGGCACTCTGTATATGGAAATATGACACATAGTATTTTTAAAGGCATTCTTTCCCTTCCTTCTTAGTCCCTAACAGCAATCTCTCCCCTTTCTATATCCATTTATATCTATTTTAGTATGAGTTTACATATATATATATAAGTTATATATAGAGACATATATTTATAATATGTAATGTGTACATATTATATTGTGTGGATATAATGTGTAAAATGTGTGAATGTATATAATGGATATATATAGAGAGAGAGTTATATATATATATACTTTCTATATGTATATAGAGAGAGTATATACTCAGGTATAAACATTCATGAGTGTGTGTGTGTGCTTAATTTACATAAAAGCTTGGTGCTATGTTGTGTAAGTCAAACTAATTGCTTCTTCTCTGCTTTTTCCCCCTCCCCTGATTTAGTCATCCATCCTGTCATTTAATCACTTATTTATGTCAGCATAGACTTGCAGATACTCAGTATTGTCTTTCGATTATAATCCAATACTATTGCCATTTATTTTGTTACAGATTTGGCCTTTGGGAGCTCACTATATATAGTTGGCTCCTGTGTCCTTGTGAATAATGCCCTCATTATTTTTTTGCATTCTCTTACTTTCTGGTTTTATAAGATGTTCTAGCCTCATCTTGTATTATCCTGCCTCAGCTCTTAAATTATCCATCTCTCCAAGGGATCTCAATTCTATTTGTTAGAGAACTGCATTTAGAAACAAAGATCCAGGTGATGGCATGCTTGCTGCCTTAAGACGTTGCTGTCTCTAGGTCCTCCGATCAGATACACCCAGGAAATATATGTATATTTACTAGCCCATCTATACACACAACTCAGTATTTATTTCTTTAACCATTCATAAGGATGGATACTAAAATGATATGAATATACACCTATATGGCTGACTCCGATCCATCACCAGAGTTCATTCAAGGAGTCTTCCCTTTCTTTCTATTTCTTTCTTTGACCATGTAAGGTTTTACATAAAATTTATTAACTTACTTGTTCTTTTTAATTTTTTACTACATGAGAACTGAAGGGTAGAACAAATAATAGAATGTTTGCATTTATTAAATGGAATTTTAAAAAAATGTTAATATCAGGCTATTTCATTCATATACATATATACACATGCACACATAATTGATTTTATTTATGGGTCTTATAGTCTGTAAACTAGCTAAACTTACTTATTATTTCAAGCGGATATTTTGAAGATTCCATAGTATTTTATTTAACTATCAGGTCATCTAAAAACAAGAACATTGCAAACATAGATAGATTAATTATTTCTTATGAATCTGATTTTTTTTTCTTTTTACCTTTACTGCACTGGCTAGGGCTCCAATGCAATGTTGACTAGAAGTGGTGAGAGCTAACATCCTCGCCTTAGCCCTGAGTTTAGGAAGAGTTATTACAGTTATCACCATTGAGTATTATAAAAGCTATGATTTTTGCAAATTCTCCTTATCAGGTTGAGGGATTCTATTCACTGGTAATTTTCATTAGGATTTGATGTTAGTTTTTGTCAAATGGCTCTTCTGCATCTATGTATATAATCATATTATTTTTCTTCCTTAGTCTGTTAATGTGATGAATTACACCGATTGATTTTTGATGCTTAACCAACTGAGCTACCCAGGTGCTCCATGCACTAATTAATTTTTAAATGTCAAAATAACTCTGCATTCTTAGGATAAATCTTCCTTGGTCACGATATGTTTTTAATAAATGAATTTTATTTTGCTTGTTTGTTTTTTGATTTCCAAGTTTGTATTTAAATTCCACTTAGTTAACATATAGTGTAATATTAGTTTTAGGTGTATAATTTAGTAATTCAGTGTTTACATACAACACCCAGTGCTCATCACAAGTGCACTCCTTTAATCCCCATTACCTATTCTAACATATAGTTGGATATGATTTTTAAAACTTGTGTGAATTTTGCATCTATATTCATATAGGATTATTTTGTCATCATTTCTTTAGTTTTGTAAGAAGGGTGATGTTGACCTCATTAAGAGGGAAAGTATTTTCTCCATTTTAATTTTATGGAAGATCTTGTGTAGTTCTGTATTGAAATCTATTATTTATTTCTTAAAAGTTTGGTAGAATTTACCAGTGAAGCCATCTGGACATGAAATTTTTTTTAATCTTTATTTATTTTTGAGAGAGAGAGAGAGAGAGAGAGAGAGAGAGAGAGAGAGAGAGAGAAAGCGCGCGCACAAGAGGGGGAGGGGCAGAGAGAGAAGGAGACACAGAATCCAAAGCAGGCTCCAGGCTCTGAGGTGTCTCCGCAAAGCCCCAACGTGGGGTTGAATTCACGAACTGTCATATCATGACCTGAGCTGAAGTCGGATGCTTAACCGACTGAGCCACCCAGGCATCCCGAAATTTTATTTGTACACACATCTTTAAATAATCCAATTTCCTTAATAGTGATAGAGTTGTGAGGTTATATATTTCATTTTTTTAAAATTTTTTTTAACGTTTATTTATTTTTGAGACAGAGAGAGACAGAGCATGAATGGGGAGGGTCAGAGAGAGGGAGACACAGAATCTGAAACAGGCTCCAGGCTCTGAGCCGTCAGCACAGAACCTGACGTGGGGCTCAAACTCACGGACTGCGAGATCATGACCTGAGCCGAAATCGGCCGCTTAACTGACTGAGCCACCCAGGCGCCCCTATATATTTCATTTTAAAATAGCTTTATTGGGGCGCCTGGGTGGCGCAGTCGGTTAAGCGTCCGACTTCAGCCAGGTCACGATCTCGCGGTCCGTGAGTTCGAGCCCGCGTCAGGCTCTGGGCTGACGGCTCAGAGCCTGGAGCCTGTTTCGGATTCTGTGTCTCCCTCTCTCTCTGCCCCTCCCGCGTTCATGCTCTGTCTCTCTCTGTCCCAAAAATAAAATAAACGTTGAAAAAAAATAAAAATAAAAGCTTTATTAATAAGTGACATACAGTAAACTGTATACGTTTCTATTGTACACTTTTATAAGTTACACCCACATATACTTGTGAAATATTCAACATAATAATGATGTTATAAGCCCAACAAGTTTCTTCATGCTGACAGTATTTTTTAAGCTCGCACCTCTACTAGTAAGAAACCCAAATCTTTTTTGAAGTGTTTCACACCTGTCATTTCTTCCTGTATTAGACTGCTCAGACCTTGTATTACAGTTTACCATAAGACATACAGAAATACTGGGAGACATCCTAAGAGAGTTCTTTAAGTTGCATGTATTCTCTTCCCTATCCTCATCACGTAGCAGCAACTTTATTTTCTCTTGATAATCTACTTTAATTATTCCAATCATCACTTTATTTACTCTTCAGTCTTATTGGTCTAGAGTTCAGTTGACTCAATATTGTCAAGTGCCACTTTCAAATCCCTGTTCAACGTAACTCTTTTCATGCTTTCTTGTTGCAAGTACAGGAATCAAAAAGCTAGAAATTAATAATTAGACACAATGACCAGAGGTATCTCTCCCGTTTCCACCTATTGATTCCTCTAACTACAAAAGAAACAGCATCATATTCTCTCCACTGAATCAGAATGTAGATCTCCAGCAATAGGAGATAAATCCATACTCATAAGCTTTTGTCTCCTAGTTGGAACCATAACTGAATCCTGAATAAGTTATTACATCTTTCCGTGTAATCAGCTGTTTATAAATGACAGGGTATATCTTTTGCTATAAAATGACTTACTTGCTCAGAAGCAATCTTGTAAGAAATGACACACCTTAGAATGAACTTTTAATAATTCTGCATTTAGCACTGCAAGTAAAGCATAGCAAGTGGGGAAGGCAAATCCATACCCCGTATAAGTATCTATTCTAATGTAAACAAATTATTGGTTCCTATACGATATAAGACATTAAATAAAATAAAAATAAAATCAAGTGGCTGGGTGTTCCCTACCCTTCCCCTCCACGCTGGTTATGATGTCTTTTTAGTACTCACATTAGTTTCTGCTGCTTACAGAGGTAGTAGTGATGGTAATGGGATCAGCTATGGCAAGAGTGGTCTGCATGTTTGACTTCATTCAACTTCTAAGTGTCTGCTACCAACATATAATGGTTCATGGAATCACCCAGGATGGACTCGGGCCAAACTCTACTTGCCACCTGAACCCTGTAAGTCCCCACTCTGTGACCCAGGGATTCATATTTTCTAAAATAATTGCCCCATAATCACTGGATTTGTTGACAATTGCTTTTTAATATGCAATGAAACAGGTAAATAGTTGTACACCTCTTTGGGGAAGGCCAGCAGGAGACTTTGGTGATACTGCAGTAACCATGAAAGTTAAAAGTACTTTTCAAGACTATCAGCATTACTCAACATATTTATTGGTGCCATCATTTCATTTATATTTCACGGCATTTCCAGAAGAATATTAAAAAGCTTCATTCAAGGTACTCTCGGTATATTAACTGATTCTAGGTACATCAACACAGAATGTTGATGAGATACCAAAACTATCATGCAGACTAACTAACATCTGTTAGGTTAACATCTATTAACCAGAACCAAAGCTTTTGTGTTTGTGTTATTGTCTGTGTTTTGTGGACATATGGGAGTTGTCCACAAAGCCAGGCATACCATGAGCAATTTGTCACCTTCAAAGATCCCTGTTTGCAAAAGGATTCTCATTATTGCATTAGCCTTGTTGTCTATGACAATGCCCATTACTTCTGGTAGTTAGGGCCTGAAACTTTGCCTCTGTAAGCCAGGATATCATCATTCTCAATAAAATCAGAGAGTCCTTTTTAAAATGGCAATCTCCCACATTTATCATAGGACATCAGGGAAAAGTAAGTAGAATACTCCCTTTGTTAAATTAACTTTAGTTCTGAATGGTTTTAGATTTAGAGAAAAACTGGAAAGAGACACTAGAGGGTCCTCATATACTCCACACCAACTTTCTACCATTATTATTACATTAGCATTGTACTATTTTTTTTACAATTAATGAAAAAATATTAATACATTATTATTAACTAAAATCCACACTTTATTCAGATTTCTTTAGTTTTTCCAAATGTGTGGTTTTTTTTTTTCTGTTCCAGGATCCCATAAAAGAGACCACATACATTTAATTATCATGTATCCTGAAGTCCCTCTTGGCTATGAGAGTTATGGTAGTACTTTTCAAGGTTATGGACACTACTCAAAATATGTATGCCATTATAAAGGGAGATACTTTTGACCTTGTGATGGACATAATTAATGAGAAGTTAATGGACTGTCTGTTACTTTCCTTTAGTCCAATGTAGATCAAAGACTGAGTTTATGATTTGGTCAACCAATCAAGAAAACAATTTGAACCATTTCTCATTAATCAAGCTAGGATAATACATAGAAATTCATTTTTAAGAGCACTCATATTGCACCCAACCTGTTCCTATTTTGTACAGCGTTCACAGAATCCACTCCTATACATACTCCCTAGAGTTTGCCAATATAAACGGGAGATTTGAAATTCTTTTAACATTAAAAACTTTCTCGAGATTGATTTTATATGGTTCATGGGGCAATACTAGGATCCGTACTTGTAATGAGAGTTTGTCACGACAAGGACTAAGAAGAGTTGGCATCCTCTTGCAAGATATGTCAGTGAAGTTTCCGTCAGGGAAGCAAAAACAGTATCAGTATTATAGAGTAAGTATTTTTTTATAGGAATGATATCTTGCATTAATGTGGAAGAAGCTGGGGTAGGTTCTACAAGGAGAGATAAAGAATGAAGGGGAACTCACTCACCAGCCCTCCTGTTGTCTGTGTCAGAAAGGAACTTCAAAGAACTGGTGGATCTGACAGTGCCTTGTGCTTATCGCCCGGAGTCTTACAACGGAGTTACTGTTGGTCAGCAGGGACAGCAGTAAAGAAGGAGAATCAGACATAGAGTGTTGTAGGTTGAGGAAAATGGCAATCCACTGGAATTTTTCATCTGTCTCCTGGGAGAGAACAAAGACCAGCTGGAATCTGGCAGCATCTCCATATCTTTCTCTCATCACCTCTCTCCACGATGGCCTGCAGAGAGTAATAGCTACTGTTATTCACTTCTGTTTTCTGAACTTCTTGCAAAATTCTGTTTTGAGCAATTCCAAACTGGATTTGTATAATAAAGGGGATTTTGCACACATTAGTCCTTTCTTAGGTAAGTTGACATAGTATTAAACCACCACGAACCCCATTTCAGCATATCAGATGAATCTGAGCTGTATCTGAATTTCAGGTATACAAACTCTGCAGCAGCAAGAATAACAATATTTTAGAATAGCATTACAACATCCATGGCTTTCTGATTCCAAACTGAGCTAGCAATGAGCATATTGAGCCTAATATCTTTGCTTTAAATTCTCTACTATACTTATAAGCAAGCAGCCCATTCCACAATTCTTAATTCCTTAACTCAATTGCACCAGCTATGTGATCCAGCATAGCTAGTCTTCAATATATTTTGGTAGGAAATCACAAGAATTAAGTTAACTACTTTAGCACTGAGTGTGCTGGACTTCCTTTTTCTAGAGTTTATGGATTTTCACACCCTTCCAACAAACCAGGATGAATAACCTATTATAATCCCTATTTTCTTCAGATCTGTTACAGGGAATGACTTCCAGATTCTATTTATTTAGTAATGAGACTTCTTGGTTTATAGGCAACATAAAGAAAGCATGAATAAATTTTTTGACACATACATGGCCCAAAGCATTATTAGGAGGGCTGAAGAAGGAGACTCATGGGCTTCGCTTCTATAGATGACTCTCAAAATTTGTGTAGAGTAGAGAGCTTCTGCCTCTAGCACTGTTAGGAAACCACTGAGAAAAGTTGCTGCCTTCTAGAACTACTCAACACTGCATGATCTGTACCAGCAATGAGGATACTTCATGCCTGCAAGTAATGCACCTGCTTAAGATCCTCGCTCTCTCTCAAAAAAAAAAAAAAAATAGAAATAAAACCCAGAGCTGTCATTTTGTAGATATTTCATTAACACATATTACATATAACATGTAGATTTTAGATCATATTTATGATTCTTCTAAGTTGCAATTGTATACACATTTTGTATGGAGATTATTACAGTCCCACACGTAAGAGTTGTATATCATTTACTATAAAGTAAGCACATATTTTTCTCAGAACTTTTAAAAGGGAATATGTAGTACCACAGACACTAAGTTTAACTGAAAGTAGGAAGATGAGGGTTTGATAAGTCACAGTCTTCTGGTTTTAAATTTCCCATCTGTTAAATGGAGAACTGGATGATCCCTAAAACAGTCTCTAAAATTCTATGATAATGTTTAATTTTAATAATTTAAATAATTATACTAAAGCAAGTTTCAAAAACTATAAAGCTATATGTATCAATCATATGTGCATATATACTATTGCTCAGGAAAGATATCTCTATCATTCTCTTACAGGAAATACTTTGTTTTAAGTGTGAATTCACTGATTCCTTAAAAGTAATTGGCCAAAGCTGATTTGACATTTGTTCCAAAGTTTGTCCTGTTTCCTATTAAATCCATTTCTTGCCCTTGCTTGGTCTGCTTGGTATCACAAACTGGCTGTTTCCTCCTGGCAGTAGTTCCCAGGCTGTCCTGTTGACACCTTGCAGCTGGAGTCAGTTAGTGCCTTCCAAATGACAAGGCAGAAGAAAGACCAAAATGAGTCCCAATCTCTCTCTCTCTCTCTAATTTGTCTAATTTGTCTCTGAGTCTCTCTAATTTGAGTATCTCTGTCTCTTTCTTTTTTACTTTGAATAGTATCTCTGGCAGTTGCTAGATTTCTTCCTTTGACTTCAGGGATAATTTCATATTATTTAAATCTTTCACCAGCAATTCTATGGTCACTTTTCATTAAAAAAAAAATCAATTCAGGGGCGCCTGGGTGGCGCAGTCGGTTAAGCCTCCGACTTCAGCCAGGTCACGATCTCGCGGTCCGTGAGTTCGAGCCCCACGTCAGGCTCTGGGCTGATGGCTCAGAGCCTGGAGCCTGTTTCCGATTCTGTGTCTCCCTCTCTCTCTGCCCCTCCCCTGTTCATGCTCTGTCTCTCTCTGTCCCAAAAATAAATAAACATTGAAAAAAAATTTAAAAAAAAATCAATTCATTTGTTATTCATAATGCTAGTAAATGTAATCATTTAAAAAATACTTCTGCTTTTACAAACATTATACAAATACTTTTATTTAATATATACATTTTTTTTACAACACCTGAGCATTTTGATTCCAGAAAAAGTACATTTAAATGGCGAAATCTTTGATGGACATTTCATGGACAGAGTTTTCATTGGAGAAACTATGCTCAGGTTATTAAAAAACACCAAAATTACAAAATTTGCACAAACATGATTTGTATCCTCTGGAGAATAGTATCACCTTCACCATTGT
Source organism: Prionailurus bengalensis (assembly GCF_016509475.1). Lineage (NCBI taxonomy): Eukaryota > Metazoa > Chordata > Mammalia > Carnivora > Felidae > Prionailurus > Prionailurus bengalensis. The sequence goes on along the minus strand of NC_057353.1, from coordinate 31,274,103 downwards.
ATATTAACTAATCACTATAGCATAGGAAGCATGATATTCCCTTGAGGTTGATTTACTTTTCTCACATACAATGATAATATCAATTAGTGCACATACAATTAAACATAACTCAACCTAAATGCACTAAAGTAAAACTTATAATTTAATGTGTGAATTCAGAACCAATTTTTTCCTTATCTTTAAAGTAAAATCTAGGGTCATTCAAGAGGAAAAATTATGTTTTCTAGATGAATCCTACAGTTTAACATACTATCCCTATTTAATTTAAAATGCACATTTTCTATTACTTATTATTTGTGAAACTATGTTATATACTATATTAGTTTTCTATTGTCCTAACAAATTACTACAGATTTAGGAACTTTAAACTTTAAACTTTATTATTTCATAGTTCTGTGTGTTGGAAGTCCAAATGGGCTCAAATGGGTTCTCTGCTTAGGATCTCATAAGGCTCGAATCAAAATGTTGGCCAATCTGAACTATTATACAGAGACTTTAGGGGAGAATTCACATACAGACTTTTTCAGGTTTTTGGTAGAATTCCATGTGGTTATAAGTTTAAGGTCTTCCTTCCCTTGACCAGGGAAGTAACATTATTAACTTCTTGAGGGGTCATTATTAACTTCTTGAGACTTCCCATATCCCTTGATTTGTGGCCCCCCTCCATTTTCAAATCTGGCAGGGGCACATTGAATCTCTCTGACTTGTACTCTTGCATATCTCTTTTAACATCTTCTCTCCTCAGAGCTGAGAGACAGCTTTGCTTCTAATAGCTCCTGTGAATACATTGGACCTAACAGGATAATCTCCCTATTTTAAGGTCAAATCATTACTAAATTTAACTACATTTCTACAAAGTCCCTGTTTCCATGTAATGTAACATATTCAGAGCCATGACTAAGGGGCAAAAGTCATGAGGATCCTAATTCTGACTAGCACACATACATATCTTAGAGAAGAGAGAGATGTGTTCAAACAGTAAGCTAGACAAATATCAAAAAAATAGATAAAAATAGACAAAATAAGTGAATTCTTTAATGGGAGATTACATGGATTAATTTCCAAAGGCTTTAATGTGTGAATACATAGTATATTCTGAAAAAGATTTTATAAAGCAGCATATTTATAGTATCTATCTAACTACAAAGCCTTGTTTTTGACAAATACTTTCAAGAATAATGGTTCACTGGCACTGGATTTTACAAAAGCTGATATTTAAATTCCCATATATGAATGTTTTTATTAAATTCATAAAGTATTAGCATGTAAAAAGAACAATCCCTTAAAAGAAGAATTTACCATATTTAAATATTATTTCCTTAGCTCAAGAACCTAGGATACCTAAGGATTAATTTTTGTATAAATATCAACATGAAATACCAATAGAACTTATGATTTCAACAAATACTAAAAAAAACCCTTCAATTAAATCCATTACCCACATCTAATAAAGAAATTCTCATAAAATACTAAAGCATATATGTACTTATGTAGCTAAGTGAGGAATATATTTCTCATAAAAATAGCCAAAATGATATTTAAGGTTCAAAAGGTAGAGATATGCTAATACTAAGAAAACAGCAATGAAGTATGCTATAACTGTTAATAATTATTGCTGTTCAGAATGTGTTCCCCAATGCAACAAAAAGTGAAATACGAATAAGGCTTTATTCCTTATAAACACGAAAAAAGCTTTCTTCAAATTCTATAACCCCAGTGATCCATTGAAGATCAATACACTTCCTTCATGTGCTCTCATTATTCCCCTACTCTCCTCAAATAGAGGCTGCTGAGTTTAAACATTTTTAGCCTAGTTAAGTGTATCCATTTATTTTTCTGATACTTGTGCAACCAACCTCACTTCCTTAATTACATGTGTCTACCATTTGTTTTCACTTTATTTCAAACTCAGACTTTTTGCTTTCTGAATACATTCCTTTTTCATGTAAGGTTACTCACAGTGTAAGATAAGAAGTCAATAATTTCTAGGTCAAAAAAAAATCTATTATTCAAACAGATCCTCTCTATCTTCACCTACCTGAGTAGATTTATTATTACACACAGTTGTTTCCATGCCATCAGAGAAAATCAAACACATGCCTGAATTACATTTATTGTTGTCCTGCCTGTCTCCCGTTTGGTTTTTCTCTTCTCAACTATAACTTTCTTTAGAGTCCTAACTCCATAAGTTTCTTAGACATGTTCCCTTAGGGAACATGCCATGTTCTTCCTTCCTCCTGAAATAATGATGTCATCTTGAAACTCATCTAACACTGCCTAAGTATTTAATGTGATCTAATAGGTAATCTCTCCCCACCCCTGTTTAAATTATTGTGTAACCACCCAGTATAGATTTCTCAATCATCAGCTTTTTACCCCCATGTCGTAGATAAGGGTCTCTCTATAATTTCTTGAATCTAAGGTTCCTCAGAGATCCACAAACCATTCCTTTCTTCTTGCTATAACCTCTTTTTGGACCCTTCTCAACTTCCATGTTTTTGTAACAGTGACTTTAGCCCTCTTTCCTAATCTAACCTTTTAGAATATCTAGATAGTTATTATTTCAATTTTATTTTATTTTCTGTTTAGCCAGAACACCAAGATCTATAGCTATTCCTTTATTCCTTCAGCATTTATTCTGAGTTAAAAAGTCAAAATCCATTTTGCTCTGGAGTTTTTTGTTTGTGTTTGATTTTACAACTGTTTCCCCTTGAGATGTTTTTTATAAAACCTGATTTCTAGTTTCAAAGTATGCCAAATGTAAGACCTTTTCTAAAAGATTTTAAAAATGGATTACACTTTAATTGGTCCCAAAATATGGCCTTCCCTCATAAAATAGGTCTTCACCATTCAGTTCTGTGTCTTTATAAACTATACCACATATTTATTATCTGAATTTCTGAAATCACAATGACACTAGTGATTAGAATATGACAACTATGCTCTATTTGAGTTCAAATATCTCCTAAATGTGTTCTTCATAAAGCATGTCAAAAAAAGAAAAAAAAATAATAAGAAGAAAAAGAATAAGGACAACAATTTTGGATCTAGTGTCACCTAAAATGTCTATTTTTAACAATTCACAGCCAAAATTTTATATACCTACTATTGTGACCCAAAGTCAAACATAACAAATTACATATTTCTGAATAAAAAAATATAATAAATGGGCAACCTAAGTAAAAATTCTCCCCACTTTAAGCTCACTGATGTCCACTTAATCTCACATTTTATATCAGCTGCCATGTATTTACTTCCCTGGCTTTCTAAGGAATGTGAAACCCCTGGACACAGGAGAGTTAACTCTTATTTCAAATCAGCAGGAGAGTTATACTTTATCCAAATAAAGACATTTTTTTCTGCTTCCAAGATCAAATTCCTACTTGTTTTGAAGCCTGCAACAAATCTGTCATTACCTGTGCTCAAAGACACCAAACAAAGATATATTTCATTTGTAAAGAGCTTCAACCCATCAAGCCCACATCTACTGAGAGCAACTGCTCCCTCTCTAAAAGATGTGGAGTCCACAGCATAGCCATCTGTGGTCACAGTGCTTTTGCTGCCACCTGACATACTGTATCAGATTGTAATCTACATGAATAATATTGTCTGCCGTGGTGCAGTGCAAAATCTTCATAGCCACACGCAGAGTCCCTGCTTAGCAGACCCATTATGGTAAGGATATTACGGTTGCTGTGAATTCTAGTTTGATTGACAAAGTGTCCATCTCCATGTTTCTATGTCAACACTTATTAATACAATTGTAAAATTTCATTTTCTCCTACCCAGATGTATCAACTGAGGTCCAAAATTGAAAACAAAAAGTCCTAAAGAACAATACTACATCATCTTTGCTAGACATGTAAAATGACAGCTCAAAATGGGTTTGGCAGTCCTTATAGCCCATTATGCAATTTCACTTTAAATATGAGAGTCTGCCAAACAATTATATAGAGATGACCAGTGAATGTGCATTCCGTTGAACACAGTGCTCTGAAGACTTCCTGCCACACCCATGGCTGCTTTAATCTTCATCTAAGTGAGGGTTTAAGAGAACCACTGGGTGAGATGAGTGTGCTCCCTACACTATGGTCTGTGCAACAGACAATACAGATTTTGGTGTCTGATACTGACTGAAAAAAAAGTGAAAAACAAGAGGCAGGTAGGACTGTCTGTGATGTCAGAATAAAAAGTGAGGAGGAGAGATGGATGCATACTGCATTTTTAGTTTCTGGTTTTGCTAAGATGCAAACTTTTCCCCAGTGGCAAAACAAGCAACACAAAGGGTATCATACACGAGGTATTTTGAGAAACTCTCTAGAAGAGATCTGCTTGCCAATGGAAATCAGAAAGGCTGATCTGCTTTCCTAAGAGAAAGCCTGTACATGGTGTTCAAGGGAACCATGGAGAAAAATTAAGATGTTAGCTGGAAACCCTAATCCTAACTCTGTATACACAATTACAGCACCAGCTACATAAAAATTTTGCCTTTTCTACTTTCCTCCTGTCCCTTGTGAAACTGATCTTTCAGGGACACTGAAATAGTACCTACTGAGGAAAGAAGGAGATGGAATGAAAAGGAGGATAGAAACTATTTGTGTCCATGTTTCCTCCTATAAACTTCAGAGTCTAGATCAGGTTTGAGCTGGAGAGGAGACTGAAGGTCAGACAGATGTTTGAGAAAGTGGGGAATATGTTAAACTGAATGAGAGATTGAAATTTTGATGTTAGATTATATTAGGCTTCTTAAAACCTAAAAATAACATAGCTTATTGACAAAATTGACCATAAAAATTAAAATCACTGACAAAGATCTGCCATATTGGGGCGCCTGGGTGGCGCAGTCGGTTAAGCGTCCGGCTTCAGCCAGGTCACGATCTCGCGATCGGCGAGTTCGAGCCCCGCGTCGGGCTCTGGGCTGATGGCTCAGAGCCTGGAGCCTGTTTCCGATTCTGTGTCTCCCTCTCTCTCTGCCCCTCCCCCATTCATGCTCTGTCTCTCTCTGTCCCAAAAATAAATAAACGTTGAAAAAAAATTAAAAAAAAAAAAGATCTGCCATATTACAGAGTTTGAAATGTAGTGATAAGAAATAATATGCAATAATTGCACTCATAATTAGACGAGCTTGTCCTTTGTCAATCAATAGATCATATAGCTATTAGAATTCTGATATAACATTCTGCTTCTAATTTCTTTATAAGGGGCTTGTTTGTTTTCCCTCTCTCTCTCTCTCTCTCTCTCTCTCTCTCTGGAATCTTAGAATCTTTTCCGTATTTTAGTTTGTTGCTTAAGTTTTAGTATCATTGCTTCTGCTAGCCAATCTTTCTATTTTGTCTTTAATTTTATTTTTCTACATTATTTTTTTTTAATTCTGTTAGTTTACTTAATTCTGATTTCTTCTTATTTTTTTTTTTTTTATAAAACAGCCCCGGGGTGCCTGAGTGGCTCAGTTGGTTAAGCGTCCAACTTTGGCTCAGGTCATGATGTCATGGTTCTGAGTTCGAGCCCTGAGTTGGGCTCTGTGCTGACAGCTGGGAGCCTGGATCCTGCTTTGGATTCTATGTTTGCCTCTCTCTCTGCCCTTCCCCTGCTCACACTCTGTCTCTCTCTGTCTCTCCAAAATGAATAAACATTAAAAAAAAAAATCCCAAGGTTTTCTAAATCCCTCCTTTTTTTTTTTTCCCAAATAGTAGGTGTTCCATAATATTGTCTTTTTCTGGTTCTTGTATGCTGTGTTACTTGCCTGTTTTTTTGCTATAGACTTTTAGAATAAATATCCAAAAATACTTTTCTGCTTTTTTTCTCCTAAGGGGAAACTTTTTCTAGGGCTGTAATTTTCCCCCAAATAGTGTGGAGATAGTCTCATGATCTTCTAACTATGCTTCATGCTTGCCTTGTATGCACTTAATTTACACTTATTTGTACAGCTAGACAATGACAACTTATATCTAGTTGTCTGGAGGAGGCGTAAAGAGAACTAGAAAGGAATAGGAATCAGAAAAACCATGATCTAGTATTTTTACCCCTCTAGAGTCTTTTCTAAAAATGTTTTGAGTTCCTGAACCTGAAATGCACTATTTTGGAAAACTGTCCCATTCAAAAGGCAACAGACTTTGACCAGGTAATGGAGGAGTAGATGCAGCTACCAAGTAGGGTTTTTTTTAATATCATGCCCACACTGAGGTTAAGACACAGTAAAAAGAACACACTTTGTGGTCAGGGTCCTTTTATCTGCCCCCACTTTCCTTGCTGCTGCTGATTATTTCTACAGCCACCTTCTTCAGATGCAATGGCTGAATAGATCTCAGTGACATTCCCCAAGCTGAAATCACACAGCAGCATTTTCCCCCAACTCCAAGTTTAAGAGACTGATTTCGGCATTGATCATACCATAGGGTCTTCAATTGATGCAGATTGTAGTATATCTGGTCAATTGTTCCTAGGTTGTGGTAAGAAATCTGGTACGTTCCTAAACTTAAACAAAGTTTTAATAAATATTTTTGATTCACTAGATTCATTCCACTGAATATCAGAGATTTGCAATTTTTGACATATGAATTATCTATGTTAGCTAAACATACAATCACCTAGAAATGAAAACATCTAGTTTTTAGTCACCATCTTTATTAAAATTGATCACATTTATGCTGCTTTTATTATTTTATTTTATCTTTTACATTTGAAAAAATATGAAATAAATATTCAAAGGTTTATAAGATGGTAGTGCTGGACTATCCCAAGTATGTACTCGGATAGCTGGTATCTAAATAAAAGTTAGCTTATATAGCTTATATAGCTTATAAATAATAGTTAGTTGGTATCTAAATAAAACCTTTTTCTCATCTAGGTGTTTAGTGCTGGAAGTAATTTTCACATTGTTTAGTGAAATACATTAGATATATTTCCAGCTGGATTCTTCCAAAATTCTTGATATGTTTAAAAATTATTCAAAATATAAGAAATATACTTGCATATGTAATAAGGATTTTTGCATTCTGTAATAAATTCTAAGAGACCTTGGAGACAATCCTAAAAGAAAAGGTGAAGGTAAATATGATTCTTGAATGATAAATAATTTCCTGAAGGAAAGTGGAACAAAATAATTTCTCAAGTTCTCTTAAGTTCTATGGTTATTCAAAATTATGAGTGTTATGCTATGTATAGTCGTGAAATCACCACCAGTATTAGATATGTCAAAGTTACAAATTCTAATGTTACTTAGATCTGATTAAGTGAGTTGAGCCATAACATCAGTTAGCCTCGTCTTTTCTTTCCAGATAGAATTCTCCATACACTCTCTTGCTCTTTGACACAAATTAACATTCTGGAATTTAGGGCTCTATGAAATATGTAGAATTTGTCTTTAAATATAACTATACTCACAAATCACTTTGGACAATTTTCTCTAAACCAGAACAATGTAAAAATAAGTCATTTTAAAAAATTTATTTCCTAGTATACATGATTAAATGAGATTCACATTGTCTGACAAACTTTATAGTCTCTATATCATGAAAACTCACAAACCTGATACATCACACCCAAGTGTGCATAGATACATATGCACATATGTACATATATTTATATAATACTATACATATGATCTAGCAATAAAGCTATTCATTCATAATTTATATTTTTGTATTCAAATTCTGCATAGTAGGTCATCTTGGGCACAGTTTAATGTCAATGTGGGTACAAATTAAACACATCGCTTTTACCTCTGAGAAGACAATAAATTTTAGTAATTAAATTTAATGTTTTATGATTTACTGAAATCAATTTGAATGGAATAATCACACCTTTCTAAAGTATACCTATTATTTATCTAGCTACCTAGCTATTGAGACTTTCTATATGACTTGCAGGCAAAAACATATTTCAGAGACATAAGGAGGAAATGGAGAATCTCAGTCACACCTAAGCTCTGTTGCACGTACATACATTCCACTTGACATAAGTATGTTACCTGAATATGTAGCCCTGACATTCTATTAATAACATTTATTAGAAACTTTCAACCAAGGTAAAGAGAATTTACTCTTCCAAGTCCATTTTTGTTTGAAGGACATTAGCAATGCACAATTTGTAGAGATTCTAGTCTTCATGACTCTGTTTTAAAAGTGAGTAGATGTGCCAAAGTAGTAAGTTATAACCCCAAATCATGAACCTCATGCAATTGAGAGGCAAGACATTTATTCCTTCAAACACAATATTATGACAATTTCTGGGGAATCAAAGTGTGAATAAATACGATAACCTAAGTTTATGTACTTTCTGCTATAACTTGGAGAGTTAAAAGGCACTGTGAGCTGTGCTGAGTTCCTGGCATGTTTAGTAATGATCAAAGCAGAAGGGGGAAAATGTATATATAATGCTAATATGAAAATATTGATATTAACTTATATAATAATATTTATATATAATAATCAGGACTGGAGTTGTACAAGAAGATTTAGAAATGCATGTGATTGGTTTTATTTATGATGCTTTCTCTAGAACAAATCACTGCCCTTGCTTCTACAATTGTTCAGAATTTCTAATTAATTTCTGACCCAAAATCTAGTGCTTTTGTGTGTCATACAACAAATTATATAACACACTACATATGTAATTCAAGAACTTTTGGCACCAACCAACCTCATATTATGCAAACATTATGCTGATTTATTATTATATGAATTGTGTCTTATTCAAAACTATGTTGAAATCAGTAAGTATTTTGAGTGTAAACTTAGCCACTATAATTTAAATAGCTCTTCATTATTTGTAATGATTATACAAATTATTTTTGGGTGAGAGCACTAGGCATAGTATCCTATTAAAATGAGGGGAAAACATGTTTATGATAGTAAAGAATCATACCTTTACACAGGTACACGATTTGTATTATCAATAACTATAGTGAAATATGAGATCTAACAGTGATTTTAAAGAGTAATCACAAAACATTAACTAAAGTGTCACCTGCATATGCCAAAGTAGTTAGATGGATTTTTTTTAATGCCCCTAGTTAGAAATTTTTTAGGACAACATCCCAAAAACTAAAGATCAAATTAGAGACAAAGTGATATAGCATTTAGGACAATACAAATGAGAAAATGGAAACAAAGTAATGTGACCTCAGACTCACAAAACCAAGCAATAACAGAGCCACAGTTGTAACCCAGCTCTCTGGCAACAGAATAGCAAAGTATTTGTGGTCCCCAGATTGAGAGTCTTTTCTAATTTAATCTGTATTTTACAGACTTTTTGACCGTCAGCAAGTCATTTCATCTCTTTCAGTCTTAGTTTTCCTATTAAAAAAAGAAAGAAAACCAAAAAACAACAAAAACAAAAAAAACAAGAGTACAATAATAATACATCATGAGATTTTGTGAAAATAATATGGATAAACAAGCTTAGAAATTTAGTGGGTAAAGGGCTTAGTGTAATACTTTGCACATAGAAGTGTTAAATAAATATTAGCTATTATTTTTATTGTATTTGCTCCTATTAATACTATGACTACCAGTATACTATATTTTCCACTAGACCGGATTGTCAATTTCAGCCATCAATGCAAAAGTTCTCTCATCACTCTATAAATATCCATCATCAAATAACTAAAAGGGAAGGACATCTGACTATGTGCCTCTTTGGGACCTTGAATATACTAACTCTACCATTAGTGTAATTAACCCATCACAAGCTCTCTTAAAACCTTGTCCCTTCTTACTCCTCTCTGTATATAAAGTAGCGAAATTCCAAAGATGTTTCTAATTGAATTGTTAACTATATGGTGCTTGAGCCAGGTTAAATGTTGAATACTGTCTGAGAAAAATCACATGGCCATGGTCTCTCTTTCAGTTCATATAGGTAGGCTCTCAACAGTACCCAAAATCTCTCCCACACTTTGCTAGCATGTTCTTTGTCTCATTTCCAAAGCAACTGCTTGGTATCTTCTCTTCACACCTCCAACTTCCAATTCTACTCACTGTGAATCCTCACCTGCAAGAGGTAAAAGCATTGTCTCAAACTTCCTTACGAATATCAAAGCAATCAATCACGAACCCCTATATTTTCATACCAATGCATCTATATGTTTATCTAACCTGGGTCCACCTGCATTTCTTCCAATTACAGTGGTCAAGTTAGCTCCTCTCCCATTAAAGGCTAGTTCTTCCACCTACCCTAGATCCCACATGTTTGTACCTCACAAGTACCTGCTATTGTAATATTCACTTCTCCTTATGAATTATTAATTTATTTCTCTTTCTTGAATATAACTATGCTCTTGTGCTAACGCATTGCAAACACACAACAAAAACTAAGAAAACTAAGATCAGGGCCACAACTTCCATTCACCACACATCACCCTCTGTGCAACACTATTTCCCTTGTTAGACTTACCCATCATCTATAGTAACTATAGATAATCTCTTGTTAGACTTACCCATTATCTATAGTCACTAAATTACACTTCTTTAGCTCCCAATTTCCTCATCCCACTCAAAACTGATTTTGTCCAAATTACTCTACTGATAGTAATCTTATCACATCACCAGTGGTCTCATATATGTTATCCATAGCTGTTTCTATGTCCTCATTTTAATTGATCTCTAGGCAGAATTTTTCACAATTGAACACTTTCTTCTTTTTAAAAATGCAGCTTTCCTTGCCATTGATGACACCATATTCATCTGTGGTTTCTTCTACTTGCTGGTTGCTCCTCTTTAATCTCCTTAGGTGATGAAATATAAATGTTATAGTTGCCCAGATTAGGTCAGAGACTTTATCTTTTCTCTTTACTGTCCCAAGATCGTATAATCAGTCCTATGGATTTAAATAGAATTCATTGCTATCTATATATTTGTTGACATCAATTGTACATTTCTAATAGTGACTTTTGCATTAAGTTCTATCATCAGATGTGTATATAGAATTAGTTATTTGATTTGGCTTCCTGGCCATTACTTCAGAGATCATATGACCTAAACAGAGCTCTTGTTTCCACTATTTAAACAAACAAACAAAATAGCAAGTAAAGAAACGACTTCACCCAAACCATCTCAGAGTAAGCATTTACTAATTTCCTTTCTTTCCACTCTTGCTGTCCATAATCAATCCTTTCCCCATAGCCAGAGTGATCTTTTAAAAACTATAAGTCACTTTTCTGTTTAAGATCCAACAAATAATATAAAATGGAATCATATAAACACTCAATCTGAAAAAGGACAGAAAAATTAAAATGGGTAAGAAAGAACACATGAGATGACAATTAGCAAAATGATACATTTAAACCTAAGGATATCTACAATCATATTAAATTCAGAGGTAAAAACACTCAAATTGAAAGGCAGAGATTATCTTATCACATTAACAAAGTAAGACTTAAATCTATACTTCCTTCATAAAATCCCCTTTATATATAAAGACACAAATAGGTCAAAAATTAATGGACAAGGACAAAAAATAGAACAGTGCTTTGCCAAAGGCTGAGGGAGTGGAGAATGGGGAGTTATTTTTTAATGAGTACAGAGTTTCAGTTTGATATGATGAAAAAGGTCTATAAATGAATACTGATAATGTTTATAAAACACTGTGAATGTACTTAATTTTACAGTTAAAAATAGTTACAATGGTAAATTTTGTTATGTATATTTTACTACAATAAAAAAAATCAATGTATAAAAAAAAAAGTATTCCATGCCAAGCTTGAAGTGGCTATCTGATGCTAGAAAAAATACAACTTTTGGCAAATCACATTAGCAGAGAAAAATAAGGTAATGTTATCAAAATCAGGTACGAATTTATCAAGAAAACAAAACTATCTTAATCATATATGCCCCTAAAAACAAGCAGCAAATTCATGAAGCAGAATCTGTTGTAGTACAAGGAGAAACAGACAAATGTAAAATTCTAAGAGGATTTCAGTATACCTCTCTCAATAAGGGACATAACAAGTAGACAGAAAATCGGTATCACTATATCAGATTTTAAAAACATTATCAAACAACTTGATTTAATAAACTTTCCAATACATTCTACCCAACAAAAGCAGAGTGCATAGTATTTGAAGTGCATGGAGAAACAAAAATCCAAGTTAAAGCATTTTCTTGCTCATAAAACATGCTTCATAAGATTGAAAGGGTTCAAGTCAGACAACATATTTTTCTAACTATAATGGGATTAAGTTAGAAAACAACTATGGGGAGATACCTGAAGTATCCCCAAAAAACTGAAAACTAAACACTCCCTTATATTAAAATTATGTATGAAAGAAGGGGAAAGAAAGAAAAAGTACTTTGAATTACATTCATATATAAATAGAAATTACTGGGATGCATATAAAACATATTTAGAGGGAAATTTATAATATTAAACACCTATATTAGAAAAAAAGATGCCACTTTAGTGACCTCAGTTACCACTTTGACACATTAGAAAAAGATTAATCCACAAAACAATGAAAATAGATCAATAAAAATCAAAGAGGAAAACAAGAGAAAACAAAACAGAGAAAACCAATAGTACCAAACATTGCTTTTAGATCAATGAAATCAACAACTCTACTCAAACTGATAATAAACTGATATGAAAAAAATTTCTAATATAAAAATAAGATAAAGTATCTCTACTGCTTCTACAGATACTACTTAGATAATAAGGGCATATTAAAAACAAATTTAGGTCAATAAATTTGTCACTTCAGATAAAATAGACAAAATCCTTGTGAGACAGAAATAACCAAAGAGCATCCATAAAAAATAGATAACCTGGGGCGCCTGGGTGGCGCAGTCGGTTAAGCGTCCGACTTCAGCCAGGTCACCATCTCGCGGTCCGTGAGTTCGAGCCCCGCGTCAGGCTCTGGGCTGATGGCTCAGAGCCTGGAGCCTGTTTCCAATTCTGTGTCTCCCTCTCTCTCTGCCCCTCCCCCATTCATGCTCTGTCTCTCTCTGTCCCAAAAATAAATAAACGTCAAAAAAAAAAAATAGATAACCTAAATAGCTCCATATCTATTAATGAAATTGAATTTGTGGTTAAAAACCTTCATAGGAGGGATGCTTGACTGGCTTAGTGGGTTGAGCTTCTGACTCTCAATTTCAGCTCAGGTTATGATTCCAGGGTAATGGGATCCAGCCCTGCCTGGGGCTCCATGCTGAGTATGGAGCCTGCTTATGATTCTTTCTCCTCCTCCTCCCCCTCCTCCTCCTCCTCCTCCTCCCCCTCCTCCTCCTCCTCCTCCCCTCTCTCCCCCCTCACACACTCTCTCTTTCTTATTAAAACAAAAAATAAAATACTTAAACAAAACAAAACAATAAACCTTCACAGGAAGAAAACTCCAGGACCAGATGGCCTCACTAATGAAATTTATCAAAAATTTAAGAGGAAATAACACCAATTTTATGCAAACTTTTCCAACAAATTCAAGAGAAAGAAAAGTTTATGATCATTCTGTGAAGTCAGCATCACTCTGATACAAAAAATCAACAAAGACATTACAAGGAAAGGAAAAGGGAGGGAGGGGAAGGGAGGGGAAAGGAAGGAAAGGGGGAGTGCAGGGGAGGGGAAGGGAGGGGAGGTGGAGGGGAGAGGAGGAAAAGAAGGGGAGGGGAGGGAGAGCTGAGGGGAGTGAAGGAACAGGACTAATATCCCTCATAAATAGAAGTAAAAATTCTTAATAAATATTAGCAAGTAAAATGCAATAATACATAGGATAACACATCATAACTAAATGGGATTTATGTCAGGATTACAAAATTGGTTTCATATTCAAAAATCAACCATTTGTAATTCACCATATTGACAAAAAATAAACTAAACCAAAACAAAAACAATACATTCATCTCAATGGACACAGAAAAAAACATTTGGTAAAATTTAATATACATTCCTGATAAGAACGTTCAGAAAACTAGAAATAGAAGGATACCTCTTCATCTTCACGAAAGGTATCTATGGAAAAACCTACAGCTAACATCATACTTAATGGTAAAGACTGAATGCTTTCCCTCTATGATGAGAAACAATGAAAGGATTGTTCATCATCATCTCTACTACAGTACTGTAATAGAAGAATCTGGCCTATAATGGGAGGGAAAATAAAATGCATTGGGATTAGAAGAGAAGAAGTAAAACTACATTTGCAGATGACAGGATCTTGTATCATGCAAATTTGGTAAACTCATTTACTCATCAACTTTTATTCCCTAAAGTAACTATCCACAAAAATGTTGAGAAACAAATATGTAGTGGAACTCATAATAACTACTTTTAAATTTTAAGGTAAATAAAAATAATATAAACTTATACAATAATAAATTATATATTCATAGTAGTTCAACCTAAGTTCTATAACATGTATGTCCATATAGTTTATTTACTTTTGCATTTCAGTGACTGCATTAAGTAGTTTAGTGAATGAAATAAAGGCATAATGTAAAAATTAAGGGTATTTACTGAACTTAATTTTAATCAAGAAACTTATATGGAGACAGCAGACTAGCCTAATAACTGCTAGGTTTAACTTCACTATCTGTTAAGAAAATCATTTTTTTTAAACTTTGCTTATTTTGCAGGACATCATGGTACAGTTTGTGTATGAGAAAATAAACCTTATTTTACATGTTACTATAATCATATTCTGATTGAGTCCACAAAAGCAGATTCCAGATCGTCTCAAAACTCGATCCTGTTTTCATATGGCTCTAAACCCTTTTACAGCCTATCTCTGTATACAGCCCTTTTGAAATTAATGGAAATTCCTTGTTCAAGTCAACAGTATGAGGGTATGAAAACAAATGGAGAAAATGACCCTTCAGATACTATTGCTCTTGAAATTGAAAAGTTACCTTTTTATTACAATGCAACACATTTCCTATTTCAAGGGCAGTAAAGTTATGTGTTAAAAAGTATTTCTCCAATAGCCTTCACATTTAGCAACACACTGATGTATTAAAACTGAATTGAGATTTTAGGAATGAAAATAATGAAAACAAAAGTAAATAGTGCTCCTTTAAAGTAGTTTTATGAACTGGTTACCAATTGTAATAATGGTTTTGAAACTGCTGGAATGCAAAGAAAAAAAAACCCTACCATTTTCATTTTTAAATAACTTGAGAAATCTAACTTATTAAAGCTTAAATGGAGTAACTCTAATTATATATTTTATATATAGTGGTGTGTATACGTATTTAACTATTTTTTAGTGTAAATTATAGTGGCATTAATTACATTCATGATGTCATCGCTCCAAATGAAAATCTGTACCCATTAAGCAATAATTCCATCTTCCCTTTACCCCACTCCTGGCAACCACTAATCTACTTTCTGACTCTTTGAATTTGCCCATTTGTGCAGTTATGCAATATCTGTTCTTTTATGCCTGGCTTATTTCATTTAGCATAATATTTTCAAGAGTCATCCATGTTGTAGCCTGTATCATAATCCATTTTTATGGCTGAATAATAATGTATATTGTTTATCCCACATTTTGTTTATCTATTCATTGGTTGATAAGACACCTGGTTTGTTTCCACCTTTTGACTAGTGTAAATTATGCTACTATGATTGTTTGTATACACATACCAGTTTGAATCCCTATTTTTAATTCTTTTGGATATATACCTAAGAATGAAATTATTGAGTCATATGGTAATCCTATGTTTAATGCTTTGAGGAATTCTCAAACTATTTTCCACAGTAGCTATGCCATTTTACTTTCCTACCGGGATATACAAGGGTCCCAATTTCTCCACATCTTCACCAGCATTTATTATTTTACCTTTTTTGTGTGTTATATACTTCTAGCAGGTATGACATGAAATCTCATTGTGGTTTTGATTAACATTTCCCTCATGACTGATGATGCTGAGCATCTTCTCATATGCTTATTGGTCATTTTCACATTTTCTTTGAATAAATGTCTGGTTCTTTGCCCATTTTATAATAGTGTTTGCTTTTGTTGTTGTTGTTGACTTGTAAGAGTTCTTTACATATTCTATATACCAAAACCTTACCACAAAAATGTGATTTGCAAATATTTTTTTTCTGTTTCTCTGGTTGTCATTTTACTCTATTGATAGTGCCCTTGGCCTATGCTTTTAGGGCCATATTTAAAAAATCATTGCTAAGTCCAAGGTAATGAAGATTCATCCTTATATTTTCTTCTACGAGATTATAGTTTTAGCTTTAAATTTATGTCTTTTGATCCATTTTTATTTATCTTTATATACGATATAAGATGAGGGTCTATCTTAATTATTTGCATGTAATATTCAGTTTTCCCAGCACCAGTGGTTGAAGAAACTATACTCTCCCCACTGAAAGATTGTAGCATCCTTGCCTAATGTCAGTTGCAATATATATATTTCTGTGGTGTCAATTTTACTCCAGTGGTGCATATGGATATCCTTACCACATGATTTTGATTATTATACCTTTGTAAGTTGGAAATTGTGAAGTATGAGCTTAACTTTGTTATTCTTTTTCAAGATTGGTTTGACTACTCAAGGTGCCTTAAAATTCCATATTAAATTTATAAGGGTTTGTCTATCTTAATGCAAAACATCTCTGACATTTTGACAGGAATTGCATTGATTCTGTATTTTCGTGGTGTCATCTTAACAATATTAAGTCTTGCATATATTTAATTAATATTAAATTTATTCCATTAATTTCTTTCATCAATGTTTTATAGATTTCAATGTACAGGTCTTGTACCTCATTGGTTACATTTATTCCTAATAGTTTATTCTTTTTGATATTATTGAAAATGAAATTGTTTACTTAATTTCCTTTTCAGATTGTTTGTTGCTAATATAAGAAATACAGATCATTTTTGCAAGTTCATTTTTCATCTATCAAATTTCCTGAATTTTAAAATTCGATGTAGAAATATTTTGTGGATTCAAGTTTTCTACATACAAGATCATGTCATCTACGAACAGAAATAATTTTACTTCTTCTTTTCAATTTGTATGCCTTTTCTTTACATTTCTTGCCTAATTACTCTGGCAAGAACATCAGATAATTATGTCAGATAACAGTGGTGAAAGCAGATATCCTTGTCTCATTCCTTATCTTAGAATAAAAGCTTTTAGTCATTTACCATTATGTATGAGGTTAGTTGTGGACCTCTACCATGTAGAGAAAGATTTCTTCTAAACATTTTTGAGTGTTTTTATCATGATGGATGTGACAAATTATACTTTTATGCATCATTTAAAGTTATCATGCAGGCATTTTTCCTTTATTACATTAATGTAGTATAATACACAGACAGATTTTTATATGTTGAACCATCCTTGCTTTCTTTGTGTAAAGCCCACTTGGTCATCTTTATAGTCCATTTAATATACTGCTGAAATCACATTAGTAGTACTGTTGAAAATTTTTGCATCAATATCATAGACAAGGGATACTGGTGTAACTTTCTTTTCTTGTAGTACCTTTGTCTGGCTCTGTTTTTAGGGTAATGCTAACCTCATAGAATAAGTTAGGAAGTATTAATCTCTCTTCATTTTAGAAGAGTTTATGAAGAATTGGTATAAATCTACCAGTGATTAATTCACCAGCAGTTGTCTGCTTTTCTTTGTTGGGAGATATTTCTTTGAATTTTTAATTATTGATTCAATCCGCTTACTTGTTCGAGATCTATTATGATTACCTTTATCTTTTTGAGACAGTTTTGGAGTTTGTGTATTTATCAGAATTGAACCATTTACTCTAGCTTCTCCAATTTGTTGGCATGTAGTTGCTCATAGTATTTTCCTACAATCCTTTCTATGCCTTTAAATTCAGTAAAATGTTCCTGTCTTTTCTGATTTTAGTAATTAAAGTCATTTACCTTTTTTCCTAGTCAATCTGAATAAATATTTTTTATTCAAGGATAATTAATATATAGTGTGATATTAATTTCAGATATATAATACAATGATTCAACAATTCTATACATTACTCAGTGCTCATCACAAATGTGGTCTTAATCCCCTTCACCTTTTTCATCCATCCCTCCTATGCACCTTCTGGCAACACAACCACCAATTTATTCTCTATATTTCAGTCTTTTTTTAATCTCATTTTTTCTTTGTTTGCTTGTTGTTTCTTAAATTCTGTATATGAGTAAGGTCATATGGTATTTTTATTTCTCTAATTTATTTCACTTAGCATTATATTCTCTAGATCCATCTGTGATGATGCAAATAAGATTTTGTTCTTTTTTATGACTAATATTCCAGCGTGTGTGTGTGTGTGTGTGTGTGTGCAAGCATGTGTGTGTGCAAGCATGTGTGTGTGCATGCTTGTGTGTATTTTATACCATCACTTTTAGCATCATGTTCTATTTTTTTAAGTTTACTTATTTATTTTGAGAGAGAGAAAGGAGGGGGGACAGAGACAGGGAGAGAGAGAGAGAGAGAGAGAGAGAGAGAGAGAGAGAGAACCTCAAGCAGGCTCCATGATCAATCTCATGAAATGCAAGATCATGACCTGAGCCAAAATTAAGAGTCAGACACTTAACTGACTGAGTCATCAAGATATCCAGATGCCCCTTTGGCATATTGTTCTAAAAGCTGTTTTGAGGGGCACCTGGCTGGCTCATTGGAAGAGCATGAGACTCTTGATCTTGGGGTCATGAGTTCAAGTCTCATGTTGGGTGTAGGATAACTTAGATAGATAGATAGATAGATAGATAGATAGATAGATAGATATGTTGTTTTGAATTTAGAATATCGTAAATAAAGTAGTATGAATTTTATGAAACATTTTTAGGGCATGATAAATGACTTGGTCCATTATAGTCCATATGCATTTTTTTCGCTAATAATATTTCATTTCCACAGCACTTTGCATTGGTATTATTATTCACATTTCAGAAGTGACAAAATAAAGATTATAAAAGTTTAATGATAAATTCATAACTTGTGAATGGGAGAACCAGAATGCAAAGTCAGGTCTCAAGTCTATATCCCACGCTCTTTCAACAATACAATACTCCTAGAATATTACCCTCTGGTGATTTGAGTAAACTATGAACATAAAATGTTTACAATTGAAGAATGTGTAGAATTTTCAAAACTATTTTATTGTTACCAAAGTTATTGCTGTTTTCAAATAAGAGAATGAACACTTTTACACTATTTTACTTAATAAAAGTGCAAATACACCAGGGGACACACTTTCATTTCTTTTGCCAGATGGTATCATTTTAAAGTTTGAGACATGTGTCAAAACACTCATATCTAAAAATAAGAATAGCATAAACAAACAAACAACAACAAACAACTTTCCAAGGTTCATTTGATTTGTGGAACTTTTCACTAGTTTAGAATCATTATTTATTTAGAAAGATTATGTGTTTTGTTTCTATTTCCTAGTCAGCATTGTACTACTGTTACTTCCTCTCTCTATAAATAATAGCAACCTGCATGCTCCCTAGGGTGGTCAGGCCTCTGAAACCCAGCGGGAAAAAAGTGTCTCCATATTTTGGCATTAAAGTCCTTATTTTTTGCAATCAGAATGCCGTTTACTTTGTACAATACAGAATCTTTTGTATGAGTTTCTGGAAAATTTAACGTAGGAAATTTGATGAGACTATGTAAACACAATAGTCTCCTAGAGGTAGACCCATGATAACAAGAAATGTGACAATTTACATTGATCAAAGGAATAGACAGACTCCTGAGCTGTTGCAAAAAATGAAGGCTACAAGTGATTAGCCAGATTCAGTTTATTATAACAGAATATTAAATTATTCTGATATTACAAAATAAAGGAATATGCACTCTCTTGAATATTTCTATACATATTTTTAAAATTTTTAAGTGTTTCTTTGGAAAAAATACAACTTCTTGTCAAATAAATATAGCATTGCAGCGCAGAGTTTTCATATGTGCTAATTTATTTCAGTCTACAGAAGGTAATTCAAAAAGTAATAACTAATTCTACTACGCAGTAAGGTTCACTTAATAGCATGTCTATTTAAATCTCTGTGTTTTGTGAAATACATATTGGGAGTAGAAAAGTAACATCATTTGGCCCAATTAAATTAATGGTATATAAATTAATGCTTATTTTGAGTATCCTGTTAATTTAACAAAGAACAATAGGTAATCTGAATGTCCATCAGTACAGGAATGAGTGGATAAACTATGCTACTAATATATGGAGCATATTGAACTGTTTACTCTCTAGTGATACTTATCTTTTTCTCCAACCTTGTCAACTTTTAATTATATCTCCAGGAACAGAGTTCTCATTTAGATTCCACAATGAAAAGCACTTGTGTAATATTTAAAGGAAAAGAGAAAAAGGAAACCATTATTCTCTGCTGTTAGAGATAAATGGCTGAACAGATGTGAAGCATGAAGCAAGTTCCATGTGGGCTTTTGTTAATCATTTGCAATTGCGGTAATTGATAGGCACTTCCTGGGTTTGGGGATTTACTAATTTCTTGGAATCTATAAAGGGTGAACATTATTCTTTGCCCCTTCCCCTACTGTCAACTTAAAAAAAAACAAAACACAAAAATCTATTTTCTTTTGGCACATGCTCCTGCTAAAATGTATAATTCCAGCCCTTGAGGCAAAAAAAAGACAATTATACATTTTTTTAAATTAATGACTTAAATCCCTATGCATTGACAATGGAGAAAAGTTCACAAAATATCATTTCATGAAAACAAAAGAATGCTACAGAAGGATGTTTACTTTGTGAAATTATGAAAGTCTGTGTTAATAAACTGTTCTCACAAAATTTGTTTATATTATGAAACATGTTTACACAAGCATACATATGGCAGTAAGACAATTAAGGCGCAAAACTATAACCTCTATGAATCTCAAAATTATTTAACCTGATACAGCATACATTTCATTTTTAATAACTAATAATGGTAGTGAAAATATTAACAAAGTATTTTTTTTAATTTTTATTCATTTTTAAGCAAGAGAGAGAAAGAGAGCGTGAGAGGAGGAGGTAAGACAGATAGGGAGACACAGAATCCAAAGCATGCTCCAGGCTCTGAGCTGTCAGCACAGAGCCAGACATGGGGCTCAAACTCATAAGCCATGAGATCACGACCTGAGCTGAAGTTGGATGCTTAACAGACTGAGCCACTCAGGAGCCCTTAGCAAAACTAAATTTTTTAAAGATTAGTCAAAGTTTTATGAAAATTATAATTGCTCATAAATGACTAAATTGTTTTGTATCAAGGTACACAGTTGTTCTAGTTTATGAAAATGTTTGCTCTTTCCATTCTCCACGTCCATTTACACTTCTTTTCTATTGTTTTATCCTGATTGTAAATTCTGTATTTACCACTCTTCCAAAGCTCATATACTTTAGAAAAGTAGACATCAGTACCAACTTCAGGATTAGTCCCTAGCTGGCTTAGTTTAGGGTGATTGATGTAAGAAGCGCATTTCAAGCAAAGGAGATATATAAAACGTATTTGGGCATACTGAAACATAACTTCCCACGCTTCAAGTGTTTCTGGGAGATACTTTCTCTATCTGTGTGATGTAAAGCAGGGTTTTTAGATCATGGGTTTTCCTGGAAGCTATTTTATGAGTTTGAGAAAAATCAACAACAAGAAAAATTATACTCCCTTAAGGCAGACAAATTAAGTCTCCTCTTGTGTTCTCATGCTAATGGTCGGTAGCATCTGCTGAGGGGGATGCAAATAACCGCTGCTGGCACAGGAAAACCTTCCTGCCTGCCCCATATCCTCTCCCTGCCAGTGCTGGAGTTCACCAGCATGTCCATGGTGCCACCCAGATGTTCACAAATTGGCTGGCATAGGGGGGTGGGATCAACAAGTTTGGCAACAAGTCCGTCCAACAGACCAAGCCCCTCACCCTGGAGTTCACCATCAACATGTACCCTCTTATAAATTGTATTTTTGGTACAAAGGAGTCCCTGTATGAGAAGGCCAGCTCCATCGCAGCCACGTTTCAGCACATGAGGGAGGAATCTGATAAAATCGAATGAGAAGGACTATAGAAGGGGCCCTGATTGTACACGAGCACCTGCTACTGCACGTGTTCCTGCTACAGCTGGCAACAACTTTCTTCACATTACCTGGTGCTGATCTTAACCCAGGAGAAGATGAAGTTGAAGAACTCAAATGCTTAATGACAAGGATACCGGGTTATCAAAATGTAGTCCTGCAAGATGGGGTCATTGATGACTGCATTGGTAACGAGTGGAGGCAAAATTTTGAACCTCCTTAGTATCCATATATTCTTCCACAATTTAGAAAACCTAAGGAACCTGATGGAGCTGTTTTGGTTCAACTTCAAGAGAAAGCCTTATTTGCAGTCCCTAAAAATTACAAGCTGGTAGCTGCACCATTGTTTAAACTGAACAACAGTGCTCTAGGTTATGGACCCATCATTTCTAGTCTCCCTCCGTTTCTAAGCAGGTTCAATTTTATATACAACTGGATTTCCACACAGTGTAAAAGTAAAAGAAGTTGTCTCTATGAGCACAGCTATACAGTATAGAAAAAACATGGTAGAAAAAGTTGTTGGTTTTTTTTTTCTCTTTCCCAATCCCTAAATTGCTACCTACTTTCTGTCATTTGAATAGTGAAGTTAATATGAAGAACTAAGAATGGTGAAAACAAATGTGATAATGTTTAATTTACTTTTGGTTCTTCTCATACTTTTTTGTACATAATTAAAGAACATGGACTTCTTCCTATTTGTATTTTTTTATTTCACATTAAATTTGTAAAATTCTTTAAAACCATAGACAAATAGTGGGAAGATGGCGGCGTAGGAAGACGCTGGGCTCACCGCATTCTGCAGATCACTTAGATTCCACCCACACCTGCCTAAATAACCCAGAAAATCACCAGAAGACTAGCAAAACGGATTCTCCAGAGCCAAGCATAGACGAGAGGTCCACAGAAGAGGGTAGGAAGGGCGGAGAGGCGGTGCAGGCTACACAGACTGGCGGGAGGGGGCCGGGGTGGAGGGGCAGCCAGACAGCAAAGCAGAGCCCCCGAGTCTGGCTTCCAAAAGCAGAGGGGCCGGATGGAGTGTGTTCGGACAGCAAGCGGGACTTAACATCTGGAAGGTTATAAGCTAACAGCTCTGCTCAGAGAGCAGGAAGGCTGGAGGACAATGGGAGGGAGAGTTGTTGAGCCCCCACAACAGAGCACAGCTTGGCTGGGAACAAAGGCGCTCGCCAGCGCCATCTCCCTCACCCATCCCCCAGCCAAAATCCCAAAGGGAACCAGTTCCTGTCAGGGAACTTGCTTGCACCACACAAACACCCAACGCTGTGCTTGTGCGGATCCATCCCTCCAGCGGGTCTGACTCCCTCCTGGTGCTGCAGGGCCCCTCCCGAGCGGATCTCCCAAGGAAAAGCAAGCTGAGGCTACCCCTCCCACCCCCATGCACCTTCCCGATCCACCCCAGCTAATACTCCAGATCCCCAGCACCACAAGCCTGGCAGTGTGCAAGTAGCCAAGACGGGTCACACCACCCCACAGTGAATCCTGCCGCTAGGAGAGGGCAAGAGAAGGTACACACCAGTCTGACTGTGGCCCCAGTGGTGGGCTGGGGGTAGACATCAGGTCTGAATGTGGCCCCGCCACCAAGGCAAGTTATTCAAGACAGCACAGGGGAAGTGCCCTGCAGTTCCTCACCACTCCAGGGACGATCCAAAATGATGAAACAGAAGAATTCCCCTCAAAAACCCCTCCAGGAAATAACGACAGCTAACGAATTGATCAAAAACGATTTAAACAATATAACAGAGAGTGAATTTAGAATAATACTCACAAAATTAATCATTGGGCTTGAAAACAGTATAAAGGACATCAGAGAATCTATTGCTACAGAGATCAAGGGACTAAGGAACAGCCAGGAGAAGCTAAAAATTGCTATAAGTGAGGTGCAAAATAAAATGGAGATGACCACCTCGGATTGAAAAGGCAGAGGAGAGAATAGGTGAACTAGAATATAAAATTATGGAAAAAGAAGAAGCTCAGAAAAAGAGACATAAAAAAATCCAGGAGTATGAGGGGAGAATAGAGAACTAAGTGATGCACTAAAGAGAAATAATCTATGCATAATTAGTATCCCAGAGGAGGAAGAGAGAGGGAAAGGTGCTGAAGGGGTACTTGAAGAAATCATAGCTGAGAACTTCCCTGAACTGGGGAAGGAAAAAGGCATTGAAATCCAAGAGGCACAGAGAATTCCCTTCAGACGTAACTTGAATCAATCTTCTGAACAACATATCATAGTGAAACTGGCAAAATACAAGGATAAAGAGAAAATTCTGAAAGCAGCTAGGGATAAACATGCTCTAACATATAAAGGGAGACCAATAAGACTAGTGACGGATCTCTCTACTGAAACTTGGCAGGCCAGAAAGGAATGCCAGGAAATCTTCAATGTGATGAACAGAAAAAATATGCAGCCGAGAATCCTCTATCCAGCCAATCTGTCATTTAGAATAGAAGAAGAGATAAAGGTCTTCCCAAACAAACAAAAACTAAAGGAATTCGTCACCACTAAACCAGCCCTACAAGAGATCCTAAGGGGGATCCTTTAAGACAAAGTACCAGAGACATCCCTACAAGCATGAAACCTACAGACATCACAATGACTCTAAACCCGTATCTTTCTATAATAACACTGAATTTAAATGGACTAAATGCTCCAACCAAAAGATATAGGGTATCAGAATGGATTAAAAAAAAAAGACCCATCTATTTGTTATCTACAAGAGACTCATTTTAGACCTGAGGACACTTTCAGATTGAAAGTGAGGGGATGGAGAACTATCTATCATGCTACTGGAAGTAAAAAGAAAGCTGGAGTAGCCCTACTTTTATCAGACAAACTAGACTTTAAATTAAAGGCTGTAACAAGAGATGAAGAAGGGCATTATATAATAATTACAGGGTCTATCTATCAGGAAGAGCTAACAATTATAAACGTCTATGTGCCAAATATGGGAGCCCCCAAATATATAAAACAATTACTCACAAACATAAGCAACTTTTTTGACAAGAATGTGGTAATTGCAGGGGAGTTTAATACCCCACTTGCAACAATGCATAGATCATCTAGACATATGGTCAATGAAGAAACAAGGGCCCTGAATGATACACTGGATCACATAGAATTGACAGATATATTTAGAACTCTGCATCCCAAAGCAACAGAATATACTTTCTTCTCGAGTGCACATGGAACATTCTCCAAGATAGATCACATACTGTGTCACAAAACAGCCCTTCATAAGTATACAAGAATTAAGATCATACCATGCCTACTTTCAGACCACAATGCTATGAAGCTTGAAATCAACCACAGGAAAAAGTCTGGAAAACCTCCAAAAGCATGGAGGTTAAAGAACACCCTACTAAAGAATGAATGGGTCAACCAGGAAATTAGAGAAGAAATTAAAATTATATGGAAAAAATGAAAATTAAAATACAACAATCCAAACACTTTGGGATGCAGCGAAGGCAGTCCAGGCCTATCCCAAGACAGGCCTGAAATCCAGGCCTATCCCAAGAAACAAGAAAAATCCCAAATACAAAATCTAACAGCACACCTAAAGGAAATAGAAGCAGAACAGCAAAGGCAGCCTAAATCCAGCAGAAGAAGAGAAATAATAAAGATCAGAGCAGAAATAAGCAATATAGAATCTAAAAAAACTGTAGAGCAGATCAACGAAACCAAGAGTTGGTTTTTTGAAAAAATCAACAAAATTGACAAACCTCTAGCCAGGCTTCTCAAAAAGAAAAGGGAGATGACCCAAATAGATAAAATCATGAATGAAAATGGAATTATTACAACCAATCCCTCAGAGATACAAGCAATTATCAGGGAATACTATGAAAAATTATATGCCAACAAACTGGACAACCTGGAAGAAATGGACAAATTCCTAAATACCCACACGCTTCTAAAACTCAAACAGGAGGAAATAGAAAGCTTGAACAGACCCATAACCAGCAAAGAAATTGAATCAGTTATCAAAAACCTCCCAACAAATAAGAGTCCAGGTCCAGATGGCTTCCCGGGGGAATTCTACCAGACATTTAAAGCAGAGATAATACCTATCCTTCTCAAGCTATTCCAAGAAATAGAAAGGGACGGAAAACTTCCAGACTCATTCTATGAAGCCAGTATTACTTTGATTCCTAAACCAGACAGAGACCCAGCAAAAAAAGAGAACTACAGGCCAATATCCCTGATGAATATGGATGCAAAAATTCTCAATAAGATACTAACAAATCGAATTCAGCAGCTTATAAAAAGAATTATTCACCATGATCAAGTGGGATTCATTCCTGGGATGCAGGGCTGGTTCAACATTCGCAAATCAATCAACGTGATACATCACATTAATACAAGAAAGATAAGAACCATGCGATCCTGTCAATCAATGCAGAAAAAGCATTTGAAAAAATTCAGCACCCTTTCTTAATAAAAACCCTTGAGAAAGTCAGGATAGAAGGAACATACTTAAAGGTCATAAAAGCCATTTATGAAAAGCCCACAGCTAACATCATCCTCAACGGGGAAAAACTTAGAGCTTTTTCCCTGAGATCAGGAACACGACAAGGATGCCCACTCTCACCGCTGCTGTTTAACATAGTGCTGGAAGTTCTAGCATCAGCAATCAGACAACAAAAGGAAATCAAAGGCATCAAAATTGGCAAGGATGAAGTCAAGCTTTCACTTTTTGCAGATGACATGATATTATACATGGAAAATCTGATAGACTCCACCAGAAGTATGCTAGAACTGATACATGAATTTAGCAAAGTTGCAGAAGACAAAATCAATGTACAGAAATCAGTTGCATTCTTATACACTAATAATGAAGCAACAGAAAGACACATAAAGAAACGGATCCCATTCACAATTGCACCAAGAAGCATAAAACACCTAGGGATAAATCTAACCAAAGATGTAAAGATCTGTATGCTGAAAACTATAGAAAGCTTTGAAGGAAATTGAAGAAGATATAAAGAAATGGAAAAACATTCCGTGCTAATGGATTGGAAGAATAAATATTGTTAAAATGTCAATACTACCCAAAGCTATCTACACATTCAATGCAATCCCAATCAAAATTGCACCAGCATTCTTCTTGAAACTAGAACAAGCAATCCTAAAATTCTTATGGAACCACAAAAGGTCCCGAATAGCCAAAGTAATTTTGAAGACCAAAGCAGGAGGCATCACAATCCCAGACTTCAGCCTCTACCACAAAGCTGTAATCATCAAGACAGCATGGTATTGGCACAAAAACAGACACATAGACCAATGGAATAGAATAGAAACCCCAGAACTAGACCCACAAAAGTACGGCCAACTAATCTTTGACAAAGCAGGAAGAATATCCAATGGTAAAAAGACAGTCTCTGTAACAAATGGTGCTGGGAGAACTGGACAGCAACATGCAGAAGAATGAAACTAGAACACTTTCTTATACCATTCACAAAAATAAACTCAAAATGGATAAAGGACCTAAATGTGAGACAGGAAACCATCTAAACACTAGAGGAGAAAGCAGGAAAAGACCTCTCTGACCTTAGCCGCAGCAATTTCTTACTTGACACATCCCCAAAGCCAAGGGAATTAAAAGCATAAATGAATTATTGCGACCTCATGAAGATAAAAAGCTTCTGCTCTGCAAAGGAAACAATCAATAAAACTAAAAGGCAACCAACGGAATGGGAAAAGATATTTGCAAATGACATACCGGACAAAGGGCTAGTAACCCAAATCTATAAAGAGCTCACCAAACTCTACACCCAAAAAACAAATAATCCAGTGCAGAAATGGGCAGAAAACATGAATAGACACTTCTCTAAAGAAGACATCCAGATGGCCAACAGACACATAAAAAGATGCTCAACATCGCTCCTCATCAGGGAAATACAAATCAAAACCACACTCAGATATCACCTCACGCCAGTCAGAGTGGCCAAAATGAACAAATCAGGAGACTACAGATGCTGGCGAAGATGTGGAGAAACAGAAACCGTCTTGCACTGTTGGTGGGAATGCAAACTGGTGCAGCCACTCTGGAAAACAGTGTGGAGGTTCCTCAAAAAATTAAAAATAGACCAAATAGCCAAATTATTAAAAATAGCCAAATTATGGAAAGAGCCTAAATGTCCATCAACTGATGAATGGATAAAGAAATTGTGGTTTATGTATACAATGGAGTACTACACGGCAATGAGAAAGAATGAAATATTGCCCTTTGTAGCAACGTGGATGGAACTGGAGAGTGTGATGCTAAGTGAAATAAGCCATACAGAAAAAGACAGATACCGTATGTTTTCACTCTTATGTGGATCCTGAGAAACTTGACAGAAACCCAAGGGGAGGGGAAGGAAAAAAAAAAAAGAAAAGAGAGGTTAGAGTGGGAGAGAGCCAAAGCATAAGAGACTCTTAAAAACTGAGAACAAACTGAGGGTTGATGGGGGATGGGAGGGAAGGGAGAGTGGGTGATGGGTATTGAGGAGGGCATCTTTTGGGATGAGCACTGGGTGTTGTATGGAAACCAATTTGACAACAAATTTTAAATATTAAAAAAAAAAGACAGACAAATAAGACACAAATAAAATAGGTCTTTGATGACAGTAGGGATAAATCATTAGATCAATCTTTGTGAACTTCATCCTAACTCTAGAACAATTTTTGCATACTCTCTTTTTTTGTTTTAAATTTTTTTAACGCTTATTTTTGGGAGAGAGAGCACACTTGCATGCGCACTCAAGCAGGGGAGGGGCCGAGAATGAGGGAAACAGAAACCAAAGCAGGAGGCTCCAGACTCTGAGCTGTCAGCACAGAGCCCGACATGGTGCCTGAACCCATGAACTGAAAGATCATGACCTGAGCTGAAGTTTGGCGCTTAAACGACTGAGCCACCCAGAAGCCCCAGTTTTTGCACAGTCTTAAAGCCAGTGTAAATCTTGTATTCTTATGCTTGCCAATGAAAGACTGCTAACAAATACAAAATAGGTGATTAATCTAGACTTGGGTAACCTAACAAGGTACTCTATTCCAGGTTGGGAGGTTAGAAATAGATCTATAATGGTAAATTTATTGTTAAATTTGTTTCTGATGGTAATGATTAACTCAGTGTATTTGTCTTCTAAGGGTATAGCTTAGGCAATTGGGAGGGAAAATGCCTTTGGATTATATTTTATCTTTCAGTACCATAATGGCAAAAATTGGTGGAAATGGGAGAAATATGATTCCTCAATTACAATAGTGGGAAAGATCATTTATATATCCATTCTTGAACCCAATCGGACAGCGTTCAATCAAACTGAATTTCCACATGTCAGGTGATCCAATAATAAACTCCTGAGTTGATATTTTAGAGAAATACTCATGGGAATTCTCATTAAGGACCATGCAATATGTGTGAAGATGTTCATTATAGCAATAATTGAATCATACTGTGTCAGATTATTGGAGAAAATCTAGGTTTTGAATGGATAAATATAATGAGGTAGATCTATACCATCAAAAAGAGTTAAAAACAATAAACTAGGTGTATGCAGTGAGCTGCACAGGACCTAAAAATAGTGGTTAGTGGAAACATTTAGAGACAACTGTGTAAATCTATATAAATTTGTGTAAATTAATAATAAATACATTTTCAAAGAATATATGCTTTAAAAAGCTACATACAATCTCAAAAGTCCATATCCAGCAGCCTAGAACTATTTCCTATGGGCAATGGGGTGGGATGAGAGTGGAGTATGGGGAGAAAAGAAAAGGAAATGCATCAGTAGGGTAATAAAATGGGATTTTGCATGGAGTAACACTATTTTTCCAGGAAGTAAGAAAAATTAGTAACTCAAACTTTGTCCTGGTTCCAAATATAGTAATAATAGTATTAAAATAACATACCTTGAAAATCAGGGATTTAAATTTAGGCTTATTTGATATCAAAATTGCTTATTTTACTGACCCACATTTTCCCTCATACAAACCTCATTTAATTCATACAAAAAATAACATTAAATAATATCATGATAACTGTATCAAGAGAAAGCATCTTCCCAAAACATCACTGAATAATAATTTAATATCCCCTAAGGGCTAGGATTCAAAGCTGGCAATCATAGGGGTGATCTATCACAGTCAGAATGTTGGGAATTATTAAGTTGTAGGGTTAGCAATGAAAACATACTTTGCAGAGATTTATTATGGGATTTCAATTTGATTTCCCCCAGGCTATGAGTGGTAACAAAACTCTGTTTCCACATATCCAAGGGTTTTATGGTCAGCAATATATCATGAGTTCTCCCACTTTTATTTTATATCCTTCAATTCATCTAGACAATTTATCTAGGGTCACAAATGTGAATGTGAATATCTGTGTCCTCTGGGACTTCTATTTTATAAGTAAATAGATACTATAGATTACTATAATGTGGTTAAACACAAAGAAAATAATTGTTATAAGTAATCTAAAACTTCCTGATTAAAATTTGAGTCCTTTTTTACAAATAGAATTTGTGTTGAAGTCAATTATTATCTCAAAGTTTAAAATAGGCAACATTAAAATGTCTTCAATATTTATGAATTTTAATATTTGTCATAGAAGTTATCCATTCCTGCATAAAAAGCTACACAAGAATTAATAAATTAAAACAATATTATGTTTTGGCCATATCTCAAATTGTATCAGGGCCTCATGGTGTTTCTTTTGTCAATGCATATATACCAAGCTGAGGAAGTTCTGAGTATGTGGCAACTGAAGGATCCATTTTCAAAGTGCCTCATTGAAACCTAGCAACTTGGTGCTGGACTCAGCTGCAAACAGGAGAAGCGGCAGTTTAGAAGTCTTGCTTCCTCCTCATGTAGTCTTTTCCAGGGGCTACTTGAACTTACTCATGGCTGGCTTCCAGGAGTGAGCATCCAAAACAACAAGGAAAAAAATCACAGCTTTTTTCCTGACCTAGTGTTAGGATTCATAAAATATCACTTTCACCATATTCTATTGTTTACAGTTGCTGCAAAATCCTATCAGTCTGAAGGAGAGGAGAATATCTATCACATATAGTTGGGTGAGTTTTAAGGTTCTGCAAGATTGTACAAAATGAATGGGAAGATTGTTTCAAAAATATGTTTTTCAAATGTATTACAAAAATTAAATTTGCCCTTTGGTATTATAATGATTAAGATCTGTGAATTAGAAGTGTTAAAAGTGGCCACATTTTCCTTACTATCTACTTCAAAAGAAAAGTTTGTAATATATATATATATATATATATATATGATATCATTATGATATCTTCCACTAGTAATATCATTGTTACTCAGCAGATTTAGAAATTTCTTGTAAGCTTTCTGTATTAAAATTTTTATCACTGAAATGAGGAGGTTTTGTCCCTTTAAGATGCTGTACTCATTTTTCTTATATTTTATTTATAATCTTTGATTATATATCTGTGACTGAGACCATAAATTTTCCTTGTTTTATAATGTTTTTTTCGTACTTTGGAATTTAGTTTATGATGGATGTTAATTAAAGATAGTTAATAATTATAGATAGTTATGTGTTTAGGTTCATTTAATAACAATAAGACTCTTCAATTTTTCTCTTTCTCCTTGTGTCAGTTCTGGGTAAGATACACAAACTATAATTTGTTTAATGATTGTACTGTTAGTATAGAGAATTCCATACCGCCCAGTTAACAAAATAATGTCATCTTTTACAGCCATGGTACAATTATACAATTAAGAATTTAACACTGGTACAGTATCATTAACTAAATTACAGATTTTATTTCAATTTCTCCAGCTTTTCCACTAATGCCTTTTTCAGTTTCAGGGTCTAATCCAAGACACTACAGTGCAATTATTTGTTATGTCTCTTTATTTTCCTTCTAAGTAGACAAGTGACAGTCTACCTCCAGTTCTTTTTTTGTTTGTTTTTACATTTTATTTATTTTTGAGAGAGAGAGAGAGGGAGAGCGCACAAGCAGGGAGGGGCAGAGACAGAAGGAGACACAGAATCCGAAGCAGACTCCAGGATCCGAGCTGTCAGCACAGAGCCTGACGCGGAGTTTGAACTCACAAACTGTGAGATCATGACCTGAGCCGAAGTCGGACGTTCAACCGACTGAGCCACTCAGGTGCCCCTACTTTCACTACATTTTTATTTTAGCTGCAGTATTTCATGGTCCCAAATTAAAATGCAGATGCTTTACTCGGCTACCCTTCCCTTTTCCTACCCCCTCAAGCCCTACACTTGAATTTTTATACTTCCATTCCTGCAAAGCTGTCAAAAGTATTATTCATCCTCTTATCTGTTAAGCTTTCTGTCCTGGCTCACCTTATATGTCCAATTTTAGTCCTTGGCTGGGTGATGTTTTACAACACTGATACTTCTTTCATGTGTTCTAGGTGTTCTGAACGAGAGAGCTTCTGCAAACCATCATGTCTGCCATTAATCAAAGTTGAAGTCTCTAGCATTTTTATAACTAATCAAAACTGAATTGTTGGGAGTTACTCTACAGTCAGCGTCCCTTTCATTCTAAAGCAGTAAGGCCTATTAAACAACATATATGTGCATTCTTTCATTCTTTATTTATTGAGATTCTATCTACGTGTATGATTAATTCATAGCATGCTAAAAGCAAAAGACTCACTTTGAGTTTATTTTCATCTATGCACATCCCATACATGCATAGTATATTTTCTGTGTCAAAATAAAAGTATCCTCTTCTGATACACTGAAAGTAAAAACAAATATCCATCATTCAGCAGATAAATTTTTAGTATCTACTGTTCTACCATGCATTTGACATAGCTCAATTGTGGGATTGGGAATTTCAGGAAAAAAAATCCATAAATAATTAGTAATAATAATATAGTTACACGTAAAAGTAGAATTATGGAATATGGTCAAAATGTGGGACTATAAAAAGAATAGAAGTTGGCAATTTTCCTAGTTTCTATCCAGAAGCCAAGTATGCCATTGCCCCATCTGGAGTATTTAGCAAAATGTGTTTTAGTAGTTTGATAAAGATGGCATGGGAAGAAGAGAAAATAGAACAAGATCATAAAGCAAAAGTAGCAAATGTCAAACTGACAAGGCTTTTATGTAGCAAAAAGTCCAGAGAGGAAAAATGTCTTGTCTTACTAAATCATCTTCTTTCACTACACCATATATCTTTCTAGAACATGCATTGCCAAGTTAGACTAGCAAAAGAATTCAACTCTAACTGTATCATGTAACTGAAATCACTCAGTGCAAATAAATATTACTTGGATCAGAAAGAGTGATAGGCATGATACTAAATGATGTATTATAATTGGCTATTCTCCCTTGTTACTATGGGCTTTCTCTGAAGTAGCTTAATTAAGTTGGGCTTAGACCTGACTCATTTTCAACTTAGAAATCAATTATTTCTATTTATTAGGTTCTAAACATTGTATTTTAAGGTGCCCTGTCAGATTAGACACACGTTTGATTTCCAAAAATAAGATACCATAAAATATAATAACGGAGCATTTGAAATAAAGCATAAGTAAACAATTTTAAAGATTAAAAAATAGGTATTATTGGAAAATGTAGGGCATTCAATATAGCTCATCACTTGTGATATATAAAGTCAAATTAAACACTCAGCATATAGGTAAAATTCAACAACATTAAAATTTGTCATGTCTCTTCAGGACTCACAATTTTTTTAAGTCTATCTATCTATCTATCTATCTATCTATCTATCTATCTTTTAGAGAGAGAGAAGAGAGGAAGGGGGAAAGAGAGAATCTTAAGCAGGCTCCATGCTCAGTGCAGAGCCCAATAGGGGTTTGATCCTATGACCCTGGGATCATGACCCGAGCTGAAATCAAGAATCAGATGGTTAACCAATTGATCCATCCAGATGCTTCTTTAGGATTCAAATTTTTAAAAACTAGTCTTGTAATGAACTATTATCCATGTTTAGGAGAGATGGTACTTATACCTGTTTATACCCGTACTGAGCTATTTAGTTACATTGTTTCATCACTAATGTTTTCAGGGATATTAACTCCAAAATATTAGGATAAGACATAACTTATGGAAATGAGCCAGTATCACAGTAAACAAAATAATTGGGAAAGACATGGCATGTTTATTTGTGCCACAATGTGTCCAAAATACTTTAATATTATTTCTTTTATCAATCCATCACAGATCAGTGAGTGAAATCCTAGAAATGCCTTTAGTTTTAGAAATAATAATAATAATAATAATAATAATAATAAAAGTTTCTCTAATCTAAAAAGTTAATATTAAGTGATATAAAATATACCTAGTTTTCTAGGATAGCGAAGTCTTTTTGTTTTGAATAAACACATTTTACTAATCTTTTCTAAGTAAACATTACAAAAAAAAAAAAAGCTCACTGAGAGAAAAATAATTTGCACTTGATTTCAGCAGAGAGACATAATCTATGCTCCGGTGCCATCTACAAAATGCCTTAGCAGTATTCATTATGGGTCAAACAAGATGCCTGACTCTCAAGCACTTCTGGCACTGAAATGATTTTTGAAAACAAAAAAAGTGGTATGTTTGAGAACCCCGAGCTCATTCAAATCACAATCCTAAGTCACCAAATAAATGTTTCCTTGCATTCTCAATCCTTATGAGTTTTTTGGGTTTTTTTTTTTTGTTTATTTGTTTGGTTTTTTTTGCCTTCATCCTCCTATTCTTCAGGAGAATGGCAAGATGTCTTTCCAAACATAGTCTTTATCCCCATCCCAATCCCTTTCACTGAGGCGTGCATATATATCCCCCACCATAACCTCCATCTCTTACATACACATACACATACAGACAATACTCAATTCTCTTCCAGACAGCTTCCTCAATAGTTCCTTACATACTGAGGAGGTGATGTTAACTTCTTCACAGAAAAACAAAAAAACAGAAGCTATGACACTTGCAATGATATTTCCTCTCACCTAATTTACTTTTTTCTTTCAGATGAACTTTATTTTTTTTAACTTATTCCTAAGTATTTTATTGTTTTTTTTCCTAAGTACAATTTATTGTTTTTTTTTAATTTTTATTCATTTTTGACAGAGAGAGAGACAGAGCTTGAGCAGGGGTAGGGGCAGCGACAGAGGGAAACACAGAATCTGAAGCAGGCTCCAGGCTCTGAGATGTCAGCACAGAGCCCGACGTGGGGCTCGAACTCACGGAGGACAAGATCATGACCTGAGCCGAAGTTGGACACTCAACCGACCGAGCCAGCCAGGCGCCCCAGTATAATTTATTGTTAAGTTAGCAAACATACAGTGTTTACAGTGTACTCTCAGTTTCAGGAGTAGATTCCCATGATTCATCGCTTACATAAAACACCCAGTGCTCATCCCAACTAGTGCCTTCGTCAATGCCCAATCACCCATTTTCCCCTCCATCCCACCCCACCCCCATCAACCCTTAGTTTGTTCTCTGTATTTAAGAGTCTCTTATGGTTTGCCTCCCTCTCTGTTTGAAACTATTTTTTCCCCTTCCCTTCCCTTCCCTATGGTCTTCTGTTAAGGTTCTCAAATTCCACATATGAGTCCTGTCACTTAATTTAAAGTAGTAGCATGTTTGTGTGTGGTAACAGAATAACATCTAAGAGATACCCAACTCCTGATCATCACAAGCTGTGAATACATTATCTTAATGGCAAAATATACTTGGTAGATGAGATTAAATTATGGAATTTGAGAAGGAGAGATTATCCAGGTAGACTCAATCTTTCCATTCTGAGGTTCGAGGCTGATGTGACTAATGTAGAACAGCTAGATAGAAAGAAATAATGTTCCTGGTTTTGAAGAAGGAGGAAGAGAATCACGAGCCAAGGACTGTGAGCAATCTCCAGAGGCCGGAGAGAGCAAGAAAATGGATTCTCCCCTGGAGCCTCTATTGAAATAATGCAGTTCTGTGGACACGCTAATTTTAGCCCAGTGAGACTGGTGCCAGATTTCTGAGCTAAAAAGCTATAAAATAATAATTGTGCTGTTTTAATCCACTACACTTCTGATAATTTGTTAAGGAAGTGTGATAAAGCTAGTAGAGTGGATATACACATACCTCTCCGTTTACTTGTACCTATACCGAAATCAATATATATGTAGCAGATGAATATTTTTAAGAAGTATAGTAAGACATTTGAAATTACATGCACTCACTTACTGTTAGTGGCTATTTGTGATAGGTTAGGTCTCTGAGGTTGGTAATAGGGATACAGGGAAACAGTTTTGTTAGCAATGTTCCAACTTTCAATTCTTCTAAATTCTAATGTGTCCTTTTTGAAAAATGTTTCTTGGATAATGAATGCAACAGATTAATTTTTTTTAAAAAGAACCAGAAAGCTGTAGCGGGCAGAAGGAAATCAATGTAAGTGAGAAAATTCATTTGTAAAACTGTTACATACATCATCCTTTCCACCTAGTTCCACTCTTCTGGGTATTCAACAGTGATTTTGGCCCCCAAGGTGAATATGGGTCCAAACTTACTAAATTAGCTATTTGGGTAGATGATACCAGCACTCACATCTTAGTAGTACCTAAATTATACGTTATTATTATTAAAGTAGGCAGTTAGTTAGGTTCTAACAGAAGGCCTGGAGGCCAGCAAAGAGGAACTCATGGTTAACTATGAGGAAGTTAGAAACCTGTCCTCGCAGCAGTCCAAAACAAAGCAACAAGAAACCAAATCAAACCAGACAGGCCCAAGATGGCTGATAAAGTAGGCCAAAGTTCACATATTCCTTCATTATACCACATTAACGTACTAAATCCCCTCCCCCTCCTGGTACCATGACAGGAAATCCTTGACCAAATAAGGAAGAAAAAGCATGTAACCCTGCTTCCAAGACATACATGCCTCAAGTAATGAATATCCCACCCCTTTGTTAACAAGTGTCAATAAAAGATAGAAACCCAAACCCCAGTGGGAACAGCTCTCCCTTGAGCTTATCTGCTCTCATATCTTAAAAGCATACTTTCTCTTTTCAATAAAACTTCTGCTATGCTTTACTCTGGCTTGTCTTGGAATTATTTCTCTCAGTGCAGTCAAGAATCTGGCACCAGCTGATGGTTGAAATCTCAAGACCTGAGAACTCCCCTAGTCTCTGGTAACATTATGACAGTTAAATCAGTTAATAGGATGCCTGAGAGATAGTATCTACTGCTGAAGTATTAATTATTAATATTATTATTAGGTAGTACATACAATCTTGCATGGGAGGTCCTTATTTCTATGTCTTCTGATATCTCATTTAGATTAAAACTCAAATTCATTTGTGTTTCTGATCATATGAAACTTTTCTTAGTTTTAGCAACTCTGTCCCACCCACTGCTTTTATCACTAATTCTAAATTAACTATTCTCCACTAACTGCAGTGCCTATCCATAATTATATAAAGCTGAATTCTATTTCTTTTTCATTCTGCTGCCATTTGGCTTTCTTTCTGAAAGACATTAAGATCCACCAGGAATTGAACCCATTTATTGAATTTAACTGTCATCCTTTTAGGAGGCTGTAGGAGGCTCTCTGGAGTCTTGCCTCTTAGTCCTTGAATATTGGCATCTGCATATTCTGACTAAGCAGGTCTTTTCAGTGCTGAGCAGAGAATAATTTGCTTCCCTCCTTCTCCCTGTTCTAACTCTAAAAAGTACAATAAGCCCACAGGTAAGTATTTTCCACCCTCCATTTAATTTGAAATTCCAAGCATAGAGTCTTTATACCTGTGTTTTATTTGAATATTAGAAGACTTTTCTTGCAAGCTAGAAATCAAAACAAAGATTTTCATAAAAATGGGTGTGCTTAAAGCACTCTGGCCTAAAAGGAGTCCCTGCTGGAAAATTAATTATCTTTGTAACATATGAATTCAAATGACTATAAGCATACCTATCCCAGTGTTCCCTGATTTAAATTTAATAGTCTTATTTAAAATGACACAATATCTCTGACAAATCTAAGAAGCAACAGTTTTCTTTTTTTTTTTTCAACGTTTATTTATTTTTGGGACAGAGAGAGACAGAGCATGAATGGGGGAGGGGCAGAGAGAGAGGGAGACACAGAATTGGAAACAGGCTCCAGGCTCTGAGCCATCAGCCCAGAGCCCGACGCGGGGCTCGAACTCATGGACCGCGAGATCGTGACCTGGCTGAAGTCAGACACTTAACCGACTGTGCCACCCAGGCGCCCCGAAGCAACAGTTTTCTATCCATATCATTCTTCTTTTATACAGATGTTATAAACATACTTTATCCAAGAAGAAATAATTTAAGACTAAGATATATACATATGTTATTTCTTCTTGGATATATGTATATATACCTATACATATAAAAGATATTTTTCTAGCTGTTTTCCTATATCGTGTGTGTGTGTGTGTGTGTGTGTGTGTGTGTGTGTGTGTATCTTATTCTTAAACTATCTCTTCTTGGGTGATATATATCTTATTAATACATGCACATATATCACTCAAATTATATCTTAGATATATATGAAATTTACAAATGGTATATTAATATAGTCAAGTTGCACTAGAAGTAATAATGAGGCAACTTTGTCTAACTAGAGAAAATAAGAA
Organism: Prionailurus bengalensis; assembly: GCF_016509475.1. Taxonomy (NCBI): domain Eukaryota; kingdom Metazoa; phylum Chordata; class Mammalia; order Carnivora; family Felidae; genus Prionailurus; species Prionailurus bengalensis. The sequence continues at coordinate 31,235,522 of NC_057353.1, read as the reverse complement.
AAGAGCAAATAATTCTCATTACAAGGAAGAAAAAAAGGGGATGAAGGTGGTAGGAAAGCTTCAATAAAACTGATTATTAATAAAGTGGACATTGAACTGTTATTACTATTATGGCCATGGCTACAACTATGAGTAACAACAATAATACTTGCTGGCATTTAATGAGCATGTATTATGCACCAGGAACTTTTCTAAACACAAAGAGTTATTTAACTCACATATTCCAAATTTCCAAGCAAAGAGAGCTATAAATACATTCCAGAAGCATGAACATCATGGATAAAGACTAAAAGTTCAAGGTACTCAAAGGACAAGTCAAAAACATGGAGCATGGCTAAAAAATGGTAAGAAAAAAGTTAGATTGGAATAATGTTGTATACAACTTGAATGTCATAGTTAGTCATTTGAATAGGATGACTTTGTAGTAAAGATTCATCAAAAAATAATGTAAATAAACAAGAGTTTGCAAAGCTCATCTATCTTTTAGAAGCATAACAGTTTCAGCAAGGTGAAGGTTAAATTTAGTAGTATGGGCAAGAAACTGGGGAAATCACAATAAAATAAGAATGAAGAGTAAAGTAGAATTAGAGAGTTATTCAATGGCACTGATTTTGATCTTGAAAATACTAAGATTGAAATGCCAATGGTACACCTTGGGGAGAAGGCTAAAAATAGATTTATAATCAGAAAGACATAAGCAATGCTTGAAACCAATAAGCATATAAAGTAAAAAATGAGACAAAAAATAAATAGAAGAAGATAAATGCCAGAGACAGAGTCATTCTAGCAAAAGAAACTGGAACAAGTAACAAGAGAAGTAGATGGGAAGAATATTATCACAGAAAACAAAGCCAGGAGAGATTTTCCAATAAAAGAATCCACAGTGTCAAAGGGGCAGATGTTAGCTGGTGTAATTACTGTTGGATTTTGAAAATATCAAGACACTGATGAGCCTACAAAGAGCAAATCAAATGGAGCACTGGGAATGAAAATTAGATCATAAAGGATTAAGGAACTGAATGATTAATTTTTAAAAACTCCTTTAATACATTTGAAAAGAAAACATCCAAATAAACAGAGGGAAACAGATGGAGGCAATTGTTTTTATGAGGATGGGGGTGTTAAATTGGAGAAATTTTAATGAAGGCAGTCAAAGTACTTTCTAATGAGTTGCAAATTACTTAGGACCCAAAAGTACTTGATACTCATAAACACTTCTCTGAATTATATTAAATTATCAATAAAATCTTAGGAGATAACATATTTTTAATTTGTGGATTGCCGGTATAAAACTTTTCATATTTTATATTCTTCTCAGGGAAACCTATAATATCTTCAAAGCTACAAAGACATGGAGACAAAAAATATGACTAAATAAGATTTTTTAAACGTTGTTAAATGAAAACAAATTTTTTTTAACATGTAAATATGGTAGGCTCCAAACAGCAAATGCCCATGAAATGTATTCATTGTGTTTGGACATTGAATGAAACGATAATAAATGTAAAAAAATCACTGAATTATTTGCTGTCCTTGGCAATATAATGCTAAAAGTATACCCCAATGAGTGAAATTGAGGAATACAGCATTTCAAAAATGTGAGCAATCTAGATTCTTACGAATATTTCAGAAAAAATTAGGTCATTACACATCTGAATATCAAAATACTTTCCTATCATGACTAAGGCTTATGTTCCAATTTTTTTTCCTATTCTCTTTTGTTTTATTAAAAAGATACTTTCTAGGTAGCTTTAAGAGAGAAAATAGCATTTAAAAGGGCAGTGATTTAAACTCATCAAAATAAAATATCACATTTCCCAACTATTTATATTATACTTAAAATTCGCAAATGAAAATATTGAGGCTTAGCAAGGATAAGAACTGTACTAATTTATAGATGGTTCTTTTTGTAGAAATAGCTTTTAATTTAATGACCCTCTAGGCAATGTGCTCCAAAAGTTTATAGAACATAAAAAAGTATCTTTTTCTTTCATGATATTTCAATTAGAGATCTTTTAAAGTACCAATTGAAGGGGTCACTTTTTTCATCCAGTCAAGACTTCCCCACTCATATAGCATCCTACAGAGCCCAACACCCAAAATGAACGCACAAATTCCTTGTTCTCAAGGGAGAGAGCAGACCTTAATTTAGACTTCACCACATTAGCCCACATGACTAAAATTTTCCTTTGGGTTTTATTGATGCAGCTTGTCTTTTCTCTATCAAGCTAATTTAGCAATTGCAATTTATATTTAATATACTATGGATAAACTAAAGATGACAAAGATAAGAAAATAAAAAGTGAACAAGCAATTAAGTGTTCCCTGCTATATTTTTCTATCTGCATCAGCTTCCCTAGTGGAGGGAACAAATCTGTGGCAAAAGTACCAGGAAAGAAGGCACTGACAATCAGATAAAAATTTGTTAACACATCGATTGTGCACCTCATCATGTGTAAGCATAGCTTTTTGTGATCCCTGCAAAACCTATATAAAATTAGGAGTACTCATATGGAAAAGACGTGTGGGATACAGTAGGGAAGAAACATCAGACAAAATGACAACTTACGATTTCTAATTTCATCCTATTTAAAATGAATCTATATAACGTTTTCTGAAAACTGTATTCTTCCATGTTTCTTCCACTCTTTTCAGGCTCATTGCCTTAACAATAGTTTTGTGACTTACATGGTGACAAAACAGCAAAAGTTTCCTGGGAAAATGTGCACGTACTCTAGTGATTTCCAGGTAGCTACAGCCAAAGTGCTTATAGTCCTCCATTCATAATCCCTCAGTAATTTTCTTGACTCAAGATAGGTATTTTAGGCTCTGAGTTTTGGAGGCAAGTGATGAAGTTGTGCCCTAGCAGACAGTCTTTCAAATTTTCTATCATACAGGCTGAGAGTGCTCACATTCACACGCACACGCACACACATGCACACACATTCATACACACAGTCCACACGCATATACGAATGCAAAAACTCACATATACATAAACACACACACACACACACACACACACACACACACACACACACACATCTCCAGAGACTTTGATCTCTCTCAGAACAAAAACTGAAATTTCCACAATGGTCTGTAAGTTTCTAGGCAATCTGCCCCATCCTTCACTTCTAACTTTATCTACATCCTTCACTTTCTCTTACCTCTTCTTTTCCTAGAGATTTTAGTCAGTTCTAGCTATTCTGGAATTCTTGTATATTTGCCATTCTTAAGACTCTGGACAGTCTTCCTCATTATGGCTTTTGGATTGTCCATTTCTTCAACTGAGGCCACTCAAAAGATACACAAATAGCTAACATGCCTGCTTCAGGTGTTTGGTCAAATGTCATCTTTGTGAAGATTTTTTTTTAAACCGCTTGTCATGTTTAACATACAATATATACCCTTATTTATGTTTTTTTTTATTGTTTATTTTCCTCCACTATCATGAAAGCTCCAAAAAGGTAGGGATTTACATTTTGTTTGCTTTGTTCTCTGACAGAGCCCAGGTGAAAAGAATGCACAGATTAGTGAATGCATACAAAAGAATAGAGGAAAAGAAGAAAAGGGAATAGGAAGAAAGAGGAAAAGAATAAAGAAGAGGGAATAACTGAAAGGGACAGGTAAAGGTGAGAGGATAGAGCTAGAAATAAAGGTAGGAGCAGATTAAAACAGTTTGCTCTCTTCATCGAAATCTTCAGTTTCCTTATCACAACTGCCAACATGCAGTGCCCATCCGATGGATGGCTCTATGCCAGGTACTAGCGATCAAAGTCTCTCTCTCACCCCTTCTTCTAGAGACTCTAATGCAGGATGTCAGAATGCAGACATCATAAAATTTAGGCTTTGTGTTAGTTCAGGCAGTGGTTGCTTCTATTGCCACCTTTGTTCTTCTGTCAAAAAAGAAAAATTCATGCTGACATGTCTATTTTAGAATTCCTTTGAATCTCAGAAAGATCTTGTTCTTCCATAAATTTTCCTTACTATAGGCTGCTTAGAACAGGGATGTATCCCTTCAAGGATTAAGTTGATGCTTCTAATGTTCTAGTTCTCTAGGTACCAGCAACACCTTCTTGTTACCATAGAGATAGGCACAGAGCTAATGGCTAAAAGGAAACAAATTAGATTTTGTCTCTGTAGCTCACCTATTTGGGGTAATGCTCACAGGAAGCTATTAGCATATCATCACTTTTAAAGTACAAAAAAATCTGAAAAGAATTCAATCATTTGTATGACAAGCATCTTATTAAATACAGATTCACCTTATTATTTATCTAAATAATCAGTCTTCCAAAGTACTTACATATAATACAGTTTTTATAAAAAAAGTAATTTTGTGTATAAACTACTTATCATGACTGGTATGATAGAATGTCACTTCATTTTTTTAAAGAGCAGAAAATACTAACAATTAATAAAACTCATCTTTATTTTGAATGTGAACATAGCATAAAAACAGGCAAATACTTGTTGATTTTTACTAATTTATTGCTTGCTATTCATGGCATATTTAATTTTAATGTGAACCTAATTATTTGAGATCATTAGAATTTAAATTTTAATAAGAAATGAATCAAGATGTCTTAACAACAGAAACAACAAATGTTATGCTAAGAAGGCAGCAAAACTTCTTTTTTCAAATGAATTTAAATTTTAAATAAATTTAATCATTTATATGTTTTGTAAGCAAAATTAAAAATAACTGCCTTGATTTTTAACCTTTGATAAGACAGATCTCATTCTATAATTTCATTGATCATTTGAATATGAAATATTATCTAAAACTTCAGTGCTCAGCTTCTTTATGATACTGAGATCAAAGACTCAAAGTTAAACATAAAATCATAGTCTGATCAAATACTCAAGGTTAAAAATAAATCACAGTCTAAGGAAAATTTCTAGCATCTTATTCCTAATTGGAGCCTCCCAGATAATATGGATCTTTTTAATATAAATCTGTGACTACAGGCCAATGATAGCTTTCTAACTCATTATTATTTTTATGATTATGTCACATTTCTGGGTGTGTATGAAATGAGAAAAGGCAAGAATAACTAATGTACTTTGAAGAAAAGAAAGTTTATAACAAAGGTGGTGGATGGGTAGAAACACAAACAAATATGCATGTCAACTATAAAAATATCTAGTTGCCCTTGCTCTCCCCCCGCCAAAAAAAAAAAAAAAAAAAAAAAAGGAAAGAAAGAAAAGAAAAGAAAAGAAAAGAAAAGAAAAGAAGAAAGAAAAAGGCCAGGCCAGGCCAGGCAAGGTAAGGCAAGACAAGGCAAGATAGATCCAGCAAAGGATTTTTCTTTTCAAGCATTTATCTTTTCCTCAAACTGTGATATGAGGTCAGGGTCAGACATATCTAGATAATATTTTAATGTTTTAAATAAAGGGAAGATAAGAGGGAGAAATAAAAGAGAACATATTTTTTAACTTCTTTTCTTTAAAATATTATTATACATACATCAAGGAAAGAAAGATTTCCTGGAAAGTTTTGCTGCCTTCTTAGCATAACATTTTCTGTTGTTAAGACATCTTGATTCATTTCTTATTAAATGCTATGCATCTTACAATTGAAATGTATGTTAGTATAGTTTTTCAGGAATTCCTGAGGAGCAGGATACATTATGAATATAGTGAATTAAAGTATTTTTCATGCAAGAAGCTCTCATAATGGTATTACTACAGATGACAATTCTTACTTTTTATTGAATCAAAGAATATTCTCAGATCAAGTTCCTGGGTGATCCAGTCCAGTAAAAAGCATAATGTTTTCTCAAGATAAATGAGTATACATCAATGGAATACCATGATAGTGGCATTATTTTTATTATCTTTATAATTAATACCTTCTGAAATATATAGCAATTTGATTACATTTATAGTATTTGCTCTAATCCAATAAACAGAATAGAAGAGATATTTTCCAATGGTGTGTTAGTCTCTTAGCTTGATGATTTACCACCTATATAAGCAGAATGAGCAAGCAAAAAATCCTCAAGAGGGCTAAAATTTAGACAAGTTTCAAAAGGCAATAGGGTGATTCTAGCCTGTCTATCCATACACATACTTTGATGATATAAAAATGAAGTCCTTTTCATCTCCTTTAGAAAGATATATGGATCTAGGTTTTGTTTGTTTGTTTGTTTAGTCAATCAGTTCTCTTGATGTTTTTGATAAATTGGCTAGTTACACTTTCCAATCTCAAGAGGGAAATTAGGCAAAACTTGTATTTCATATGATTTTAAATCTGGTGATTTCTATTGGAAAACATGCAATAGCCTGTGCATAACCTGTAGGCTATTTTCAATATGTTTTTAGTGGATTTGGGGGCTGATGAGAAATGATAAAGTAAGCTGTTGCAACACCACTGGCAAGCTATGTGTTTAAATTCATCATTTTAAGGTTATCCATGGTTTTAGGGTTTTTCCCCAGGTAATTGTGACTTAGTGTAGCCAGTGTACAGGATGAAGAGCACCTGGCTCTGGAGCGTCCCAAACAGACCAGGTTCGGCCACTAACCACTGACAAAATCCAAAGGAGATGGGTGGTGGTAAAAAAAAAAAAAAAAAAAAAAGGATTTTATTTCAGTGAGTTCAACACCTGGAAGACAATGGATTAGTGTCTCAAACATTGTCTCCAAAATGTTGAAAATACTTCCAGGTTTACATAAGAAAAATGTGGTGCAAAGGTGGGTAGGTAGGTCCAGGTAGGCAGTGAAGGTTAAATGGATCATTTTCTTGGGCAGGATTTTGCTGGCTCAAGGCAGTCCTTATTGTTTGAAGGGATTGTTTCGGTTTCTATAATAGGATGCTTTCCCTCAGTCTTCTGCCTTAGCCAAGAGATAAGCTAGAAAGAAGAATCCAACTAGAAAGTTTGAAGTCAAAATGGAGATAGCTGATGTCCTCTTTTGTTAGCTTTAATATAAATAATCACACAAAAATTGTACATTAATCCTTTGATTAATATGGATGTAGCCAATGAAAGATTGGGTTAGCTCTTACTCTCATCCACCCCCAAGACTTTATGGAAAAAACTTGTTTTAGCTAAGGTCAGGTTAGAATGCATTTTCATATCAGAGATCATAACCCTCAACTCAATTTAGAATTCCTGTAGAATCCCTGTAGAATGCTCTGTAGAACCATCTCTGCAATTCATTTAGCTTATTTGGTAATTCTTACAGGCACAATGTATTTTGTACAAAATACTAGGATAACTATTTCATAATGTTCCAATATTAAATCTTTATAGAAACCACAAATATAAAATATTATCCTTATTTTATAGTATAGGCAACTGAGTATCTGGTATGTGAAGTTACTTCAATAAAGACACAGAATTTCTTTTTTTTTAATTTTTTTTACATTTATTTATTTTTGAGAGACAGAGCATAAGTGGGGGAGGGACAGAGAGAGAAGGAGACACAGAATCCAAAGCAGGCTCCAAGCTCTGAGCTGTCAGCACAGAGCCCAACGCGGGGCTTGAACTCACAAACCGTGAGATCATGACCTGAACCGAACGAAGTCAGACGCTTAACCAACTGAGCCACCCAGGCACCCCAAGACACAGAATTTCTAAGTGATATATTTGACCTTCCACTCTGAATCTTTAGACCAATGTTCTCCGATGGTGATCCCTAGACCAGAATCATCTGCATCATCTAGAAACTTGACAGAATCCTTAGCAACATGTGAAAACAATGAATGCAAATCTGTGAGCATCACTTCAGAACTAACCTATCAGAATCAAAAACATGGAGGGTAAGATGAAGTAATCTGTATTTTAAAAAACTTTCTAGTTGGGGAAAATGCACACTAAAATTTTAGAACTGTTTTAGATTATAAAACCTATACTTTTTAAGTGATTCTAAATTACTCCCTCCAGGCAAGGTTTTAAAGTTGCACAGAACTACTTAACATACATTAATAATAGGTTATCAGAATAAAAAGGATAAAGTGAAAATGTAATTATTAGTACATAATATGACTGTCTCCACAGAAAATCCAAATGAATTTGTTAAGAAATTAATAAAATTTGAAAGTTTAGCAAAGTGACTGTAAAAAGATCAGAATACATATGTTGTCTGTATATACACCATCAAGAAATAGAAACACAAAAATAAGTTTATTTAAGTTTAAATAAAATTATCACCAGCTAGACCACCAGACCTGACTCACAAACCTTTGTCCCATGTTTTTCCTTAGGCTCTTCTTTCTAGCTTATCTCTTAACTCAGGGAAATGGAAAGCAAAACCACACTTCAAGTGATAGCAACTGCCCTGACAAGACATCTCGCTGGCCCACAGCACCCAGACCAGTGTGAGCATAACACTCCTTTTCTTGCTTGCTTCTGTGCAGATAGACCATGGATTGACCTCCAGAATGACCAACAATTACCTTTACCTCATTATAACATTAAAATCTCCATTCAAAGAGGATCACAAGACTCATTTTTTTAAATTTTTTTAACATTAATTCATTTTTGAGAGTGAGAGAGACAGAGCATGAGCGGGGGAGGAGCAGAGGGAGAGGGGGAGACAACAGAATACAAAGCAGGCTCCAGGCTCTGAGCTGTCAGCGCAGGGCCCGATGCAGGGCTTGAACTCACGGACTGTAAGATCATGACCTGAGCTGAAGTCAGACGCTTAACCGACTGAGCCACCCAGGCGCCTCACAAAACTCATTTACATAACATACAAGGATGTATTTATAGACATGTTTCCTTAAGGTACATGTGCAACCTTATGCCTGTCTCTATATACAGTGACAAGGATCCTTTTTTTAAATATTCATCCTAACCCTAAATAAAAGGAACGTATCCACCCTTGCTTGGGGAGTCAAGGCTTTGGAAGTTATTCCCCGTGATTTCCATATTTGCTGCAAATAAAGTTTACTTTGTGTAACAACTCCACTGGGTGCATCTGTGACTCTCCAAGAAGCAAACTCAAGTTGGTTTGGTTACAGAACTGCAAGGTAATTGAGAAATAGCCAACAAAAATTTGTGTGAAACCTATGCATTAAAGCTTAGGAAACTACAGTGAAAGATATTAAAGAGCACCAAAATATTTAATTTAATATATAAAGTCCACGCATAGAAAAATTTACTACCATAAGGATGTCATCCTCTCAAAATTGTTCTAGAACTTTAATGGTATTCTAATAAAACTTCAGGGGCGCCTGGGTGGCGCAGTCGGTTAAGCGTCCGACTTCAGCCAGGTCACGATCTCGCGGTCCGTGAGTTCGAGCCCCGCATCAGGCTCTGGGCTGATGGCTCGGAGCCTGGAGCCTGTTTCCGATTCTGTGTCTCCCTCTCTCTCTGCCCCTTCCCCGTTCATGCTCTGTCTCTCTCTGTCCCAAAAATAAATAAACATTGAAAAAAAAAATTAAAAAAAAAAAAAACTTCAAATAGAGTTTTTATGGCCTTTCCTAGTTAATTCTAAACTGAATATAGGAGCCCAAAGATCAAAGATTATCCAAGACTCTGAAGAAAAGGAGGAGGGAATTACTCTAAAATATTATCAAGATTTATTATAAATCTATAACAAACACAACAGTGTTGCTCTAGTGTAAGAAAAGGCAAATTGAAGGCAATAAAATACAAGTTCTGAAATAGACATGGATATAGAGGAAATGTTGATATTTGACAAAGATAGGAAAACACTGTCAAGAATAAAATAGACTGAACAATTAGGCTAGAGAAGAAATGTTTATGCTTATAAAAAAAGAAAGAAAGGAGGAAGGAAGAACGAGGAGGAGGAAGAGAGAGGAGAGAGAAGAAAGGAAATATGTCCAAACCTCTTATAATAAAGAATAGGTAAATACATTTACAATCTTGAAGTAGGGAAGGATTTAACAGCCTCTCCACCAACATGTCAACATAATATAATCAACATATACATATACGTATATAAGTATATGAATTCAAATCCATCTAAATTGAGAAATTCTGTTTATCAAAAGACATCTCAAGTAAGTTGAAGAGAAGCTATAAACTAGGCAGAGGTTAACTGTAATGTATGCTCTATGATTAGTATTCAAACATTTTAGGAACCAACAAAGCATACACATGTATCTATAAGAATGGAAAGTACTTGTAAACAATCAGTATGTACATACTTGATCATATCAGCTGCACATAGTTAACAAAACAGTAGCATCAAGAATATATAAATAACTCCTACCAAGTAAATAAAAAAATGAAACCATCTATAGAAAAATGGCAAATGACGATTTGACAATTCATAGAAAATAAGTATATATGGCTTTAAATATCACGTGTGCATGCACACACACACGCACACACATACACACACACACACGCACGCACAAAGCGAAGCCCAAATAAGTCATGAATTAAAAAATAATAATTTTGATCAAAATGAGACTTTCTGCCCATGTACCTATGAGACAGCAAAACTGAAAGTGACTCCATAAAAGACTGCTCTTTTGCTGCCTCTATTCTTGCTAGGGCCTACACCTCTGCCTTACACATGCCCTAATGTATATCCTCCTGTAAAGATCAAGGAATTAATGATTTCTTTGGAGTCTTCTAGCACAATAGATAACATTTAAATTGTGACCAGACGAGGTCAGCATGATGGTTTTCTGAGACCACTGACTACAGACACGTTGACATCAATGACCCCTGGCTCCAGGGCATAAGTGACACATGGAGGACGAAGACACCTGAGCACTAGTCCTTATTTTGACCCTTTCCTGGATGCCTGAGAGGACACATATACCAGACTACTGTCCTCAATAAAAAGTACAGACCCCAAGCAAAGACAAGACTCTTTCTCCTTCCCTTTCTGAATCTCCCTGACGTCTGCTATACTCTGCTTTCACTTTTTCTTGGCTCATGTTTGATTTCTCTCTTTTTTTTAATATGAAATTATTGTCAAATTGGTTTCCATACAACACCCAGTGCTCATCCCAACAAGTGCCCTCCTCAATACCCATCACCCACTTTCTCCTCCCTCCCACTCCCCATCAACCCTCAGTTTATTCCCAGTTTTTGAGAGTCTGTTATGTTTTGGCTCCCTCCCTCTCTAACCTCTTTTTTTTTTCCTTCCCCTCCCCCATGGTCTTCTGTTAAGTTTCTCAGGATCCACATAAGAGTGAAAACATAGGGCATCTGTCTTTCTCTGTATGACTTATCTCACTTAGCATAACACTCTCCAGCTCCATCCACATTGCTACAAAAGGCCATATTTCATTCTTTCTCATTGCCAAGTAGTATTCCATTGTGTATATAAACCACAATTTCTTTATCCATTTATCATTTGATTTCTATCCTGTGCAAAGCCAGGAACACACTTGGCTGGTCCTGTGGGACCCACTCTGCGTCCCACAGATCCAGCCAGCTTGCATCCCCTGGAAGAATTAAGGTCTATGTTGTGATCAAAATATAGAAAGAATAGGAAGAACATTAGTCCATTTCTTTATGATGGGCATCTAAATTATTAGAACTGCTTTGGACAAAAATTGGCATTACTGAAGAAATTCATAACTATTAGGAGTCATTCTACTTGTGGTTATACATGCAAGAGAAAATGTTGTATATTCAAAGGAAGAAATCTGTACAAAAATTTGTATAGCATTGTTAACAGTAATGAAAAACAGGAGACAATCTAAATATCATAGACTAAATAAGAAATTAATTGTGATACATCCATATAACAGAACATTAGAGAACAGTGATGACTAAATAGAGTTGAATAAAATAACTTAGATGCAGTTAAATATCAGCACTCAAGTGATTTCAGCAATTGTCAGATTATCATTTCTATACATTTCTATGTATTTCAAAAATAGGCAAAAATAACTACACATGCACACATGCACACAATATGCATATGTAGCAATTAAGTCATTAGAGGAAGGATCAGTGGTGTGCAGGCAAAATTGAATGAAGCATCTCCAGGGGAAACACAGAGAGTCCTAATTTATAGCAACTGTAAATTTCTGTGATGTAAATACCCCCACAATGGTGATGGCAAGCTACCAATGTGAAGACAGAACCAAATAATATTGGGACATGCACTCTCTGGCAGTCTAGTGTTTGCACTGGTCCCCCAGCAATGAGAAAGGAAAGCTACTTCCTTACAGCCAATTTATGTACTGAATCAGTAACTCCAAAATTATCTGGGACTGAATATTTATGTAATCCAAGGAATCTCTTCTCTCCCCTCCTTTTGCTTCACCTCCATGCATTTACAAGTATCAACTGCTCTGACTGCACTCTTTTCTTGACTTTTTGGCCACTTCGTTTTATGGTGTCTGCACATAAATGCCACATCAAGATATCTTGCTCTATGTTTAGTATAGGCTCTGGCCTTGTTAGTTACATTTGATATAATATTATAATGAGAGCCTCTGAAAGAATAAAAATTAGAACAAGTGAGGTTCATATTCAAATATATCTTTATGTATCGAATTGCTAATCATAAAGCAGACGCATGGGCCTTACTACATACCTGTAGAAATCAGCACAGCGTCTTTCCCAAAGTAGATACCCACTTAAATTTTACTGAACAAATATAAGAACATTTGTATCGCTAAAGGACTTCATTTTTCTGCTAAAATTAAATAGTTTTATTGAAGTATAATTAATACACAAAGAACTTCACATATGCAAACACCAGAGAAACCATCACCACAATCAAGGGACTAGACATATCCAACACTTTCCAGAGTTTCCTCATGTCCTTTGTTGTGCTGTTGGGTATGTGTGTTTGTGTGTATGTGTGTGTGCGTGCGTGTGTGTGTGTGTGTGTGTGTGTGTGTGTGTGTTAAGAGGATGAGATCTTCTATGGGGATTTGCTCAGTCCTAACATTTTGAGATTTTATTGAATTCTCACTCATTCTTCAAAAATCTGATTGAGAACTTTACATTACAAATTAGAAGATCTACAGTAGTTTAAAGTATTCAAACACTATGGCATCTCTTACATTTGTTGTGTTTATTTAAATATCAGAAGATTTTATTATTTGCATTTGTACTTTCTGGGAGGTGTGCATTGAGGAATACGATTTCTTAGGGTTCAACAGAGAAAATTCTAACTTTGGTACAGTTTTGTTTTTCCATTTCCATTTAATTTCTTTCTATTTAACATGCCATCTCCATGCTATATTTTATCACCTACCATTTGTTTTTGTAAATTAAATGCCAAGCTGTGTGATTTTTGTCAGCTAGACAGCATCCTTAAATTTTATGAACATAGACAGAAGAATTGGGAGGAATTATATCACCCAGATGCCTTAACCAGGTAACCTAGTTTTTAATATGCTGCTTGAATGCCAGGTAGTGATTCTATTCTGCACAGATTTCCTGTTCTGTTTATTTAACCTGTTTTATTTTTTTTCTGCCTATCATAGGTTTAATTACTTTATGCAAATGTATACTTGAAACACTTTAAAATTAACATTTACATACAAAAAAATTAAAAGTGAAATTCAAAACTGTATTTAAGCAGATGTGATCACATAAATATAAACATGAATGCATATTTTATATTGAAGTGGAAATATATGTTTTAAAAAACCCACACATTTATATATAATCTGGTTCCCCATTTGCTTTGACAAAATGACACTGTAATTTTCAACAACTCCTGCATATAATTCCCAATTAATTATAACAAAATAAATTGGCTTCCCATGAAAATAAATTTGCAACCATATAAAATGTTGTCATGGAAGTAGTTGGCTCACAGAAAAAAAATTTTATTCTAACAGTAGCTTCTACTTCAGATAGTAAGAAGATGCAATTCTGAAATGCTGTTTAGAATTATCTCCTTTAAAGCTGATATAATGATTAGGATATATGAGCAGAATATAGTTTAAATGCTGTGAATTTTCTCATTCATTCATCCAACTATGTATTTACCATATGAAAAATATTCAAAATTCTATAAGTATCTAAACTCTTCTGCAGTACAAAGTTAATGGGATATTGTAAAGACTAAAGATAGAACCAGAGAAATTTCTTAGTATGTAAAATTATATAACCTGAAGGACTTTCTGATTTTGTTACTTAGTAGCTCTCTAATTTCAGCATATTATGCACACTCCCTAAACTTTTACTCATCTGTACAAAGAGCAAAGTAAGTAATTTTAACATCACACAGTTGTAGTAGACAAAAGACAAATGATACCAAATCATGGGTAAACCTTAATGTATGGACTGATGGCTTTAAAACGCTAGATGCAATATACATAATAGGTCTAAATAAATGGGAGCCAGTATTAGTGGATGAAACTACCCTAAATTGTTCAGTAAACAGGTATTAGGAAACTGTAATATGCTAGTTAATGGAACAACACAACACTTATTCCTTGAAAGAGTTAACAATTTAAGAAAAAAAAACAGGTCAAAACACAACTACAATATAAGTCATATATGGATTACTATATTTAAATTTTCCAAGGGGATCTGATTCATCTCTGGAGGGACAAAACTGCTCCCTGGGAAAGCTACTGATGTCCAAACACTGAGTACTGATAAAATGAAAATATGAATCTTCCAGAAAAAGAGAACAACAGATATAAAGGCCCAGAGTAAAGAAAGTTAACTTATTTGGACAACAGCGAATAATTTAATGCATTAATAATTTAATGTCTGGGAGGTATGGTGTTAGGCAGCATTGCTAACTGGTGACAACAGAGATTTGGGAGAAAACAGGTGAACGTTTGCTTATGTGTTACCCTACGGACTTCTGATTTTATCCTGATTTGAATATGGAGCCATTGAAGATTTTTAATTAGTATAGGAAGTCTTATATTTGTACTTTGTAAAGTTGGCTCTGGTTAGAGATTAACAGCAAATGAAAACATTTAGGTGACCATAACAGCCAACTAAAGGAGAAATGATGAGCCAGCCAATGGTCTGCACAAAAGTAGATATAGTGTCTGTAAAGAAGTGGACAATAGATAAATTAAAAAGAAAATGATGTGATGAAGTAGTAGGTTTTTCTCACTTGGGCAAGTGAGAAATGATTTCTGAGACAAAAAGAAGTGACAAGGTAGAAAGATTTAATTGCAATGGGAAAAGAGTAACAAAAAATTTTGATATACTGAATTTAAAAAGATTTATCCAATTACAGAAAATGTGACCACTTTTTAGCTGTGTAGAGTGCCCTTCCTCCTGTGAAATAACATTGTGAAGCAATTACATTACTTAGTCATGATTAGACTTTTGAAATTGCAACAAAGACTTCGTATCTCTCCATAATTTGCTGTTACCAGGTATAACAAAACAGTCTGTCTTCAGGAAAGTGACAACTAAATAGAAAAAGTTTTCAGAAACCAGATTTTAGAATTTCATTTCACTAAAAACAAAGATTAAATTATTTTGGAATAATTGAATTATGCTACTAAATGAGTAAGAATATTTTTAATGAAATTCAAATAATTTAAGAACTTTTGTTAGGACTATGGAATGCCTTCCTCATTAAAATCAGTGTGATAATTTTTATTAAAATTTTATGGTCTAATTTTCCACTTACTCTCTAATTAATCTAACATTATGCAGGACACTTATCCTATTTTGCACTTAATAACTGAACCAAACGGAAACATATGCTATTGATTTTTTTACTTAACATAGACATATTTTCAAGTTCAGAAGTTTTGGAAAAGAAAACATCAAAACTGCCAACCATGTAGCAGAATGAATGTTAATTTTTGTAAAACAGTACTTGAGAAGTAAATGAAAGACTTAGATTGCCCCAGCATGCATGGTGCTCCCTCACTGATCCTTCTATGTTTTGAGTATATTCACTGAATTGAGAATCATGTGGTTATTCATCATTTGGAATGCAGGAAGTGCATTTCTGGCAATACTGCATTAATGTATTTATGTGAAAGTACAAAATCTCACATTATTTTGGGTTATAATATTTTTATTTGAGCCTTTATTTTTTGATTAGACATTTTCAAAGCTCTTTTGATTTCTCCTTAAGTATTAAAAATTAAATTTAACATTTAATTTAACATCAAAATGTCAGGTGAAGAGTTCAGATTTATTCTGATAAAAAGTACTAGAACTATTACCTCTAAATGAATGAGTAATGGAAAATACATACAGTGATCTTTTTTGTTATGTTACTCTACCATTATTCTCTACTCCTGTTTGCCTACTCTTTGTTTCACTTTAGGATTTGTGTGACGATCCTTCAAAGCATTATTGGCTATGCAATTCAGAACTGAAACCTGAAACCGAAACATCAAAAGAAAGCTCCCAGGTTGAAATTTTCTTGTCTGTATTTCTAACTAATGGTTCTGAAATGTATCATGATTATTCAAACAGAAGTGATGGTTATGGATTTATTACCTTTTCTTGTTTGCCTCCATTTGGGGATGTCTAAGAACCTTGTTTTGAAATATCAGCTGGAACAAGCTAGATTCAACATTAGGGTGCATACTTACTGCTTCAGTTATTATGAGAATGTCTGACTGAAGATACATAGAAAAGCTTTCTTTTGGTAGTGAGTTATTGAAATGCCACATGATGAAACAGGCAGGAAAGATAAACCTATTGCAGCATATAATAATGTTCCATCTGCCAACACTGACAGCCTTTGTTATCTGGCCTTTTCCTCGTACAAGGGTTTCTCAATAACTTTGATAACATTATTGCTATTCTCACCTAGATACATTTTTCATAGGCAATTATTAACAGCTTTATTTGTAACAAGAGTACCATGAGTATCACAGCGTTCTTGCATACATTTGCTGGTGCATTTACATATGTGTGGCTTAATGACTTTCCAAGCTATACTGCATTTTATTCTTGAAAGATGTGATTAGAATTTATGCCTTTAATTTCCTAGAGCTCTTACTTCCACCTAAATAGGTAAGCATCTTATCACTTTAAGTTGTTCATTATAAATTCATACGTGTTAAATTAGTTTTCAAATTGAATTCAGGAATCATCCAATTGATAAGCAGAGTAAATTAATGCACAATGAAGCAGGTTGCCAACTACAGTAATAGTTGTTTACTGAGACTTTTCTGCACAGATCTTTGCACATATAAACAGAGTTAGTTTACCCATTTATCACTTTAACTGCCAAGAGTATATACAGTAAGTGCTATATGTCATTGCTACACTGTGCACACTGGAAGAATTCGCTTGGCTACACAATTGTGATAGTTTCTCTGTTTTCTCCCTAAAGCAAATGTAACACTCTCTCAAATGCCAGATGGAAAACTAATTATCTCTAAAACAAATACAGCTGTAGCTAAAGTAGTACTACCTTTACAACCAGTATTTCTTAGTCTGGCCTGGAGGAGCATACCTAGAGACAAAAGCCAAACACAGTATTTCCACGTCTAGTTTGTCATCTGCGACTGCAAATAAGAAATTTATTGTAAGAAGGACAAGAAGCATTTATTCCTAGTTCATTTGGAGGGAGGGCTGAAGTTCAAATGTAACATCTGTGGCCAAGAATTGCAGTTTGCAATTTTAGTCTGTATTTGACTTAGAGTGTAGAGATTAAAGTTTCCTATTCTATCTCAGGAGAATGTAAAAGGTGGGATTTACTAAAGACTAAGTGACTTTTGGCTGAATATTGCATCTTAAATTGACTAGAGATAATTTAAATAAATTCATAAAAAGTATGTTTTTGTTTAACATACTTTTATTAGCACTTTCTATGCACCAACCATTATTCTAAGTACTAGGGACTCTAGTAAACAAAAGAAAAAAAACAAATCTCTACTTTCCTAGAATTTGCACTCTAGTTAAAGAAAGTGGACAATATAAAAACAAGTAAGATACAACTACAGTAGATGGCAATGACTGCTAGAGGAAAAATTATGTAGGTAAGGGGATAGTGAATATTAAGGAGTAGAGGCTGCGATTTTAAAGAGGAATGGACAGAATATCTCATTGAGAAAGTAGAATATATATAAAGACCCGAAGGAGGTAAGAAAGTGAGCTAAGGGATTTATAGAAAGAGGGAATAGCAAATCAAATGTCCTTAGGGTGAAAGAATTCTTGGCATGTTTCAGAAACAGCAGAGAGGCTAATGGTTATGAAAAAAGTATGGAGACAATATGAATAACAGGATATGAATCTCGAGAGTTAACAAGGAAACAAATAATGTTGGGCATTATCAGTCACTGTGAGATTCTTTGAATGAGTTAGAAAACCATTAGAGGATTTTGCCAACAGGTTTAACATCACTTGACTTACATTTTAGAAGAACCTGGCTCTGTTTTGAGATTAAACTGATGAGGGCTGAAGCAGGGATATAATTAAGTAGTGTGTTTTTATCATCCAGATGATAGATGATGATGAAGGCTTATACGAGGGTGGTGGTCATGGTAGTGGTGAGCAGTGGCTGAATTCTGGATTAATTTGAATGCATTTTTCCATAGCATTTGCAAATAAATGTATCATTGAGAAAAATAAACAGAGAAGGATGCAGAGAGATAGAGAAGAATTGCTGGAGCAGCATTCTTGAGTAGATGAGACCAGACAGAATCTAGTGCACAAAAACTTGGCCTTACATAGGAGCCGAAGCCACTTATATAGCAATGAGTTAAGGGGAGAATATTTGTCACAAATGCTGCTTGGTGATGTTAGCTTGTCTCTTCTTTTCTCAGAGAAATAGAAAACATAATCAACAAAGAGGATGACTATTGAAGGGAGGAAGGAGGTGTTAGGAATTTGAGAAGTGATGAGATAAGGGAAGGTAGCAGAAAGGTTGTAGTGGATATATATTAAATTGTTTCTGGGCAGCATTATAAGTTCACCCTCAAAGTTAGTGGGAATGAATTTAAAAAATCATGTAGCTAAGGGTCGCCTGAGTGGCGCAGTCGGTTAAGTGTCCGACTTCAGCCAGGTCACGATCTCACGCTCCGTGAGTTCGAGCCCCGCGTCAGGCTCTGGGCTGATGGCTCGGAGCCTGGAGCCTGTTTCCGATTCTGTGTCTCCCTCTCTCTCTGCCCCTCCCCCGTTCATGCTCTGTATCTCTCTGTCCGAAAAATAAATAAGCGTTGAAAAAAAAAATCATGTAGCTAATTATCCTTCTCCAGCCACATTTAGCCACGCACTTGTGGCATACAATAGGTTAACAGCTGGATTTAACCTGGGTTGTGTTTTAGTCAAAAAAATTAGCACCAAAGCTTACAAACCTAAGGATTGGATCTAGATCACGCTGGTTGTAGTTTCCAATGCCTCTTGGAAATCAGAACCTGCCCTCTGTTAAAACTACATTTTCCAGTCATTTCTCAGTTTTCAACATAGCTTAATTAAGACATAATTAAGTCAAACTTGGCATTCAACTTCAGGGGCACCTAGGTGGCTCAGTTGGCTAAGCATCCAACTTCGGCTCAGGTTATGATCTCACAATACATGGGTTTGAGTCCTCCATCAGGCTCTGTACAGACAGCTCAGAGACTAGAGCCTATTTCAGATTCTGTGTCTCCCTCTCTGCCCCTTCCCCACTTGTGCTCTGTTTCTCTCTCTCTCTCAAAAATAAATAAACATTAAAAAAAAAAAAACCTTGGCATTCAACTTCAAACTTCCTAAACAAACAAAAAACAAACAAAGGCCAACTGAGTTTTGTTAAGAAAGAAGGAAGTGATTTCAATTACTTATCCCTCTCTTTCCTAGCTCCAATCTTGGGCAAGGTACTCTCAGAACATGGGTATTCTATGTTTAGGAAACATACTAGTTAGGACAAATACAATGTTAGCAGTTCCTCTAGAACATGATTCAGAATGGGTTATACAGTCTGTTTAAAAGCCTGACAGTACAAAATAACCCCAAGTAAGAAGGTAATGACCAGATTCTGCAGAACTTGTAGATAATTTTAAATGTCTGTATCACCTTATGGCTACTGGAAACCACTAAATACTTAAAGGAGCTAACATGATCAGATTTACAATATCAAAAATTAGCCTTCATGCTACGTGACAAAAAGATTAAAGGAAAGCATGTCTTATTACAGGAAGGTGGGTAAGAAGCTACTGGATCTATATGGAAAAATAGTGATGTCATTTAATAGAAAGTTATGTTGGAGAAAACATAAAGAAGTCAATGAGAGGTAAACCTGTCAGAGATTAAAAATGGAGAGTGGTCATACAAGGGGTATCAAGGGTGATTCTTTACTCTTTGCTTTGAATGATTGGATGGATGCTGGTGGCATTCACAGGATTGGAGAACACAAGTAAAAATTTATGTTTGGGAAGAAATATGAACTTTTCCTGGGAACTTATTCATTATAAGGTGATTTTCAGTCAACCTATTCAAAATGTTACCTGAGAAGCTAGTTTAAAGGTCTGTATATCAGAGAAGAAATCAGGATGAAAATATAAACATGAAAATCATCTTAATAAGGCAATATATAACATCATATACATTGGGCAACATACTTAAGGAGAAGCTACAGACTGACAAGAAAAAAAAAGCTCTAACACTTATTCAACAATTTACACAAAAATTAGAGGAAAATAATACTGAAACGATTTTGAGAGTGAACAAAGGGTTGGGCTGAAAACAAGAGGGCCATGTCAGGGACACAAAGGCAAAATAATGGTAAATACAGTAAGTGAATGACAATGTGGAATAGTTTATACAGACCAAGTAAACTTGAGAATAAAAAAATGTCAAGAATAGAGAACTTTTAGTTACCAGTGATGATTAATTAGAGAAATGGAAGGGAAAATATGATTAGAGTGGCTTGAAGACTCAGAGGAAGACGAGTAAATAAAATCTATCTATTTTGAAATTGGTTTACTTGACCATTCACAACCCTACTCGAAGACCTTGATGGGCTGCAAAGGGGTTTTCTTCCCTCCCACAATTATACTGTAGTTATTAAACAAGTCAGATGGCCCCCTAGAGGGAGAAAGAAGAAAGAAAGAAAGAAAGAAAGAAAGAAAGAAAGAAAGAAAGAAAGAAAGAAAGAAAGAAAGAAAGAAAGAAATCCTCACAGAGGAAACAGATGGCCAAAATTTTCCCAGGCTCTCCGGCGTGTGAATAACCAGGAAATGGTTAGCCGGCACTCATATTTCAAGGCTTGATAAGAGCAGTATTAGTGGTTTTCCCCCCTAAAGTCAATTGGTCTAAGGTTGAATTGTGCACTCAGAAAGAATGAGAACATCTGAAAGCTTTTTTTGTTGAATGCTTTATACAAACTTTTCAAAGTCATATTTCACTAAACTTGGAAGCTCCTGGGCACGTCCAAGTACTCAAAAAATTTTCCATATAAATTAACAACTAATTGTTTCTTTGCTTTATGCCATGTAGGTTTACAAAAGGTTTCATAGGAACTCTCTACTTTCAAAGTTCAGGGGAAATCTGTATATTGATTGAATACCTAATATGTGCCAGGCAAATACTGGAAATGGTGATTCCTGAGATTTTCTAGAGGTAACTAGGAATATCAAGTCAAATGTAAGGATTATTTTCATTTATTTTTTTCTATAAAACTATATAGTGACTTAAAAATAAGAGTCTGAATAGGAGTGCCTGGGTGGCTCAGTCAGTTAAGCATCCAACTTTGACTCAGGTTCTGATCTCACGGTTCATGAGTTCAAGCCCCACATTGGGGTCTCTGCTGTCAGCACGAAGTCTGCTTCAGATCCTCTGTCTCCCTCTTTCTCTGTCCCTCCCCTGCTTGTGTGTCCTCACACACACTCTCCCTCTCTCTCTCAAAAATAGACATTTAAAAAAATAAAAATAAGAGTCTGAATAGAAATGGTTTCATATTGATGCTTGCAGTCTGCTGATTCTATGAATACAAGAGAACTACTGAAGATACTAAGCATATAACTATGCATATTATAAACTATGTTTAAAATTATGACATTGTATTCATATATACATATATTCATGTCATTTGTATCATTAGTAAGAGTTCTATTGGACGGTATCGATATATACTAACTTAAATTTCCATATCTTTTTATTTTTAACAATAGGCTATATTAATTTATATACCACAGTTTCTCAGATTGTAGTTTAGCCATAGATGTTACAAATGTTAAATTTTCAAGGTCTTTGCCATATGGTCTCTTTGTGCCTAGAAATACTGCATGGTTGGGGATGGTGAGAAGAGTAGCTAAACTAAAGGCTTTAATAGCTTTACTTTTGGCTGTAATTTTCCCATTTCAAAATTATATATCATCCATTAAATCATTTTTACTGATAAATTTGGCAGTAACAAGTCATCCTCCTGTGGTAAAGCCCCTCCCTAAGGAATGTGGTGGAGGCCTCTGCAAGACAAAGGAAGGCAATGTGGCCCAATCAACACCTAACACATACACATAGCTCTGACAAGATTCTGTAACTTGGATTGTGTCCAATCAGACTATATGTCACCAGGTATGGGAGACAAAGAAGTAGAAATTGCATAAAAGACTATACCCTGCTGTCCTCAGGGCTCAGTTTTTTGGGTATGAACCCATTAAGCCCGTGCTGGCACGACGAATAAAGTTGCTTCCTGGACAGAAAAGCCTTGGTGTTCTGTCTTTGTGCGAGATTCCTGTTAATTTTGTGGGGGGCTTGTCCAGGATTCAGGGAAAGTGCATTTCCACCTTTGTCATCGGGGTGCGAACCTTGGAGGACCAGGAGAAGTGACTTTGCGTGGTGTCAGCAGACCGCTTGATCCGTAGGAGACTAGCCCCTCCTGGCAGGCTGGGAGCAAGGACCTCAGATGCACAAAGGAACCTGGTGAGGCCCGGGAACCAGCTCTGGGAGTACCACCCATCGGACTGGTAAGAACCTGGGTTTGTTTTGGTAGACCTACCCCTAAAAGCCAGAAGGGGAGCCTGATCACCTCCCAGAGTTGCCTGAGTAGTTCCATCAGGAATGAAACCACAATTCCAGGGTTCTGGGCATTGGGCAGTGGGTTAGAGTCGCTGTGTGACTGTGTGTGGATGAGACAGACAGCAGAAAGCTTCCAACCTGACCAATGGGCTGAAGTGAATGTTCAGTCCTGATTCTCTGTTCTGTGGTGACCTCATACAGCTTAGGGCAGCGTCAGACTTCCTCGGGGGTCTGATCCCGGTCAGGGCTTGATACTGAACCCACCAATGCTAAGAGGTGCCTGAAATATCTCTGAGAGGAGAATGGCTGGAAGCAGAAGCCGGGCACCGCTATAGGCTGGTTCAAGACCTGTGCACAGTAAACCAGGCCACTGTCACCCTGCACCCAGTGGTCTCAAACTCATACACTCTCGTTGGTCTTATCTCTGCCAAAGCTGCCTTTTTTCCATGCTTAGTCCTCAAGGATGCCTTCTTCTGCATCCACCTAGTCTCCCAGAGTCAACTGATCTTCACCTTCCACTGGGAGAATCCTGAAGATGGTGACAAGGGCCATTTTGACTTGGACCTGTTTGCCTCAGGGGTTTACAAACTCCCCAACTATTTTCAGCACTGCAGTAGCCTCAGACCTAAGAGACTTCCCAGCAGATCAACATGGCTATGCCCTTCAGTACGTAGATGATTTACTGCTGGCTGGAATGTCTTGGGAAGATTGCATGGAAAGAACCCAGCAGCTCCTTACCCTCCTATGGGAAAGTGGCTATAAGGTCTCAAGGAAAAAGGCCCAATTTGGAAAAAGAAAGTCAAGTACCTTAGCTTTCTCCTCTCCCAGGGGCTGTGCCAACTTGTCTGGGAGAGAAAACAGGACGTTTGTTGGATTCCGGTCCCACTGACCCAACATCAGGTTCAGGAGTTTCTTGGAGCTGCAGGTTTCTGTAGAATCTGGATACCTAACTTCTCAGTCTGGGCAAAACCCCTTTATGAGGCCACAAAGTAGGGAGAGTGGGAACCTGTATTACGGGAGCAAGTACAACAAAGGGCCTTTGAAGGGCCCTCACCAACATGCCTGGTCTGGGGCTCCCAGACATGTCCAAGCCCTTCTTGTACATTCATAAATGTACTGGCATCAAGATGGGAGTCCTCACCCAGATGTGGGGGTCATGGCATACCCTGGTAGCATATCTCTTCAAGTAGCTTGACTCTGTGGCCCAAGGCTGACCACCCTGCCTTTGGGCACTTGTAGCCATGGCCCTCTTAGTATCTGAGAGTTAACTATAACAAGTTAACTATGGGACAAGAACTGACAGTCCAAGTGCCACATTCAGTATTGACATTAATGGAGTACAGGGGACAATGCACAGGTCTTGAGCCAGCCTATAGCGGTGCCCGGCTTCTGCTTCCAGCCATTCTCCTCTCAGAGATATTTCAGGCACCTCTTAGCATTGGTGGATTCAGTATCAAGCCCTGACCGGGATCACATATCAGGGGATGCTATGTGAAAACCTGCACATTCATCTAGAAGTAGTGTGGACCCTAAACCCTGCAACCCTACTGCCTGTCGGTCCAGGTCAACCAGATCATGACTGCAATGAAGTCATGGATGAGGTGTTCTCCAGTGGAACAGATTTGAGGGACCAGCCCCTCAAGGACCCTGATGCTGAGTATTTCACCAACAGTAGCAGTTTTGTGAAAGAGGGAGAATGCTTGCAGGGTACTCTGTGGTGACCCTTACTTCTGTCATTGAGGCCAAACCCCTGCCAAAGGGGACTTCGGCACAGAAGGCAGAGCTCATTGTGCTAACCCTGCCCTCCAATTGGTGGCAAGATTACATGTTAATATATACACAGACTCTGGGGCACCTGGGTGGCTCAGTCGGTTAAGCATCCAACTTCAGTTCAGGTCATGATCTCACAGTTTGTGGGTTCAAGCCCAGCATCGGTTCTGTGCTGACAGCTCAGAGCCTGGAGCCTGCTTCAGGTTCTGTGTCTCCCTCTCTCATTTTCTCCACCCCTACTGAAGTAAAGGTAGATGAAGTGGGTCCCTGAATTCATCACAGCAGAGTGAGGCTGGCATCTTGAAACTGGGAGTGCATTCCTGATCCATCAATGTTATGTAAGCTGACCATATGTAAGAAGAAATCTACAACTCCAGAGACTCTAGGAGACTGTAGCCCTGCTTTAGTCACTCAGGAAACTGACTAATCTATGCACAGCAGAAGCTTGAGGAATAAACAATCTGGCGGAACAAAGAGACTGTCCTTATTTTCTATATCTGTTTCCTTACTGTGATGCACTCTGTCACCACGTATTCCTTGCTATTATTGTGATTCTTGCTCTACTTTTCACCATAGGATTGGCAGAGGCCGCCCCAGCCGGCTGGAAGTGTGGTGAGAGGTTTCTGTTAGCACTCACTTTCCTTTCGTGGATAGGGTGCTTTGTTCATATTGGTTGCTTATAATCTGGACCCCTTCTGTAGACCTTGATTCTCCATCATGTGACCCATGCGTTTGCATAACCAGGTCAGGCCAGGGAATCGCTTGGAACTTATTGTACCATACCCACTTCTCATGCCAGGAAAAGATCCTGGGGACCAATAATACCACTTATTCTATCTCCCAATGAGAGAATCAATATACTGTTTAACCCACAATACTTCCCAAGCGAGGAATGGCTAGAAGTTCAGAGCCACCCTCCACGTGAGGGCAAAATGAACCAAAGGATAATATCTCAAAGGAAATGATGTGCTCCACAAATTGGCAATTGGAAAGGTGATGAATGGCCTCCTGAGTGTATAATCCAATATTATGACCCTGCCACCTGAGCAGAGGATGGGTCCTGGGGCTATAGCACTCCCATTTACATACTAAACTGGATAATCAGGCTGCAAACAGTTATAACCAATGAAACTGACAGAGCTCTTAACTTACTAGCCAAGCAGCAAAACAAAATGCACAATGCTATCTATCAAAATTGCTTAGCTTTAGATTATTTGTTTGCTCCAGAGGAAGGAGTCTGTGGAAAGTTTAACCTGAGCAAATGCTACCTACAGATGGATGATGAAGGAAAAGTCATAGAGGAGATCACAGATTGAATGAGAAAGGTTGCTGGTGTCCCAGTCCGGACCTGGAAATGTTGGGACCTTGGAGAGTTATTTGGAGGATGGTTTTCAACTCTCAGGGGATTTAAAACCTCACAGGTATTATTCTCTTGATTTGGGGGGCTTGCTTAATCCTACCTTGCCTAGCTCCCCTGGTTATACGGTCTGTCTCCAGCCTCCTTGAGGCAATGGTCAAAAGGAAAATGGCCACACATGTGATGTTAAGGAAATATAAACCTCTAAACCAAGATGAAGCTCTTTGACCCAAAGGGGGGGGGGGGGAGGGGTTGAGGTCAGAGCATCAAGGGGGTAATGTGGTAGAGCCCTTCCCTAAGGAATGTAGTGGAGGCTTCCGCAGACAAAAGAAGGCCACATGGCCCAATCAACTCCTATATATGTATATATAGCTCTGACATGACTCTAACTTGGACTGTGTCCAATCAGACTATATGTCATCATATATGGGAGACAAAGGAGTAGAAATTGCATAACAGACTACATCCTGCTGTGCTTGATGCTCAATTTTTCAGGTATGAACCCGCTGAGCCCATGCCCGGCACGATGAATCAAGTTGCTTCCTGGACAGAAAAGCCTTAGTGGCCTGTCTCTCTGTGTGAGAATCCTGCTACGCTCCAAAAATATGACAACAGTAAACTTATTTTCCATTTAATGACCAATAATATCAGTGTACTGTCTTATACTTTGGGAAATACTTATTTAACAAAACCCTGAAGACACTTGTCTAAATGAGATGTAAAAAGATACAGAATAGCACTAGAGCTGGTGTTTATATTGGCATCTCATACACACTTATACTGAGTATGGTAAGGGAAAGGATCAGTCAATCTGGTAGGCATCTTCTGAGGATTTTTGGCTCCTCACTGCCTTAGCATTTCCCAATGCACCAGAAATGATGTCAGCCATGATGCCATGTACATTGTGTAGTTTGCTTATCATTTGGTTCTGAGATTAGACATTTTACTTTAATGATAAAGTTATTTCAAATGAGTAGAAATACAGTTAATCCAGCCAGCCTCCAGAGACATAGGTTCAAGAAATAAAGCAACTTAGAGTCACTATCAATAAGATGTAAATGACTTATAGGATCTTTTATTTATTCTTCAAGAGTAATTTTTTCCCAGAAAAAAAAAATTCCCCTTGAGTAGAAAAATACTCAGATCTTTCTCCCAAAATTCTGTCTAAGGGAAAGTTGTCTAAAAATGTCTAAACAAATTTTCATCAAATCCAGTGAAATAAAGGATTATATCTAGAGAAAACAAAGTCATAGAAGTGAATATTTATGAGTCACTCTCTGCCTCAGCCGATTTGCCAAAGTTTGGTTCATATGGACCGTCTGTAGTTAACAGAATTTAAAACCATAAGCAAACATTTCTTGGAATGAGTAATGCATTCCTTTCAATCATCAGAAGTGTTTAAATCTATTGCCAATAGTCAGCTTACATGTGTTCACTCTCTTTTCCTCTCGCCTAGTTGGAAGATTATTTTGGAATTAAAACATACAATATACTTATAATATGTTGGTGATATTCCAACTTTGGAACTACCTCCAATTTCTGCTTTGTATATAAGATTTCTGACTTGTAGAACTGGCTTAGAACAAGGCCATTTTTGAAGTTGGTGTAAAAACAACAATAACAACAACAAGACTTTGCCTAGGTGTCCTGGGACTATGAGTGCAAGAGGAAAAGTATGCAATTTATTTGCTTAGATGCACAGTTAGGTTAACATTTCTAATAAAACAAGTGCACAGTTCAAAGGAATTTGTTCTGTCTTGTGAGGGTAGGTATCTTTCCCCCCCTTTTTTATGTTCCTCTACTGAATGGGAAATCTGTCTGGGAAACTGCCTTTATAATGTTCTTGCAAGTTATTTTCTTGATGGTTCTAAGGAGTTTGCCAAAGTATTACAATTTTGCTTGTAACTTCCCTAAAAAATGTTAATTATTTTTGAGGGATATATCAACAATAATTGATTCTCCATCCTCCATTTATTCCTATTTTATGTTTATTATTTTATCTAATTATAGATCAAAATGATTTAACTTTTGACAAAAAAAGTAAGCAAATGGAGGAACTTCTCTATGGCTAATCTGCTCTCTCAGTACTCCTGAAGTAATATTCATGTAAGATTGACCTTTATGATAAAGGAGTTTTGGTTTTATGCATAGCATTAGAGGAAGAGAACAGGTCAAATTTAATTGCTCACCCAAGTTTAACCAGAGGTCTCTATGATATTTTGATAGATTGCAAAAGTGGCCATAAAACTTCCTCCTCTATGTAGCCATACTAGCAAATGATTTTCTTCTCGTCAAAAAAGTAGTATCTCCTCTCATCCTTTGAATTCAGGCTGGTTTCATGCTTTGCTTTGACTAATGATGTAGTAGCAAACATGACAAAAGCAGAACCTTCAAAAGTAGTTGTACATCTGGGCTTGTCTTCTCATGCTGCTCTTGAAATGTTGCCACTATATACATATACATATACATATACATATACATATACATATACATATACATATACACATACACATACATATACATACACACAAGCCTGAGTTACCCTCCTGGAAGATCAGAGACAAAGTGGAGAGGCCCTGTTCTATAATTATCCAAGCCAAATCCTTCATAAACCATCACCAACTGACTGCAAGTTGATGAGTCAACTTGCCCAGGCTCAAAGAGCAGCCCATGTCACCCCAAATTACTGGTCTGAAAATTGTAGGCTAAATACATGATTTGGATGGTTTGTTAAACTTTAAAATTTAACTGAAACTTATGTGAATTCTGGGTATAGCAGATAGATTTCAATTCCCTTAAAGCCACTAATCACACTTGGGCAGATGTTATTTCAGAATGATGGAAATTGAAAACAAACAAACAGAAACTTAGTGTACTTTCCTATCTTGTTAAGCCAAAACTCTGTCCTGCTCTTTACTTATGAATATGTGTACCTCTCCATCAATTTTTCACCACAATCCAGATGCAACATATTTAGAATCAAATACTAACCTGCTTTTTCCTCATTTGATCAGCCATTAACGATCTGAGTCTTCCTACTCTCATTCATTTTTACTATGCAGACATGTTGTATTTCTTACAGTGACAAGGTCTCCATCCCACCTCTAACCCTCAATATTGCCAAAACACATAGGCAAATTATCCATAATTCTATGGCTAGAATATTTATCCTACTTGAAAGGACACATTGGAAACATGGGAAACTGAACAGTAACTCTCTTAAAAATTTTTATATTTACATATCCTCAAATAGGGAGCAATAGAGAACAAGGGAGTGTCAGGAACAGTAGGTTTAAAAAAGGATTCCTGGGGCGCCTGGATGGCGCAGTCGGTTAAGCGTCCGACTTCAGCCAGGTCACGATCTCGCGGTCCGTGAGTTCGAGCCCCGCGTCGGGCTCTGGGCTGATGGCTCAGAGCCTGGAGCTTGTTTCCCATTCTGTGTCTCCCTCTCTCTGCCCCTCCCCCGTTCATGCTCTGTCTCTCTCTGTCCCAAAAATAAATAAATAAATGTTGAAAAAAAAAATTTTTAAAAAGGATTCCATAGGTAATGAACTATTTATTAGGTAATGTCCAAGAATTCTTAGGCTATAAGGCAAGAAAGACTAGAGCTAGGTGACCATTCCTATTAGAAATCTAAATTTATCTTTTGACTTTTTCTCAGAATATTCCTCTAGTGAGAGAAAATAGCATTCACCTGATTACAGATACAGGGAGCTAACAAGTTAAGTTAAAGCCAGAGGAACTGAAATTATGTTTCAGTCATCTCCATGAGCTGCTTAGATATTGAGAGTTAATTGCCAAGCAGTATAATAGCAATTACATTTATCACTATTTAAGATTCAATATGAGTTTCTGCTTTATTTGTTGATAACAAATGTTATATATGGAGAGAGGTGTGACTTTAAGGCAATGAATTTGAATCTATAAATCATATATTTAAGTTCTCCACATCATTGCATAGTTACTTCATCCTTTCTCGTCTCCATAGTTTTGCTCAAATAGCATAATAACACTTATATTAATGAGATGATTTCAGGCAGTATCACTTTATGAGAGTTGAAGAAACTATCAAATCCTGGGTTAATTTTAAAAATTGGATGATATTGAATTACTCTAAGTTGACCTTAGGTTTTATCAATTTGCTATGTTAAAAAATTGGTTATACTACATTTCATTTAAAATTAACTTGAGAAAAATAAGGGAATACTATATTAGGCAAACACGTGGGAGCTCAGAGACAGGTTTTAGAAAATCTCCCTAGGACCTAAAATATCACAAGTACATGCAGCAGCTACAGGCAGATCAATGTACCTTCCACGCCCTCCTCATCCTTTTGCTTTCTTTACTCATCTCTCCACTTTTTTCGTTTTTTTGCCCTAATTTAATCATTTCATATTGGCAGCCACAATTGTTTTAAATATTTTTAGACTCTGGCATATTTAAAATTTTTTTAAATGTTCATTTATTTTTGAGAGACAGAGAGAGATAGAGTGTGAGCTGGGAGGGGCAGAGAGAGAGAAAGACACAGAATCTGAAGAGGCTCCAGGCTCTGAGCTGTCAGCACAGAGACTGATGCAGTGCTCAAACTCACAAGCCGTGAGATCATGACCTGGGCCGAAGTCGGACGCTTAACCAACTGAGCCACACAGGCGCCCCTAGACTCTGGCATACTTTAATAGAAGTTAATCATATATTGTATACGTCTTGTTTTGTAAAACATTCGTTAAAACGGTATACATAAAAATAGTTTTTAGTATTTCAATTTTAACATATAAAAATATGATTCCAAGGGGTATTCCCTGGTTAGTGTCTGTGTTAGTAATTAAATAGACATATTGTTTAGGAAAACATTCCAAACAATATCCACTTCATAGCTAAACAATGGCACATAGTCTTAACCTGAGTTATTCTAGCTTCTTTAGGTCTAAGGATATGGGAAAAGTATATTGGTTGAAATGCCTTAGGATATTTCTATAGTTACAGACATCTGGAGAAACAAAGATCTTACTTCTTACTTTGAGAAAGGGAAAGAAAGGGAAATCTTACAACTATTTGCAATACTTTTAAATCTCTTGTCTGATATACTTTCTCTGTTTTGCTTTCTAATTCTCTTCAACTGTAATTCCCATCAAAATTCCATAATAATGGTTGCATTAGGGGTTTCTAATTTTTCATTTCTGCAGTCCAGTATGTCTAAGGGCCAGTAGAAGCCAAAGCATGAAAGGCCTGGAATTGAGAATATTATATTAAAATAATAGAAAGATAAAGATAAGATGTTTTATGCAGGAAAAAATCTATGATCAGATTTCTGCTTCAAAATGGATTTTATCGGGGCACCTGCGTGGCTCAGTTGGTTAAGCATCTGACTTCGATTCAGGTCATGCTCTCATGGTTCATGAGTTTGGGCCCCACATTGGGCTTTATGCTGACAGCTCAAAACCTGGAGCCTGCTTCAGATTCTGTGTCCCTCTCTCTCTGCCCCTCCCCCCACTCGTGCTTTGTCTTTGGCTCTCAAAAATGAATAAACATTAAAACAAAATTAAAAATGGATTTTATCTTTGCTTTATCATTGATGACATTAGTGACAATAGAAGATTATATAATACTCTTTAAAGAATAAATTTAGTGTCCTCTTAATAGTAACTTAGGCAGAAACTGATAGCATGGAATAGTCTCATAACATTCTCAATGAAACTTTACTATTATATATATATTATATATTATATTCTTATATTATATATATAAAATACATTTTATATATATTATATTCTTAAATCATAAGTGAGGCAACATGTTAAAGCTCTCAAGGAAGTATTTCTGAGGCAAAAGTAAATCTTCGATGGGGAGTGAATTGTCCTAAAACTTTTTCATATTTTTCATTATTTCTTGTATATTATACAAAATATTCAAAATCATGTATTTCATATATAGATATGACACAAGGAAAAAATTCTTATGTGTATCATTCCAAAATGATATTGATGTTACTGATGTAGTACGATAACAGATTCAAAAAACATTCTGCAAATTGAATTGACTTGGGCTATAACAGTGTCTCATTCCTTCAAAATCATAAGTGTGGAGAAAGATGCAAGTATGTATAATAGGGAACTAGTCACTGTCCATACCATACCTCTAAAATAAGGATAAAACATTTTATGTTCCATTAAGTGAATTAGAGATTATAACTGGAAATATTCCAAATATTCAATTTTATGTGAGAATCCATTAGAGTATTATCCAAGTCAAAATTTGGAAGGATTTCTTTTCTCCTGGGAGAACTTAAAAATACCTTTCTTCTGAAACTCATTTCACTTGCTATAGTATTTTAATTCTACTAAACAGTGACTGTTGTAAGAGTTCCATTTGACTATCATACCAAAACGCAAACAAAAAATATAGAATTCTAATGAGCATTGCTAACCAAAAACAAACTGCATTTTTTCAACGTTAATATTACTTTGTAAAGTACTATCTAAAATTGTAAGCATGTTTTCATCATATAGTTGATCCTTGAAAAACACAGTTTTGAACTGTGAAGGTCCAATTATACGTGGATTTTTTACAGTGCAGTGCTGTAAAAGTACTCTGAAAACTATAAACATTGATGAAACTGTCACTGATGATGACTTGTAAACTGAAGATGACACAAACAAATGGAAAGATACTCCATGCTCATGGATTGGAAAAGTTAATAGTGTTTAAATGTCCATACTACCTAAAATAATCTACAGATTCAATGCAATCCCTATCAAAATACCAACAACATTTTTTCACAAAACTAAAACAAATAATCCTAAAATTTGCATGGAACCACAAAAGACACTGCAGAGCTAAAGCAATCTTGAGAAAAAAAAAAGCTGAGCTATCACAATTCCAGATTTCAAGATACACTACAAAGCTGTAGTAGTAATCAAAACAGTATGGTACTGGCACCAAAACAAACATAAGTCAATGGACCAGAGCAAAAAGCCCAGAAATAAACTGATGCTCATATAGTCAATTAATCTATGACTAAGGAGGCAAGAATATACAATAGGAAAAAAGTCTCTCTAATAAACGGTACTGGGAATATTGGATGACACCATGCAAAAGAATGAAACTGGACCACTTTCCAACACCACACACAAATACAAACTCAAAATACATTAAAGACCTAAATGTAAGAGAAAATGAAAACATTTATTTGAAAAAAAAATACATGTACCTCAAGTTTATTGTACCACTATTTACATTTGCCAAGATATAGAAGCAGCCTAAGGTAAAGAAGATATAATGTGCAGACACACACACACACACACACACACACACACACAGAAGAATACTATGCAGTCACAAAACAGGATGAGATCTTGCCATTTGTGACAACATGGATGGATCTAGAGGGTACTATGCTAAGTGAAATAGAGAAAGACAAATACCATATGATTTAATTTATATTTACATCTAAAAAACAAATGAATAAATAAACAAAAAGCAGAATCAGATCTATAACAACAGAGAACAAACTAATGACTGCAACAGGGGAGGGGATAAAGGGATGAGAAAAATGGGTAAAGGCGAGAGGGAGATACCGGTTTCCAAGTTATAGAATGGATAAGTGACGGGAACAAAAGGCACAGCATAGAGAATATAGTCAATAGTATTGTAATAGTGTTCTATGGCTACAGATGGTTATATACTTGTGATGAGCACAGTATAATGTATGGAAGTACTCAATCACTATGTTGTATACTTAAAACTGATGTAATATGTGTCAATTATACTCAAAAATGTTTTACAAGAAATTAATATTGGTTTAGTGTGTGTGTGTGTGTGTGTGTGTGTGTGTGTGTGTGTGTAGTCCTATGTGAATTAATCTCATACGTAGTTTTTGTAATCCTTACCACAACTGAGATAACAAACTCTTCCATCCCAACAAAGATCTCCCTCATTCTACACCTCTTTAGTCACATCTATCACGTGTCTCCATCACAACTCCAGCAACCACTAATGTGTTTCTAATCTCTACAATTTTGCCATTTCAAGAATGTTGTATAAATGAATGTTCCTCTCCATAGGTATATGAATTCCTGAGATTGTCATTTTCAGTTAGCATAATGCTTTTGACACCCACTCAAATTATAGTTGTTCCATTTTTGTGTGGGTGCTGAAAATATTGAATGGTACATATATACCACAGTGTATTTTTTTCTCTCTTTTTCAAATTTTTATTGATATTCTAGTTAGTTAACATATAGTGCAATTTTGGTTTCAGGAGTAGAATTCAGTGATTCATCACTTGCATCTAACACCCAGTGCTCAACACAAGTACCTTCCTTAACACCTACCACCCATTTAACCTATCACCCAACCACCTCCTTCCATCAACCTTCAGTTTGTTGTCTATAGTTAAGAAACTCTTATGACTTGTTTCCCTCTCTTTTTTTCCCTTCCTCTATGTTCATCTGTTTTGTTTCTTAAATTCCACATATAAGAGAAATCATATGGTATTTGTCTTTCCCTGATTTGTTTCACTTAGCATAATGCACTCTAGTTCCATCCACAGCACTGCAAATGGCAAGATTTCATTCTTTTGATGGCTGAGTAACATTCCATTGTACACATATACACCACATCTTTTTATATTCATCAGGTGATGGACATTTGGGCTCTTTCCATAATTTGGCTATTATTGATAATGCTGCTATAAACATTGGGGTGTGCATGTGCCCCTTCAAATCTGCATTTTTGTATCCTTTGGGTAAATACCTAGTAGTGCAATTCTTGGATCATAGGGTAGTTCTATTTTTAATTTTTTGAGGAACCTCCATACTGTTTTCCCAAGTGGCTGCACCAGTTTGCATTCCCACCAACAATGATAGTTCCCCTTTCTCTGCATCCTTGCCGACATCTGTTGTTTCTTGTGTTGTTGATTTTACCATTCTATTACGTATGAGGTGGTATCTCATCATAGTTTTGATTTGTATTTTCCTGATGATAAGTGATGTTCAGCATATTTTCATGTGTCTGTTAGCTATCTGGCTGTTTTCTTTGGGAAAAAAATTGTCTACTCATGTCTTCTGCCCATTTCTTAACTGGATTATTTGTTTTTTGGGTGTTGAATTTGATAAGTTCTTTTGGGTGCCCCCAAAGGCCCAATTTCCAAATACCATCACATTAGGTGTTAGGGCTTCAATATATGAGGGAGACAAATTTTCAGTCAATAACAACATGAATTTCATGTCATATCTCAAACTCCATAATACCTAGCCTTTGTGCCTTCTTTCCACCTTACAGTCTTCTTACATTTGTTTCATATGTTTTTAGTTGTACTTGGTGGAAAGAATAGAGAAAATACATTTATACATTTACTCCAACATTTCAGAAGCAAAAGTGCTTCAGTACTTTTGATGTTTATTGTATCACTGTAATAATTTTACTCTTTTACAATACAGAACCAATTAAACCATTTAAAGCAACTTATATGAACCAACCCTCCCCCACTTTTCCCCTGTATTCGTATCCCAATAAATGCACTAAAAACACAAAAACTTTTCTACATTATGAAGAATTTTTATTCCTGTGAATTTTACTTTTATAACAAATTTTTCCCCTGGCTATTTTCCTTAAGGAATATAAGAGTGTCCTGAAGTATAAAACAAATAATTATGAACCAAGAGGGTAGTGTATTTATCAAGTTCATCTGGCACACCACACATTATTCTGTGATTGAAGACCATTTCAAAAGAAATAGTAAGCAAAATTTCATCCCTTGCAGAGCTTAAAATAAATAATATATTACACATACTGAAGAAACAAAAGTCTTAATAAGCTACACACATCCATCCATCTATCAACACGTACATGTTTACATACATCCAAGACATTTGTTTTGTATCTACCATGTGGCAACACTGCAGTAGTATATGGCTATAAAGTCATGAAGACTGGCATATGCTTTTATATCAAGAAATTTACAAATTTCACTGCAATGTGATACATGTATAATTTAATATGATATGATATGGTATATAATTGCAATAAGGCAAGTACAAAACTTTTGAATGATATCTTACTGAAATTTGAAAGGGTCAGGAAATATTTTTTATAGCTAACATTTATTAGTACTCAGTTTTCAAAATATTTTGCCTATCTTAAATAATTCAATACTCACATTTTAATTTTTGGATGGAAAATTAAGGCTCAGAAATATTATTTTTTAAATACTTTCAGTATGACTGTCTCTTTACGGACAAATGAATGAAGGGTGATTAAAGTATAATGAAGACTTTGAAATCTATCCTAAGAACAAAGGGAAATAATTGAAAGGTTTTTATCATAAGAGACATAAAATGAAACTTATCATTTAAAATACCACAAGGGCTACTAGGTAGAGATGAGATTGGATAGGACCATGACTATCATTAGGAGCCCAATCAGGAAATTTGTAATCAAGGACAGAGATGATGTTTGCATGAACGTGGAAAATAGCAGTTACGATGGGTAAAGAAAGCAGATTCAAGAAATATTTATGGCTGCCTATTTAGCAGTGATTGATTAGAAATTATGATTGATAAAAGGAGAGTAAGCAAATAGTTTGCCCAGAATTCTAGCTTGCAAAACTGGCTGATTTCATTCATTCCAATATAAGAAATGGCAAGCATTAGGTGGGAAGGGCCATAGATGTATGGAGAGAAATAATTCAAGGTTGTATGTCTGGACTTTTAATTGCAGAGAAGTTAAAGTGGATAGTTAAGCAAACTGTTAGAAATG
The DNA here is from genome assembly GCF_016509475.1 of Prionailurus bengalensis. Classification (NCBI taxonomy): domain Eukaryota; kingdom Metazoa; phylum Chordata; class Mammalia; order Carnivora; family Felidae; genus Prionailurus; species Prionailurus bengalensis. Next base: position 31,198,853 of record NC_057353.1, on the reverse strand, counting down.
AGTCATCAGAATTGCATTCCTAGAAGAGAAAATTTGAGATTTAAACCAGTTTTATTTTTTTTAATTTTCCAATTTCTTTAAAATTTTTTTAAAATGTTTATTTATTTTTGAGACAGAGACAGAGCATGAATGGGGGAGGGTCAGAGAGACAAGGAGACACAGCATCTGAAGCAGGCTCCAGGCTCTGAGCTGTCAGCACAGAGCCCAACATGGGGCTCAAATTCACAAACCGTGAGATAGTGACCTGAGCCGAAGTCGGTTGCTCAACCGACTGAGCCACCCAGGTGCCCCTAAAAAAACTTTTTTTAAGTAATCTCTACACCTAACATAGGGCTGGAACTCATGACCCTGAGATCAAGAGTCACATGCTCTTCCAACTGAGCTAGCCAGGCACCCCCATTTTACCAATTTATTTAAAAAAACAAACAACAACAACAACAAAACAAACAAAAACTTCTCACCCCTTTAAATTGACCTAAAGGAGCAAATAGTTTCTCAGAGGTTTCCTCTATAGACACATTATCTCAGAAGACAACAGTCAATACCTTATTAGCTGTTGCATTAGTGATTAACATAAGATTCTACTTTCCTTTTTCTGAACTTTAATAGAAAACCCACTGCTTTCTAACACAATCAACTCTTTAGTATCAATTTCCACATTATAATTACGTGAGAGAGAACAGATATTTTACACTTTCTAACTTGAACTAGAAAATTAATGTGCTAGCAGCCTCCTGAGCAGTTCACAGAAGCAAGAGAAATGGTAAATGGCGCATGCCTCATGAAGAATGGGAATTAGAGCAATGGAGGGATCTTAGCACAGGAATTTGAGAACCATATCTCTAAAATGCAGTTTTATTCTTTACCTTTGCTCACATGATTTTCTCTACCAGGAAAGCTCTTGCTCCTTTATTTACCATAACACATTTGTTTTAAGTCACAGCTGAGGTGCTTCCTACTCTAGAAAATCATCCCTGAAGTCCTACATATTTTGAGCTAAATTTCATTGTTTATGTTCACTTAGTTCCCTATTTATGTGTCTTGCACTAAACTTATGTTCTCCTTCCTTACTATAAACCATATTTACACCTAATATTTTTGTATAGATGCTCAAAAACACAAGTATTAATTTAATCTTGCTTGTTTTATGTGTAATCCAAATTCTGTCCATAAAATGAAAAAAAAAAAGACCAATGGCAATTAAAAATAAAGTAAAAATACTTTCATGTTGTTTTCCATCCAACTTATCCTTCTATGTTATGTTTATTCATGTGTATATCACGAGTTTTTCATTTAAAAACTTGGGTTTCCTGGATTTTGTTTATTGAATTGGAGGTAGAACCTGATTTTTTCTCTTTGCTTCTTGTTTAAGAAACAGTTACATAATCCAAATTCATAATAATCTCCTATTATTGTTTTATTGGCTTTATAATTTTACCTTTCTAGTTTAAGTAATTAAACCATTTGAAGTTTATGTTGTTGTTGTTATTGTTGTAAAGTAGGGGTCAAAACTTAAATATTTTCAGTATAGTCTTCAATTGTGGCTCTATCTACAAACTAATCAATATTATTTACAATGATTTGTTAATGTAGTATATGTCATATATCCAAAATTTCTTTATTACTATGACTCATGTTATATATCTTACTATTTCAAGGAGTTTGTTCCATCTATATCCATTAGTTTTTTGAAGTCTCTTCACCTACCACTAGTTTCTTTCAAGTATATTTTCAAAATAATTGTCTACATTTCCTTGCAAAATCTGGAGAAATCTCACAGGAAAATGCACAGCATTTTTTTCAAATAATTTGAGTAAAACTGTCATCTTTACAATGTCCAGTTTTCACATTCATAAAAATGGAATGTTTTACCATTTATTCATGTTTTATTTTGTAATGTATATTTATTTATTTTGAGGGAAGGCAGGGAGGAGCAAAGACAGAGGGAGAGAGAGAATCCTAAGTAGGCTCCACACCCAGGGCAGAGCCAGATGTGGGCTGCTCCATCTCACAACCGTAAGATCATGATCTGAGTTGAAATCGAGAGTTGGACGCTTAACTGAACCACCCAGGTGCCCTGCCATTTATTTATGTTTTAAGTAATTAAAAATGTTTCCAGAGATTTCGTGTACACTTTTAGTAGGTGACTCCTTTGGTACATATAGTTTCTGCTGTTAATTGGGAACGGTCTAATCAATGCCATGATTCTCCAAGTATGTTTCCCAGCCCAGAATCTATTCACTTCTCTAATGGTTTAATGCCAGAGTACCTTAATACAACTGATTTTTCTAAAATAATCTTATACCAGACACCTTTTCGGAAGTCTACTGTCAAGTCTAATGTCTGTCTGTTAATGGCGTTAGGTTTTCCATTTAAGAGACTTTTTTTTAATGTTTTTTTTATGTTTATTTATTTCTGAGACAGAGAGAGAGCATGAGCAGCGGAGGGGCAGAGAGAGAGGGAGACACAGAATCTGAAGCAGGCTCCAGGCTCTGAGCTGTCAGCACAGAGCCTGACGTGGGGCTCAAACTCACAAACCATGAGATCATGACCTGAGCTGAAGTCGGCGCTCAACCGACTGAGCCACCCAGGCTTCCCAGGACTATTTTATTTTCAAAGATAACTATTTTATCTTTGAAATTTTTCACTTCATATATCACTTTTTTTTAATTATTTTTTTAATGTTTAAATATTTTTAAAGAGAGAGAGAGAGAGTATGAGTGGGGTGAATAGAGAGAGAGGGAAACACAGAATCTGAAGCAGGCTCCAGGCTCTGAACTGTCTGTACAGAGCCCTACGCGGGGCTCAAACTCATGAGCTGGGATATCATGACCAGAGCCAAAGTCGAATACTTAACCAACTGAGCAATCCAGGCGCCCATGTATCACTTTTTTAAACCTTACTTTTGTTATTGGCCAAGAAACACAGTGATCTGACATCATTCTGATCTTATCCGGAATGAATATGTATTTTCATCATAAAGTTAAAAATGCATTGAAGTACCAGGTATTGTATGGAAGTGTTGAATTACTAAATTCAACCTGAAACTAATATTACACTGTATGTTAATTAACTGGAATTTAAACAAAAACTTAGAAAAAATGCATTGAAGAAATTCAGTAGATAATCCTTACCAATTTTTCATACTTCTAGTTTTGTGAGATTTTATTTCAGTTATAATGAACTACTGAACTTTAGACAATGCTTCTTTGTTTACTGAGTTTAAAGATATGTTTCTCTTAAAGATTATTAATGTTGAGTTACATTTAGATTTGATACTGAGCTTTCTTGCATTTTAGAGATAAATTTATTTGATCATTATGTATTATATATGTAATATATATAGTATATAATATATACAACATATATATATATATATTATTTGGAGAGACACCACTGACATCAGTAAAAAAACATTTTATATTAAATTTTCAAATTTAAGTTAATAACTGAATTTGGCTTATAAATTCATTTTTGTGCATTTAAAGCAATTTTTTGGATTGGTTTCATTAGCTTCAAATAGTGAGTTTGCCAATGTTCCCTTCTTTTTCACTTGTTTCTTTGTTTACTATTTTATAGAAATACTGTACCCTGAATTTCTGGTAATGTCCAAATGAATATTTTTTACTTGGAGCACTTCTGAGTGTACAGGACTTTGAACACTGAATAATAATATAATTAATAATAAATAATTAACAATTAATAATTATTAAATAATTATTTAAATTATCAAGTATTCAATAATGCCTTAAGGATATATACTAAATACACTAGAAAGTACATTTTGGTTGTCTGAGTGTGGGGTGAATAAATAGGTGTGAAGATGGGACATGAAGGAAAAAAAAACTCCAAAATAAAGCATAAATAGGGTTATACATAAGCAGAGAATATGCCATGTACTAGACAGAATAATTTATCTCTGCACCTGACATTAAAAGCAAAAAACAAACAAAAACAACCTAACAGCAAACTGAAAAAGACACAGAGGGCTTTTATCGCCCCCAAAAAACAAATTATTTGAAACTCATTTAAATGACAAAGGAAATCATTTTTTAAAATGTTTTCTCTTGCCAGGAAGTTAATGCCTTCTGTTAATTGATCTAGGATTTTAATGTGTGGAAAAAGGACAATTTTCAAAAGCCAAAGGTGCTAGATTCACTAAATACCACATTTGTAAAATGAAGTAACAAGTGGATGTTATGTAGTCAAAACAGCATGAAACGCAGAACTTCATTAAAACATCTAACTACCGGGGCGCCTGGGTGGCGCAGTCGGTTAAGCGTCCGACTTCAGCCAGGTCCCAATCTCGCGGTCCGTGAGTTCGAGCCCCGCGTCGGGCTCTGGGCTCATGGCTCAGAGCCTGGAGCCTGTTTCCGATTCTGTGTCTCCCTCTCTCTCTGCCCCTCCCCCGTTCATGCTCTGTCTCTCTCTGTCCCAAAAATAAATAAACGTTGAAAAAAAAAAATTTAAAAAAAAAAAAAACATCTAACTACCAAAATTTTACCTTAATTGCTGGTTTCCCCAAAACATACAAATAAGTAAGTTAGTATATGAGTTAGGCATTACTCTGAACACTGATAGACATTTTTACCAGATGTTAATATCTACCTGTAAAACTCATTTCTTTCGGCAATGACGGAACAAGGATAAAACTTTGATTATTAGTAGTGTCAACAACTAAATATTTTTATAATTGTTTTATCTTCCTCTCTGGTATACCTGATGTCACGTTCTACCCAAAGAAAATATTACCACAAATAGGATTCTAAGGAAAATAATACCACACATAGGATTTCAGAAAATTAATACTGATACAAAATTTCATTTACTATTTTATAATAGCAACAAAAGAGCCATTTTTTTTCTAACATTTTCCCTAGCCTATCTTCCTAGGAAAGGATGATTTGGATGATACTAGTATAAATAATGATAATACTATAATAAATACAACATAAGGGAAATATAATAAACATAGTATAAGCAACAGTTATTCTATATTTCCATACTGTCATAAGAAAACCCTAAATTAGTGAATCCTTTGCTCTCTTTGGTATAGTCCCACTGAAGTGCTAATATACTTTATTCAAATAAAAAGTTCCTTGTTAAAGGATCCTGCCCTCCTGAGACTTCTTCAGGAATCCACAGGAGTAAGCCTTTATAGCATGGTTTGCACTCTGTGACCTCACCTATCTCTGGCTATAAGTAATTGTTCTATGGATAAAGACTGCAAATAGTGTAAGCCAATCTACAGGCTCAACAACAACAACAACAAGAAAACAAGATCATTCCATCCAGAAACTTAAGGGTTGTATAAAATAGGTCAATTACTAGAGAGGCACATGTTCACTTATATGGTCACATAAGCAGCCATAATTGGCTATGTTCAAATGAAACACAGACATTGAATTTGCTGAGAAGAGAGAAATCAAAACAAAAAAAACATAAGGGATGAGTAATAGACACAGATAAAGTCACAGCTTAAATATATGTTTGATTCTTATACTCTTTCCAGTTCCTAGATCATGTCTTGAGCTATTTCACTACAGATTTAGCAAGGTTTACTTGACTGTAGCACACATATGCTTTGATATTAAAGCCACACTGAGACGGTTCTGTTGTTAAAACATTTTTTTATTTTGAAATAATTTTAGATTACTTCACAAAAGTATTACGAAGATAATACAGAAGGTTTATGTACCCTTCACCCTACTTTTCCTGAAGTTATCACCTTATACAGCCATGATATATTTGATGTATTTACCCAAAATAAGAATTTAACATCAATCCAATTCTGCTGATTTATGCATATTTTAAGTTTAAATTATGAGGAGATTAAAAACAATAAAAAAGCATATTTTATTTAGGTAGCAGTGTATTTTGAGAGTTTAGTAATGCAATGAACATTTGATGAGTGTTGCTTTAAGGCCTGGAGTTTGTTGTTTCGTTTTCAGTGTTCTCTTAGGAACAACCATCGTTTTCGTCCTCTCATAATTAATATCTCTGCAACGCTTAAACAGAATCTAATTAAGCATCAGTACACTACCTGGACCATAGTAAGTGATAATTAAATATTTCTTGAATTAATTTTTCCTGTTCTCCACTTCTGTTAGAAAAGGATGATCATGTCTTACGCTACAGACACAAAAAAGGAACTTTCAAAAATGTGTTCCATTTTCCTTGACTGAGAAGGTATATGACTCGGATCCACTCTGCAATGCACCAATCCCTTCCCACAATAAAACAGTGATGATATATTGAGGAAAAAGCAGAAAGCTGTTTTATCTCACTCTCTAACACAGTCATCATAAGCTACAGTGATATAAGTTCTTTTTAGACCAAACTACAGGTTTGTTTATCTACACTCAAAGGTGCCAATCTACATTACGGATTAACATCCAAAACCTTCAATTCTTCACAACAGATTTGACAAAATATGCCTTAAAGCATGATTTTCTATTTCACTTCTGCTTCCTTAGCTGGAAAATCATAAAGTACTGTGGGGTTTTTTTTGTTACACATAGCGAAAACAGATTATGTTACCTTTCAAACCAGTATGCACTGTTAAAGACAAGTGAGAAGTTACTAGGCAGAAAAAATGGAGTGGGGGAGGGTAGGGAGAAAGAGACAGTGAAAATGCTGATTTTGAGAGGAAACGTGCTGAAAACATTTTCCTAAACCAGACTGAATTTGAAGACAGGCTATTCTCAAGCTTCCAGCTTGTATTTGTCTCTTTTAAATAAGTAGCAAGTTTCAAAAAATGAGCAAACTCAGTGTTGTTATTTAATATTTCTATTGTTTTATTTTATATATATTTGATATTTTATAGAAAATGTTCTAAAACATCATGAAACTTTTCTTGATTATTTATTTGAAGTTATATGAAGACTGAATACAAAACAAGTTCCATGGTTTCACTGGAAGAATGTTTACTCTGAGAACTCCATCCCTCTTTTAACTGTTTCTAAAGACACATGGATATCAAAGAAATAGACTTCTGGTCCAGGACTTGTTACCACATGGTGAATAAACCAAATGAATCCACAGAGCCTCAACTTTCTTTATAAAATCATGATGATGATGAGTGTGATGATGCCAATTCATGAGTATACAGGTTTCCAAAAATCAGATGAAAATTGTGCAAAGCCTACAATTTATAAAGTATTATCAAGAGAAATTAAAGAATGTTATTGAAAGATAGGTTATATCAAGGCCAGGATTTGAAATCAAAAATTAATATTTAAAAATGTGTAATTATATTTGCTAAACATATAGAAAGGAATTAAATAAACATACATTCTACTGATCATTGAAAATGTATACCATTGGGGCGCCTGGGTGGCGCAGTCGGTTAAGCGTCCGACTTCAGCCAGGTCACGATCTCCCGGTCCGAGAGTTCGAGCCCCGCGTCAGGCTCTGGGCTGATGGCTCAGAGCCTGGAGCCTGTTTCCGATTCTGTGTCTCCCTCTCTCTCTGACCCTCCCCCGTTCATGCTCTGTCTCTCTCTGTCCCAAAAATAAATAAACGTTGAAAAAAAATTAAAAAAAAAAAAAAAGAAAAAAAGAAAATGTATACCATTATGAAAACAGTATGAAGTTACCTCAAAAATTAACAATAGAACTACTATATATCCAGCAATCCAAATTCCACTTCTAGGTATATGTAAAAAAGAAGTGAAATTAAGATTGTGAAGAGATACCTACACTTCCATGTTCATTGCTACATTATTCACAATAGTCAAGATATGTAAACAACCTAAATGTCCTTAGACAGATGAAGAAAATGTGATATACACATTTTGTAGAATATATACAGAAAATGTTTTACATAAATGTGTATATATGTATGTATGTGTATGTATGTATATATGTATACACACACACGTATATAATTATGCAATTAAAAAAAAAGGAAATCCCACCATTTGTGAAAACATGGATGGACAGAGCTGGAGACAATTATACTAAGTTAAATAAGACACAGAACGAGAAATACTGCATGATCTCATATATGGAATCTAAAATAGTTAAAATCATAGAAGTGGAGTAGAATGGTGGTTGCCAGGGGTGAGGAGTAGAAGAAAATGGTTAGATGTTGGTTAAATTGTACTAGAGAGCTCAAGTACAGTATGGTCATGATAGTAAACAATACTGTATTATATATATACTTGAAATTTGCTAAGAGGATAGATTTTGAATTAAACTTCAACATACACGAAGTGTTAACTATGTAGAAGTGATGGGTTACATCACCAATCTTGACTGTGGTGATCTTTTTATAATATATAAACATATCAAAACATCAAGTTGTATACCTTAAATGTATACATTTTTATATGTCAAAAATATCTCAAAAAATGTTAGAGGAAATAGGCAACTCAAGAAAACAGAAGAAGATCTTTACAACATAAGATATTTATTTCACTGCAAATATACTTATCCAGTATAAATTAAGAACTCTTATAGATTATCAAAAAGGATATGACCAGATTTTTTAAATGCCCAAATACTAGAAAAGCATTTAAAAATGATAATATCCAACTTGCCAATGAATACATTTTATTAAGTTCATTAGGGCTGCCATAACAAAGTACCACAGACTGGTGGCTTAAACAACAGAAGATTATATCCTCACAGTTGTAGAGGCTAGAAATTCAAGATCAAGGTTTTGGTAGGGCTGGTTTCATTCTGATGGTTCTCTCCTTGGCTTATAGGTAGCCATCTTCTCTGGTCTTCACATTGTCTTTCCTCTGTCTGCGTCCCAATCTTGTCTTCTTATAAGGACACTAGTCATCAGTCATATTGGTTTAGAGCCCATCTTACCGACCTCACTTTACCTCTTTGATGATCCTATCTCCAAATATAGTCACTTTCTCAGATACGGTGGATTAGGACTTCAATTTAAGAATTAGTGGGGGGCATAATTCAGCCCATAACACATATGAACATCAGAGCTGAGGAAAATACCAGTTAATACCACAAAGCAACATTATTTCACAGCTACCTGAAGGGATATGCATAAATGGAGTAATAATACTGTGTGTTGGCTGGGATATGGAGTAACAGATTTACCAGTTTCTCTCCTGGGTATGTACCTTACAAAATAAATGAGTATTTTCACAACAGCACTACTAACTTAAATCCAAAACTGGAAAAGCCCAAATGTTTACCTACCAAAGAATTAACCTCATCCTCCAAAAATAAAAACATGTGGTATATTCATACAGTACAATACTATATGTAATGAGAATAAACACAATGTAAAATTATATGCAATAATATAAATGGATCTCTTAAAAATAATGGTCAGGAAAAAAGCCAGACACCAAATAAGTACATCTACTATAACTCAATTTACAAAAAGCTCCAACTTTGATCTATGCTATTAAAGACAAGTAGGGGCGCCTAGGTGGCTCAGTCGGTTAAGCGGCCAACTTCGGCTCAGGTCATGATCTCACGGTCCGTGAGTTCGAGCCCCGCGTCGGGCTCTGTGCTGACAGCTCAGAGCCTGGAGCCTGTTTCAGATTCTGTGTCTCCCTCTTTCTCTGACCCTCCCCTGTTCATGCTCTGTCTCTGTCTCAAAAATAAATAAACGTTAAAAAAAAAAATTTTTTAACAAGTGAGTTGTCACTCTTTAGGAAGTGCACAGAGAATGGAAGGGGACACAGTTGCTGATAGTTTCTTAATCCAACTGCTGGAAAAATGGGTGTCATCATTATGTAAGAACACATGGAGACGAGACATAGTTTTCTGTATTAGATTATGCTTGAATAATAATTTTCCATTAAATATTTTAAAATTTTTTACTGCTATCTTTTAAACCAAGAATTGGTTTTATTTTGTATCAAGTATCAATTTGATATGTATTTCAATGAATTTTTAAGATTCCTGAAAACTTAACTGTTATGTTCCATTAATAATTAACTTTAAGATTAGCAATTCAGATCTCATTAATATAAATTCCATTTTATACCACTTATATTAATTTATAATTTATAATTCTATTTATATTAATGATGCCTGGATTGTTACTCTTAAATTTGTTTGATATTTCTTGATTTTGTATTTGTATAATTATATTAATCTTCTCACATTACTATACATATTTAATTAATACACAGTTTTCTTCTTTGTAATGTTTTTAACACATTTAGAATCAAGAAATATATATAGCATGATATGTTAAAATTAGTGACAGAAGATAAAAGCTGGTAGTTATTAATGTAGAGAAAATAAATGAATAAACTCCCAATTTGGATGCAAAGCAAAGGAATCTCTTGCTTTCTTGCTTATGTAGCCTGAACAACCCTGCCTACGTTCAGTAATCAAGCAGAAAAATACAATGTGTGCTCCTGCTATTAGGGTTTTAGATTCCAATATTATTCTTCTCCCACAAAAGGAACAAACTTCTTTTGAGAACAGGTGATTCCATGGCTTGGGGCAAAGAAAACATTAATGACTCTAAAATGGTTTAATGTTGTAAGAATCTAAGGATGTTTTCTATTAATCATGATCATATTTCTGTCTCAAGGTCTTACGATCCCTGAGTCACAAAATGTATTCTAACAATTCAGAATCTTTTCCTCTTTAGGGTGGCACTGAAATATGAAATATCTCTAGTTTATTGTGGCACATGGCTTCAAACACCAGTACTGGTATATAGTGAATAACTGATCAAAATTCACACTCAAATACTGGTTGTGTGCTCAGAAAATCTGTGTTGGAAAATTTAACATAGTAAAAGTGTTATTCAGTTCAGCTAGGTCCTCCCCTAGCTTGTTTTTTCGGGAAGTGAATTAATGTTACCCATGCCTAGCTTCCATTCTGAAACATTCCTAAGAAATTCATTCCCCCTAAACATCTTACTATTTTAGCATAATTTATCTTTTGTTTGGGAAGAGAATTCTAAGGACCAAAGACAAATACTGCCCTCTATACACGTACCCAGCACTTTCAACAATAGCCAAATTATGGAAAGAGCCCAAATGTCCATCAACTGATGAATGTATAAAGAAGATATGGTTTATATATACAATGGAATACTATTTGGCAATGAGAAAGAATGAAATCCTGCCATTTGCAACAACGTGGATGGAACTGGAAGGTATTATGCTAAGTGAAGGAAGTCAGAGAAAGACAGATATCATATATTTTCACTCATATGTGGAACTTGAGAAACTTAACACAAGACCATGGGTGAAGGGAAGGGAAAAAAATTGTTTCAAACAGAGAGGGAGGAAAATCTTAAGAGACTCTTAAATACAGAGAACAAACTGGGGGTTCAGGGGGGGAGCGGGGGAGAGGGGAAATGGGTGATGGGCATTGAGGAAGGCACTTGTTGGAATGAGCACCGGGTATTATATGTAAGCAATGAATCACAGGAATCTACCACCAAAACCAAAAGCACATTGTATACACTATATGTTAGCCAATGTGACAATTATATTAAAAAAAAAAAATACTGCCTTCAAAGTGTTGCCTCTATTCTATTGTGCTAGGCCTTGCTGATAATCATGTAAATGTCATTTTTTTGACAAGTAGTTTATAGTAAAATGATGTAATAGAAGTTGAAAATTTTTTGCTCATAAATTCAAACTCTTGGAAGCAGACTCCAACAAATATATATTAGTTCTCTTTAGCAGCCACTAATTTTACCTGACGTCAGCCTTGAAACAGAAATCATCATTTCTTTCTATTTACCTTAAAAGAACCAACTCAATCAAACCTCTCTTTCCTTGACTCTCCCCTTTTCAAACCTTTTCATTTGCTTAGCAAAGAAGGTTCTCCAGGTACTTATGCCAAGTTTCTTTGAGGACAGTGAGAAATTACAAGTACAGTAGAAAGAACAGAAAAAGTGTTTCTAAAAAAGAATTCAGAGCTGCCTGGGTGGCTCAGTCAGTTGAGCATCCAATTCTTGATTTTGGCTCAGGTCATGATCTCAAGGTTCATGGGATAGAGCCCCATTGCAGGCTTCATGCTGATAGCGCAGAGCCTGCTAGGGATTCTCTCTCACCCTCTCTCTCTGCCTACTCCCTCCCCCCATTCTCTTGCTTTCTCTGATTGTAAGTAAATTAAAAAAAAAAAAAAAAAGAATACAGGGGCGCCTGGGTGGCTCAGTCAGTTAAGCGTCCGACTTCGGCTCAGGTCATGATCTCGCGGTCCGTGGGTTCGAGCCCCGCCTCGGGCTCTGTGCTGACAGCTCAGAGCCTGGAGCCTGTTTCAGATTCTGTGTCTCCCTCTTTCTCTGACCCTCCCCTGTTCATGCTCTCTCGGTCTCAAAAAAAAAAAAAATGTTAAAAAAAATTTTTTTTTTAATTTTTAAAAAATTTAAAAAAAGAATACAGGGGTGCCTGGGTGGCTCAGTCAGGTAAGTGTCCAACTCTTGGTTTCGGCTCAGGCCATGATCTCACGGTTTGTGGGTTTGAGCCCCACATGGGGCTCTGCACGAACAGCATGGAACCTGCTTGGGATCCTCTGTCCCCCATCTCCTTCTGCCCCTCCCCTGCTTCTGCCTGCTCTCTTTTTCTCAAAAATAAACATTTAAAAAATAAAAAAATTCATATGAAAATTCTAAGAATTTGTTGAAATGAATGACATATGTATTTATTAATTATTTAATAAGAAAATAATGAGCTATTCCTTTAAGGTATAAAAGGTAGTGGGGCACGTGGGTGGCTCAGTGGGTTGAGTGTCTGACTTCGGCTCAGGTCGTGATCTCACGGTTCGTGGGTTCGAGCCCCACATCAGGCTCTGTGCTGTCCGCTTGCTCGGAGCCTGGAGCCTGCTTCAGATTCTGTGCCTCTTTCTCTCTCTTCCCCTCCCCCACTCATGCTTTGTCTTACTCTGTTTCTCAAAAATAAATAAATGTAAAAAAAAATTTTTTAAGATATAAAAGGTAATGCTCACTTTGTATCCTTTATGATATATCAAAATTATTTCAAATTTAATCACTTCCACATGGCCTTAAAGGAAATGTTCTGTCTTTGAATCAAACTTAGTAGATTCTGAGAATACATTTTCAAAATATCAGATATTCCACCCAAAGTTCTAATGACAGCTGTTCATAATTACCATCAGTACATCTTTTAGGAACTACGCAAAGCTAACGTAGAAGTGATTATCTTCTTGCTATTCTTCAACATTAAAATGGTTTGTCTTTCACATGCAATATCTGCTAATTTAGTAGTAAATATGTTCATATTTAATCAAATTATTGAGCTCTGTTGTGGTGGGAGACTATTAGAAGTCAGAGATAGAGTGAACTTCTGAGAAAGGCTGAGGCTCAAAGATGTCTACTGCTTTCACTTCCTGGTGAGAAAAGACATTATTTATTATATAGGAAAAGAAGGATAAAAGAATGAGATTAGGGGTGTGGTGAGAAAGTATATTTGTGTTTATAACTCAGCAATTATAAACCAAACAATTCAAAATTTATTTTCTCAATATATCAAATGTCCCATTTCAATATAGCAATGACAAGCTGGTTTTGTCAAGGTCATGTGGCCACCAGAGATGGTTCAATAAAATTCCTCACTGTACCACTCTGATACTATGAATTGTAGAAAACAGCTCCTTAAACATTCCCTTTTCCCTTGTACCTGCCTGCTTTTTCTCTATAATATTTTGTAAGCAGCAACATATCTGATGAAGTTTTGGAGTGATGGGGGTTCGTGGGGTCCAGAGCCAGTGGCCAAGAAAGAATTCTTGAAGATGTCTTTGGTGCAAAAACAGTGACTGTATTAAAGCATGGGGATAGGACCCATGGGCAGGAAGAGCTGCACTGGGGTCCTGATGGATAACTCATTATATACCTTCAGGTTGGGAGGGGGTCAGGGATAGATGAAGTCTCTAAGGAATTTTGGAAGCAAGGTTTCCAGGACCTTGAGGGACTAGCTAGAAACGCCATTTATTACCATTTAATGAAACCTCAGTCATGAGACCCCTCAGATGCATCTCAGGGGGCCCTAAGACTGGAGCATGATTGACAGCATATATCCTGGGGCAGTTGGGATAAAGGAAGTAGCTTTACAGGATCCTAGAGGTTGGGACAATGTTAAAACTAAGTTTCTCTTTTGCCCCTAGCAAAGTGTCATCCTTGAGGCAGCTAAGCTCCTAGAGGGAGGTCACTCTGCCAGTTTCAAGGACTTGCCAATGGGCTGCAGGCTGTAAAGGAATTTAATTTTTCATTTGTCTTAGTTTCCCACATTACCATGGCAAGCACTTAAACCCCTTTCCTTTGTTCTTGGGTAGCTGGGAGTGTGCAAGGAGTATCACACAGATGCCACCTGGGGTGGGGGTGGGGTGGTGTGTGGGCTACCTTGTGCTTTGCCCCTCAGCCTGCTTCATGCTCCCTCATCAGTATCTATTTTTTATTAGCTATGTCTAATCATGCATCTATATCCATCAATATAAATACACTACTTAACCATATTGGTTTGTGTCTATATCCATGTCTATCTTTAGCTGTATCTATCCCCAAAGAAGTAGTGCAGTGTATTGGATAAGAGCATGCCCTTGGAATCTAATCTAAAGTGGCTTTACTTTACTCACTTTACTCACACTTCTCCAGTGACACCAGCATTGCGATTTTGAGATATTTATATAAACTTTGTGTGTCTTGTTTTCTTCATTGCAAAGTGGGAAAAATAAGCAGGTACATTATAAATTTATTGTGAGATGTAAATGGTGTAACTCACCTAAAGAATTGAGAGTAATGCAGGCATATGAATGTTAATAGTTCTACAATTGTAACTGTTTTTTTACAAATGCAGGTTTAACCCTACAATGAAAGGAAACAGAGAAAAAGAGGACACACAGGGCAGAAATTTTAACAGTGATACTGTATGAAACTTTAGCTGATCAGTATCCTGGTACCTAAAAAAATTTAAATCTTCCTATCCCTGAAGGCAGATAATCTGAAATGAGGAGAGTTACGGGGTCAGAAATTTCTCTTCCATCCACATAAGCTTTAAAGTTTTTCCTCAAATATCTATGTTAAAAAGTCAAAATAATTAACAAAAATTTAATAGAGTGAATAACTAATAGGTGAATGAAAAGAACATGAGCCAGTAGTAGGTGTGGATGATCCAATCGGGAAATAGAAATTTCATTTGCCAAAGAATAGAAAGTGCCATAAGTTTGACTTCAATTTTAAACTATCAGTTTCCAAATATGAAAAACTATGGGTTCAAGCTATTTGATCAAAGTTCATCAAAGCATAATCTGATTTATATACCTTATCAAGAATTTTCCTCAAGAGCGATTAAATTTATCCATCTAAACTTCACCTAAAATTTTCACACTTCACATAAAGTTCATCTGCCTTGAATTCTCGTTTTCTGTAGAAATTTTCTGAAGAAAAATATTTTACTTCATATTTTTATGCTGGGTTGACTTTCCATCAGCTATAACTTTATATCTCAGTTTCCAATCGATGAACTCAGAAACATTCTACAAACTAAATGCTGTTGAGTTTTATTTTATTTTCAGAGGCATGCAGAATTAGGGAGCTTTGTAATCTGTTGTCATTTGGACATAAAACCCCTTAAAATGTTCCATGTTTCTCAGTGACACTTCAATTGGGTTTAAGTCTGTGATATTGAAAATTATATGTCATTTTAATTGTATGATGAACATTTTAATTGACAGCTTACCAAGAACCTTTTCAAGGAATCAAACAATATCCAGGAACTAAAGTTTATTAGTTATTTGTAGTTAATACTGGCAAATGTTTAGTCAGGTACTGAATCTCTGTTTACATTTAATAAGGGACTATATTACTCAATTCCCTAAAACCAGTTATTATAATAATTAATGAGCAATTTCTTCTGGCCAATGATTTGTCTCTATAAAATTGACAGTTAATTTTAAATAAGTTGTTTTTCCCCTTTATGAGTTTTTTTAGCCACTTTTGAAAGTTTATTACAGTTTAATAGAAAAGAAACAAAAAGCACTTCAACTTTAAACTTTATCAAGTCCTGTTGTTTTCTATAATTAGGCCTGTGTAATGTATATGAAGTAATTCAAAATCTATGCTAAGCTTCAGGATATATTCTGCTTTGCTTTATAATGTAAAATCTGACTAATAATGAATATGCACATTTCTAAAGGTAATTAACTTCATAAATAGTGAACAAAAGTATTGTTATTTTAAGAATCACAGAAAGATAAATACATATACCAGGGGCGGAAAATATCTTTAAAAGAAATTATTTCTGAGATTCCACACTGGGGATGGACAAAGGGGCATCTTCACCTCAGAAACAGATGGCTGTATAATTTAGCATGTTAAGTGGCATTTTGTTTAAGATGGCTAAGCCACGTTTTTATGGATAAATTCAGAAAAGAAATGTCTAAATTAAAATTTCTCTGGGCATCCAAGAGTTTTAGATTTGGAACCACTGGCAAAGGAATATTGTTATGGTAGAAGAACGCTGAAAAACAAAAGTGGCAGAGAGGACTCCCTACTTTCATTGGTTGCAAGAAGAAAAAAAGGCAAAGATAAATTCACTATTGTAATGATAAGAATAAGTAATTCTAAATGTCTAAAATGGATTTATGAAGACCTTCCTGTCTTCTTCTTACATGGTTTGTTCCAATCCTCCTCTATTTTCCCCAAATTTTCAAAAAAGCCCTGTTATATACAATGGCATTCGGTTAGTTTTGTGTGTGTGTGTGTGTGTGTGTGTGTGTGTGTGTGCACGTGTGTGTGTGCATGTGTTTAAATAGGGGGGAAAGATAGAAGTCATCAGAGATAAAGCAGAGATGGAAAGATGATAGATAGATAGATAGATAGATAGATAGATAGATAGATAGATAGAAAGATAAGGCAATAATAAAGTAGAATTCATGGGAAAACTGCCATTAAACAGTAAGTTAGAATTCAGTAAATTCAGTAAGTTTTGGGAAGGGGTAACCGTGCCCATAGAGTCCTCTAGATATCCCCCTTTTTTCCCCTAAAATCCAGAGTACACTAAAATAAATATAGAGTGTAGTTTTCTTTAAAGTACTAGGTAACTCTAGAAGGTGAAACACCCTGGAATACCTATAAATCACAAAGGCAGGTTTAATTCCATAGTTATTTTCTGAATCCTAGTTGATAGCTCTTATATATGCAATGTTTCAAGGCAAAAATTGTTCTTGGTAGTAAGGCAAAAGAAACCGTTTTGTAGAAAATGAATAAAAACACACTTCTAACCTACTTTACATAGGCAAAAATGAAAGCTCAGAAAGATCCTACCTACCTGAAGAATAGGGCTAGTTTTTCCAATATAAACTGTAGTGTAAGTAGAACATAAATTTGCTTTGCCAGCTGATTTGCATACATTTCATATAGTTAACAACTTTTGAATCCAAGACTTCTCAACTCCCACTCATTTTGTAACTAAAGCCACAAAAAAAGATAATTACATGACATTATGCGAACAAGTTTATCCCATAGAAGGCGAAAAATATCTTTTCAGAAATATTTTCTGTACCCAAGTCATATCCCTTTTTATACAATATAACATCTGCTATTCTTCATCTTGCTTTTTTATTCTATTTTTTATTTTGGTAATGTTTTATTTTTGAGAGAGAGAGTGTGTGACTGGGGAATGGGGAGAGTGAGAGAGAGGTAGACAGAGGATCTGAAGCAGGCTCTGCACTGACAGCAGTGAGCTCGAACTCCAATGGTGAGATCATGACCTGAGCCAAAGTTGGACACTCAATTGACTGAGCCACCAGGCACGCCTTTCACCTTGCTTTTTTAAATAATATTTTAGCTTAGAGATCATGCCGTATTAGTGCTTACATTGCAAGAAGAAATTCTTCATACCTGCAAAATATAATGGCTGCACCTATTTCCTTCCAGTAATCAACAAATCTGTTTGAGTATTTCCTTTAACTGAAACTAAAAGATCAAAAAAAATATGAAATAATTTATTTTCAAATTCTCATCAGACAAGCTTTAAGAATGGTTAGAAGTGTTTTATTTCACTCTATGAAAAAACAGATCTGTTTGCAATATGAATTACAAAATTTTTCAATATTATGTATGTTATCTTTAGAATTTGCTTACGATAATTTTTCATTCACATTTTTGTGAAATCACATTTATAATTGTTTTAAGATTTTTGAGTTAGTTAAATAAACTCAAGAAACTTAAAGAAGTTCTTGTAGATGTCTCTTAACTGTATGTTTTTATTTTTTCTATTTAAATTTGTAGGGGCACCAGGGTGGCTCAGTTGGTTAAGCATCCAACTTTGGCTCAGGTCATGATCTCACCATTCCTGAGTTTAAGCCCCGCATCAGGCTCACTGCTGTCAGTGCAGAGCCAGCTTTGGATCCTCTGTCTCTGTCTCTCTCTCCCCTGCTTGTGCGTGCGCTCTGTCTCTCTCTGTCTCTGTCTCTCTCCCTCTCTCTCAAAATTAAACAAATGAAAAAAAAAATCACTTCTATTTAAATTTCTCATGTTTATCTGGGTGAAACTTATAAAGTGTGGATTAACTTTATGTTTTGACTCATGGACAGCTGTACAAATTACTTAATGAAAAATTTATCTTTGTCCTACTGCATTTATATATTAAATTATTCAATGTATCTGTGTCACTTCTAGATTTTATAGCTTGTTCTGTTGATCTGGACTTGTAATCATGAGCCAGCCACACACTGTAGTACTTACTAAGGAATTATAATATATATATTCTAATACTTGACAGTATAATCACTCACTTAATAACTCTTTTTATACCCAGAAATTATCTTTAGATTCATGAGTACTTATTTTTTTCATGTAAAATTTAACTCCTGTAATTCCAAAAATTAAACCAAAACAAAATAATGAAACATGCTAGGCATACAGAACATGTCAACTACATGAATTAACACAGAATTGTTACCTTTATGATGTTAAATTATATTCAGAAATACAGTATGGCCTTCGATTGTTTTCAAATGATAGTATTTTATGACCCCAAAAGTAATTCAATTACATTTTAAAGTTATGAGTTGACTGCAGTGTACAAGGTGTCAGAGGGAGGCAGTATGAGGAAATCAATGAACTCTGTCAATAAAAGACTTTACCTTAGCATATGGAATAGAGAACACAATTTATTATAGAGTAAACATTAACAGATTTACATGAATAGAAATTAGCACCAAAGCGACCACAAAGTTAGAACAAAATCTTACACATTTTTTTTAAATTTTTTTTTTAACATTTATTTATTTTTGAGACAGAGAGAGAGACAGCATGAACGGGGGAGGGTCAGAGAGAGGGAGACACAGAATCTGAAACAGGCTCCAGCCTCTGAGCTGTCAGCACAGAGCCTGATGCAGGGCTCGAACCCACGGACCGCAAGATCATGACCTGAGCCGAAGTCAGCCGCTTAACCGACTGAGCCACCCAGGCGCCCCAAAATCTTACACATTTTAGACAGCAAAAGCAGAAGGAAGAACAATAAGTTATCTCAAGAGAGAAAAGGCTATGCCTCAAGAAAAGGCTATGCCTCATGACAGTTTCCTGCACATCTCTTGAGATATCTCTGTATTTTTTCCTCTAATTTTAGAAAATGTTTTATGTATTTAGAGGTCATATGACCAGCAACCCATGTATATATCTCTACATTATATAAACTGGAGAGTGAACTTAATCATCGATCTCTATTCTAAAAGTTAGACTAAGGACTCATATGTGCAGTCTCCAAGGAAATGATATAAGGTCTCTTTTCTACTTTATTAACTGAAGAAATAATTTTTATTTACTCTTACACTAAGGAGACCAATTAAGAAACTAAACAATGTTGTCTTGGAGTTCTAAGAAGTATGGCTCATATATTCCCTCTTATCCCTGGAAAATCCATTCACTTTTACAAACCATGAAACCTCTACAATAATTTTCATTAAATGATTCTTCCTAGACAACCCAGACAAACCAAATCAGTGCAGATATTCAAATACAGACACCTTAGCCATACTTCCTTCACAATCATTATTCAATAACTGCTATTATTATGTATAGTAACAAAATTAACTCAATAAATAATTACTGAGATGGATGATTGTGGCATACACATTTTTAAAACATTGTTCTTTTATTCAGTGAGTTCACATTAAAGCAAAAAACTCTAAAAATTTGACACTGAGATGGCATTTGCAATTATGCATCCACATTTGTAGTCAGGGAAGATGTTAAAGAGATAATTACAATGGTTTATATTTGATTCTGAATTCTTAACAGACTTACTATTTCTAAAAGAAAAGATTTACAAAAAGATTTGGAGATTAAGTAAGCATCCATTGTCTGGGGTAGAAAGGCATAGCAAATTGTCAAGTGGGCCGAAACTTATTTACTTAGGCTGCAAAGGTAGGCAAGTTCAGATATTATACATGTGAGAGAATATGTTAAGGTGCAAATACCAAGTATTTTAAAAAATCACTTTATATGAGGCTGTAAGTGAATTTTATGAATCAAATAAAAGATAAATAAAAATTAAGACAAAAACAGCCTATAAAAAGCAGAGTCTATTGTTTACTGAGAGAAAACTAGGATACGATGCAAAAAATGAAATGAAAATCAAGAATGACTGCGCTGGCAGTAATATATTTGCATGTGCAAAAGGGCATATGACAAATTGGTTAATAAAGATTAAAAATAAAATCTAACAAACTTCCCAGTAGAGTTGCTGAAAATCATGTGTGTGTTATTTCTTTCAAGGGGATCAAGGAGATTCAAGCAAAGAAGAAAAGAAAGCCTCACCCTTTCTTACAAGAAAGGGGCAGAGACACAGAATCTGAAGCAGGCTCACAGGCTCTGAGTTGTCAGCACAGAGTCCAATGCGGGGCTCGAGCCCATGAACTGTGAGATCATGACCTAAGCCAAAGTCAGACTTTTAACCAACTGAGCCACCGAGGTGCCCCTGCTTTCATTCATTTATAAAGCCTATAGAGCAGTACTCTTTAATATCATATAGAGTAAAAAACCATGAATACCAAAATTTTTTCTAACCTCATACATACCCGAGGTAGACACATAATAAAAGAAAATTAAAAACTGATGAGTTATTACAGGGTCTATCCATCAGGAAGAGCTAACAATTATCAATGTCTATGCGCCGAATACCGGAGCCCCCAAATATATAAAACAATTACTCATAAACATAAGCAACCTTATTGATAAGAATGTGGTCATTGCAGGGGACTTTAATACACCACTTACAGAAATGGATAGATCATCTAGACACACGGTCAATAAAGAAACAAGGGCCCTGAATGAGACATTGGATGAGATGGACTTGACAGATATATTTAGAACTCTGCATCCCAAAGCAACAGAATATACTTTCTTCTCGAGTGCACATGGAACATTCTCCAAGATAGATCATATACTGGGTCACAAAACAGCCCTTCATAAGTTTACAAGAATTGAAATTATACCATGCTTACTTTCAGACCACAATGCCATGAAGCTTGAAATCAACCACAGGAAAAAGTCTGGAAAACCTCCAAAAGCATGGAGGTTAAAGAACACCCTACTAACGAATGAGTGGGTCAACCAGGCAATTAGAGAAGAAATTAAAAAATATATGGAAACAAACGAAAATGAAAATACAACAATCCAAACGCTTTGGGACGCAGCAAAGGCAGTCCTGAGAGGAAAATACATTGCAATCCAGGCCTATCTCAAGAAACAAGAAAAATCCCAAATACAAAATCTAACAGCACACCTAAAGGAACTAGAAGCAGAACAGCAAAGGCAGCCCAAGCCCAGCAGAAGAAGAGAAATAATAAAGATCAGAGCAGAAATAAACAATATAGAAACTAAAAAAACTGTAGAGCAGATCAACGAAACCAAGAGTTGGTTTTTTGAAAAAATAAACAAAATTGACAAACCTCTAGCCAGGCTTCTCAAAAAGAAAAGGGAGATGACCCAAATAGATAAAATCATGAATGAAAATGGAATTATTACAACCAATCCCTCAGAGATACAAACAATTATCAGGGAATACTATGAAAACTTATATGCCAACAAATTGGACAACCTGGAAGAAATGGACGAATTCCTGAACACCCACACGCTTCCAAAACTCAATCAGGAGGAAATAGAAAGCTTGAACAGACCCATAACCAGCGAAGAAATTGAATCGGTTATCAAAAATCTCCCAACAAATAAGAGTCCAGGACCAGATGGCTTCCCAGGGGAGTTCTACCAGACGTTTAAAGCAGAGATAATACCTATCCTTCTCAAGCTATTCCAAGAAATAGAAAGGGAAGGAAAACTGCCAGACTCATTCTATGAAGCCAGTATTACTTTGATTCCTAAACCAGACAGAGACCCAGTCAAAAAAGAGAACTACAGGCCAATATCCCTGATGAATATGGATGCAAAAATTCTCAATAAGATACTAGCAAATGGAATTCAACGGCATATCAAAAGAATTATTCACCATGATCAAGTGGGATTCATTCCTGGGATGCAGGGCTGGTTCAACATTCGCAAATCAATCAACGTGATACATCACATTAACAAAAAAAGAGAGAAGAACCATATGATCCTGTCAATCGATGCAGAAAAGGCCTTCGACAAAATCCAGCACCCTTTCTTAATAAAAACCCTTGAGAAAGTCGGGATAGAAGGAACATACTTAAAGATCATAAAAGCCATTTATGAAAAGCCCACAGCTAACATCATCCTCAACGGGGAAAAACTGAAAGCTTTTTCCCTGAGATCAGGAACACGACAAGGATGCCCACTCTCACCGCTGCTGTTTAACATAGTGCTGGAAGTTCTAGCATCAGCAATCAGACAACAAAAGGAAATCAAAGGCATCAAAATTGGCAAAGATGAAGTCAAGCTTTCGCTTTTTGCAGATGACATGATATTATACATGGAAAATCCGATAGACTCCACCAAAAGTCTGCTAGAACTGATACAGGAATTCAGCAAAGTTGCAGGATACAAAATCAACGTACAGAAATCAGTTGCATTCTTATACACTAACAATGAAGCAACAGAAAGACAAATAAAGAAACTGATCCCATTCACAATTGCACCAAGAAGCATAAAATACCTAGGAATAAATCTAACCAAAGATGTAAAGGATCTGTATGCTGAAAACTATAGAAAGCTTCTGAAGGAAATTGAAGAAGATTTAAAGAAATGGAAAGACATTCCCTGCTCATGGATTGGAAAAATAAATATTGTCAAAATGTCAATACTACCCAAAGCTATCTACACATTCAATGCAATCCCAATCAAAATTGCACCAGCATTCTTCTCGAAACTAGAACAAGCAATCCTAAAATTCATATGGAACCACAAAAGGCCCCGAATAGCCAAAGGAATTTTGAAGAAGAAGACCAAAGCAGGAGGCATCACAATCCCAGACTTTAGCCTCTACTACAAAGCTGTCATCATCAAGACAGCATGGTATTGGCACCAAAACAGACACATAGACCAATGGAATAGAATAGAAACCCTAGAACTAGACCCACAAACGTATGGCCAACTCATCTTTGACAAAGCAGGAAAGAACATCCAATGGAAAAAAGACAGCCTCTTTAACAAATGGTGCTGGGAGAACTGGACAGCAACATGCAGAAGGTTGAAACTAGACCACTTTCTCACGCCATTCACAAAAATAAACTCAAAATGGATAAAGGACCTAAATGTGAGACAGGAAACCATCAAAACCTTAGAGGAGAAAGCAGGAAAAGACCTCTCTGACCTCAGCCGTAGCAATCTCTTACTTGACACATCCCCAAAGGCAAGGGAATTAAAAGCAAAAGTGAATTACTGGGACCTTTTGAAGATAAAAAGCTTCTGCACAGCAAAGGAAACAACCAACAAAACTAAAAGGCAACCAACGGAATGGGAAAAGATATTCGCAAATGACATATCGGACAAAGGGCTAGTATCCAAAATCTATAAAGAGCTCACCAAACTCCACACCCGAAAAACAAATAACCCAGTGAAGAAATGGGCAGAAAACATGAATAGACACTTCTCTCAAGAAGACATCCGGATGGCCAACAGGCACATGAAAAGATGTTCAGCGTCGCTCCTTATCAGGGAAATACAAATCAAAACCACACTCAGGTATCACCTCACGCCAGTCAGAGTGGCCAAAATGAACAAATCAGGAGACTATAGATACTGGAGAGGATGTGGAGAAACGGGAACCCTCTTGCACTGTTGGTGGGAATGCAAATTGGTGCAGCCGCTCTGGAAAGCAGTGTGGAGGTTCCTCAGAAAATTAAAAATAGACCTACCCCATGACCCAGCAATAGCACTGCTAGGAATTTACCCAAGGGATACAGGAGCACTGATGCATAGGGCCACTTGTACCCCAATGTTCATAGCAGCACTCTCAACAATAGCCAAATTATGGAAAGAGCCTAAATGTCCATCAACTGATGAATGGATAAAGAAATTGTGGTTTATATACACAATGGAATATTACATGGCAATGAGAAAAAATGAAATATGGCCTTTTGTAGCAACGTGGATGGAACTGGAGAGTGTGATGCTAAGTGAAATAAGCCATACAGAGAAAGACAGATACCATATGGTCTCACTCTTATGTGGATCCTGAGAAACTTAACAGGAACCCATGGGGGAGGGGAAGGAAAAAAAAAAAAAAAAGAGGTTAGAATGGGAGAGAGCCAAAGCATAAGAGACTGTTAAAAACTGAGAACAAACTGAGGGTTGATGGGGGGTGGGAGGGAGGAGAGGGTGGGTGATGGGTATTGAGGAGGGCACCTTTTGGGATGAGCACTGGGTGTTGTATGGAAACCAATTTGTCAATAAATTTCAGAAAAAAAAAAAAACTGATGAGTTACAATAGTTGGAAAATCGTGTATATTAATTCATCAAAAACCTACCTGTAATTGCTGTGTAATAATGAAACAAGATTGATACATATGAATTGATGAAAATATTTAAACACTTAGAATATGAACAAACAGACTAAAAATTGGAACCGTAAGATTTTTGAAAGAGGATTTAGGCTGAAAAGGAAATGTTTTATTTGAGGAGTTACAGACAGTTCACAGAGAAAGGTATTTCAGACATTGTGCTTCACATAAACAACAGCAACCCTATAAAACAGATCTTAGTATGATGCCCATTTGGAGTGAGGCAATGGAATTCAGAGACTAAGGAAATCTGACTAAAATCACATAGCTAATTGCCTATCAGATGATGGCAACCGTACTGAGCTCCAGAAGTTCAAACCTGAAAACACCATCCTCACTCTAGACCAGCTCCTTCTCTGCTGCTTCCTCTCATTATCTTAGTTTCCTCATCTATAAAATGGGTATAGTAACTGCATATCTCATTAAGTTCTAGTGCAGATCAAATGTCTTAAGGTCTGTGAAGGGGTTAGCATATTCCCCGGCATGATATAAATGCTCTATATAGGTTAGCAGTTCTCTATTTCCTACCATACTACCTTTGTGGCATATAATGTCTACTGTGCATGCATTAGTTTTTGTTCAAACAAATGAACTGTGGGCAATTTAACCCACATATCTGGAAACAAAGATATGTTTGTTTCCAATATTTGTTTGCAATATTGTCTTGGTGTTTGTACAAGTTATTCTTCCTTCTCAATGCTTGTCTATCATAATATGATCACTTTTAATGTTAATTTGGGCAGATCCAAAGAAGGGAAAGAACAACTATACAAACTGCATGGCATCTTGTGAGGTGAAAATATTCAAAATTCCATCAAGAGATGTAAGCACTAAAGGCCTGGCTTTTTGAAGTCCTGGCTAGTAAAGGGTAGAGCCAGGTACAAAATTCCAGAGCACAAAACAAATGAAAAGACAACCAGGGAACAGGGAGAGAGAGTAAGAGCAGCCAGCAATAAGAGGGACAGCAGCAAAAGCAACTGCTACTACTGTGAACTCCCCAGCTCAGTCCTCAGTTCAGGCCCTTCTAGGCAAAGTTCTTGGGGATCTGGAACTCTGTAGTACTGAGTCTTGTCCTGTCTCTGTCTGGTTGGGCTGCTATAACAAAATGCTACAGACTGAGAAATGTATTCCTTACAGTTCTAGAGGCTCAAGTCTAAGATCCGGGTCCCAGCACAGCCAAGTGAGGGCCCTCCTTCGGGCTGCAGACTTCACTGTATCCTCACATAGTGGAAGTGGTGAGGGAACTCTCTGGACTCTTTTTTATAAAGTCATTAATTCCACTCCTGAGGGCTATGCCCTCATGACTAATCACCTCCTGAAGTCCCCACCTCCTAATACCATCACTTTATGATTATGGGGGGGGGGGATAAAAACATTTAGACCATGGTATGACCTTACAATATAGCTGAGAAGTGCAGAGACATCAAAGCTGTCATTGAAGAATTAATGTAGTAAGCCCCATGCCATATGTCAGACACATAAAATAATAGATGCTATTGTATTAGTTTGCTAGGGTTAACAAATACCAATTGAATGACTTAAATAAGTTTATTTTCCCACAGTTCTGGAGGATGGAACTCTCAGATTAAGGGGCCGGCAGGTTTGGTTTTTCCTGAGGCCTTTCTCCTTGGTTTGCAGATGACCTCCCTCTTCTTGTTCCTTACATGGTCTTCTCTTTGTGCATACATCTCTGTTATTTCTTCCTCTTCTTGTAAGTTCACCACTCCTATTGGGTTAGAGTCCAAACCTTAAACTTCACTTCATTATCCCTTTAAAGGCCCTGTCTCTGCATACAATTACATTAGGGTTTAAGGATTCAGCACATGTATTCGGGGGTGGGGGGGGGGAACAATTCAGTCTATTACACCATTCAGTTCAGGATATGGGAATTTTGGTAATGGGGGAAATGTACTAGAGAGTGCCACAGTTGTGTGATTGTGCTAAAAAAGAGGACTGATAATGACAGTGTGGTGATACATATATTCTCTCAAACAGGGGAGAGGCCTACCCAGGAAAGTGAAAAGAGAAAGTTAGATAGTGAAATCCAGAGAATACCAGACTTCATCCAGGGATAAGAAATGTCACAACGCGTACGCGCGCGCGCGCACACACACACACACACACACACACACACACGAAAGAGCCTGAGAAGAAAAAGTCCTGAGGTGAAGGGGGCAGATCTAGGAAGGTTGGAAATGTAGAAGTCAAGGGTTAGGAAACAATTTCAAACAGAGGGTCCTGGAGATTGTCAGATGTCACAGAGAGATAAGGATAAGAAGGGAAATTGCTTATGTGGCTATTAGAGTAACCTAAAATGAATGAATTAAACAGGTCTATGAATGACTTGAGAAGTGAATCAGAATAAAGAAATTTTCAGTAAAGAGAAGTAGAATCTTCTTTTAATTAGTGGAATTGGTAATATACAAATGCACAAATAAGGGACAAAGTAAACACAAAAAGAAATGTGAATATTACATGTTTAAAAATCATTTAAAAAGACTACTGATAGGAATTTCAGCACAATTGTAAATATGTTCATGTTAGGTAATTGAGAGTAAAATTGTTTCATTACTTCAAATACCTGAATATAATTAAGGATGAAACAAACTATACTATCTTCAGATTATATTGTTTAGATAATACCAAGAATGTCCTCATATTTGCTCATAGACTATCGACACTGCTGTGAAATTTTTTTAAAAATCTTGAGTGAGCAGAGCAGTAATAAGAAGTAATTGACAATAAGACAGCAGCGAAATATCAAAATAGAAAACCTGCATTTTATAAGGCTATGATAATCTTATGAAATCATTTCTCCATAATTAGAGGGATCCAACTGCCTATTTTCACAGTCTTAAATTTGGTTCTTTTTCTGGGTTTGCTCAGAAATATGTATTATATTGGCATCCTTCTATTCTGTAAACACTTTGCCTAAAGGAAATGTTAAATACATTCCAAATCTTCAATATAAAGTATATACATAATTCTAGAATATGGAAATTTTTACTCATTCCTTTCTGTATTTGTCCTATGACTGCATATTTATGATGCAAAATCCATTCCTTCAAGGAGTACCCATTTTATTTCTATCATATTATTGCAACAGATCAGTGACTAAATGCTTCAACTGCAGAATTACTGAACATACCAGCAGGATTATCCTCTCAGAGAATAAATCCAAACCTGGAGGTCTTGATAAAGGAATGAAGAGTGCTTCCCGTGAATAGCTCCAATCAAATGTCAAAAAGGTAGTGGATAAATTGTGTTGCTATAGGATTAAACATATTGTTGCTTGCTAGATTCTGTTCAGTGGATTTTTGTTTTCTTGTTAAGCATGTTCATCAAAGTCAAATTTCATTATGTTGGTGACAGGTGAAGTAGGTTAAAACCATAGCACATTATAATAAAGATGTGCACCCAACTCTGCGTCTGCTAAATTCATTGTTTGTAAATGTGGTTCCAAAATACCATGAAAGAAAATGCAGAAATCCTCCTGTATGAAACAACTTGTTTTCCTTTGGTTGGAAATAAAGTCTCCTGTTAGTTATGCCTTTGTTTAAACTTTGGGCATTTCACAGCCACGACTGTGACCACCCTGTACTGAACATTGTTAGACTAAAAGAAAATACCAGATTTTCTAAGGGACTACTACAAATAAATCAGAAAGAGCTGTCAAAATTATCTACTGTATGTCAGCAAGTGAAGAGTTACTCAAAATCTAGTATTATTATCTGTTGGGAACACTTGGTTGAAGGACAGGGAAACTACATTGGCAAAAAAAAAATGTAATTCAGTGTTTGGAAAATCTTAAGAATTATCAGAGTCAATTTAAAATCATTTCTATGAAGACAAGAGTGAATTTCTATCTTTTATGTCACTCTGCTTTATATTAGAGTATCTAGACTTTCAAAAACCTAGGACCCCATTTATTAAAAGTATTCATTCCTAGCTCCACTGTTCAGAATTACATGAAAATAGGTGTGAAGCTAATAAAATTTAATGCAGGTATTAAGAAATATATTTCTATAAATGAACAGAACTGGAAGAAAGGAATGGCTCAATATAATAAAAATAAATTAATACGTGTGTATATTTCACTATCTACTGAAATAAAGGTAGAAGGAGGTAGAGGAAAGCAAGCATGGATGTGTATGGGAGATCATGGGCTTGTATGGCTGTGAGGGTGGAAATCAAATGGGGAAATACATGTTTGTTTCTCCCTGAGAATTACTACCTTCCAACTTTGATCCCATCAATTATTTCATTTAAAGAAATGATATGGATCTAACAATCCTTTGTCTCTTGTATAGTCCTGTTATTGGGAAGGCCACTGTCAGTAGATATTCTCAAATTCTTTGCACATACAAGGCCTACAGCACATATAAAATGTTGTTACTATTCAATTAAATTTCTGGACTCCAATGGACTGAGATGGTCTTTCAGGGCAAGAAACCAACCTTCATCATTTTCCAAAACTGAGTACATAATCCAGTATTCAGCTATAAAAAAGGCAACTTTTAGTCTAACTTATCTTTCTTTAATGCATCAAAATGTGTTTAATAAATATAATACTCTTTATCTAAGGTACTTTAAAATTAAATGCAAACATCAAAACAGAACTAACAACATATGTCTATTGCCCCATTCTCCCATGTTTGTCACCACAATTATCCATTTATAAATTGAGTATTGTTTCAGGGCACTTTTAGCTGACACTGGATACTCTGGAAATGGTACTTCTGGGCTTTTCACCATCTTATCTCCTTGTTAGGTTCGAAAGTATAGCCAGTCAAATGTTCTTTTGCCCTGTTTTTAAGGTAGAATTTAAAAGTAACAATACACTCATTTTAGCAAAGAGTTCTATGAAGTTATAGTCATGTAGCCATCACCACCACACATAACACATGAAACAATTCCATCTCCCTCACAAGTTCCCTCATATACTTTTATAGTCCAATCTTTCAACATTCCCAGTGCCTGGCAACAATGCACATGGTTTCTAACTCTATAGGTTTCATTTTCTGTAATGTTATATAGGTGTATGTATACATTCTTTGATGAAGTATCTAGGCAAATACTTTACTCATTTTTTTTTTCTTGTGTTGTTTTTCTTATCATGGAGTTTTGGAAGTTCATTTTATATTCTGGATAAGGACCTCTATCAGACAAATATTTTCTCCTTATGTACAACACATCTTTACAAAAAGCAGAAAATGTTAATTTCTATGAATTTAAATTTGTCATTATTGTATAATATTTTGCATATCGTACAAGGTATTAATTTTATTTTTTACTCATATAGATTACCAATTATACCACTATCATTTGCGGAAAACACCACACTTTACCCACTGAATTGTTTTGTAACTTTGTCCAAAATGAATAATGCAAACATTTTCAACAAAATATTAGCAAATTAAATTAGTCAAGATGGGAGTTCGAACCTGTACTCTGATAGATATGGCTCTGTTGTTTACTCTTTTCTCCTAATGTGTTTGATCTTCAATATAAAGCATATAAATAATTCTAGGATATGGAAATTTTTACTCATTCCTTTCTGTATTTGTCTTATGACAAAGTATCAGTAAAAATGTATACATAAAATAAGTGAAAATGTGCTCCTTCATCTTCCATATCCTGAAAGAGTTTTTATAAAATGTATTATTTCTTTTTTAAGTATTTGGTAGAAATAGCAGTTAAGACATCCACCAAGATAGGACTATTCAGATTATCTATTTCCTCTTGGTTAAACTTTAGAAATTATTGTATTACTAGAAAATTATCCATTTCATCTAAGTTGTTGCTTTTATAAACTTATGTATAATGTCAATTATCATTTTAAAATATATTTAGTGTCAAAATTCTCTAGCTTCATCATGCACTTAATGTGGAGGAGGGTTTTCCCAGAGTTCCTGATCTACTCTCAACTTTAAGCTTTCTCTGCATGTGATCTCTCTCCATATCTTGCTTCCTATCCAGTGATCAATTATTGTTGGTTATTACTCAGGTTTTGTATGATGGTTAGTTTATACATCAATGTGACTGGGTCACAGGATGCCCAGATATTTAGTTAAACATTATTCTGAGTGTCCATGAAGGTGTTCCTGAGAGAGATTAACATTTGAATTAATAGACTGAGGAAAGCAGATTTCTTTCTCTGAGGTGAGTGAGCTTCATCCAGTTCTTAGAAGGCCTGAATAGTACCAAGAGCTGAAAAAAGACAATTTGCTCTCTCTGCCTACATTCTTAAATTAGGACATCAGTCTCCTCCTGCCTTCATAACCTAAGTGGGACTTTACAACATCAACTCTCCTGATTCTCAGGCCTTTTGGTCTGCAGATCTTGGGGACTTAACCCCCATAACTGTGTGGGCCAATTCTAACCAATCAATATCTTATTTGTTTTACTTCTTTGGAGAAACTCAATTAATTTAGTTTGCTACGCTGGTGATAGAGGGTAAAGTATATTCACTATTGTTCTGCTCCATTCTCTTTTTTTAATGTTTATTCATTCATTTTGTGTGTGTGTGTGTGTGTGTGTGTGTGTGTGTGAGAGAGAGAGAGAGAGAGAGAGAGAGAGAGAGAGAACGCATGCATGAGCAGGGCAGAGGCAGAGAGAGAAAGGGGGAGAGAGAGAATCCCAAGCAGGGTCCATGCTGACAGATGTGGGGCTTGAACCCTTGAACCATGAGATCATGACCTGAGCTGAAACCAAACATCTGACACTTAACCAACTGAGCCACCCAGGCTCCTCAGGTCCATTCTCAATCTTAGGTGTGTCCTATGTCTGTACATCTCAGGACTGAGACTTTTTCACTAATCCTGCCCTTTCCCCAGTGGTAAGAGACCTCTTAAATAATCTGGGCTCAGAACAATTTCCCTGCCCTTTTTCAAAAGAAAAGGTTTTTCATTTTGTATTTAAACCAAGATCTA
Organism: Prionailurus bengalensis; assembly: GCF_016509475.1. Taxonomy (NCBI): domain Eukaryota; kingdom Metazoa; phylum Chordata; class Mammalia; order Carnivora; family Felidae; genus Prionailurus; species Prionailurus bengalensis. The sequence continues at coordinate 31,167,031 of NC_057353.1, read as the reverse complement.
GCCATAATGAGTTTTCAACTACATTTGGGGGCAACAGTGTTTGCTGCACTTTCTCAGCAGTTTAAGGCCCAATTTTTGCAGACAAGCAGTCTGAGGCAGATGTTCCCCTCATTATGATAACAGCAGCACTACCCTCATTCTCTCCTGTACCAACAAGGAAGCTTTCTCCAGTCTCCTAATCTGCCTCCAATCTTTCTTATAAATGCCCAATAGAAATATCTGGAAAAAGAATGCCATAGGTGTAATCTTTCCATGTATCTATGGTTTCTATGGACTTTATAGTTTCATGCAGTCTCACACTTGGCCATTAGTCAACTGTTAAAAATTTTAACTGAAATCAGCCATTAATCCTCTCCTCCCATGCTCTGCTGCCATTGAGTCTGTACTCACTTCTCATCACTCCTGGTACACAGTTGTCTTTCCTTAGATTTCATGTGGGTTGTTGGCTCCAAAATCTCAGCTCACCAATCGGTTCAAAGAACACATATAATTTATAGATTATCCATTTTTTATTTGGGTGTGATTACTGCTCTTTTCAGTTTTATGCATTCTAAGCAAAGCTAAAAGTATATCAGATGTTGTTTGATATCATAGTATTATCAAACAGGTTGATGTAACTACAGCAATTTTGGTCTATGGACCGTTAACACGATTTATAATACTCATGGTCTCGATTCTGCAAGGTCTTCAGCTGTCTCTCTGCCCTAAAGTTGTTAAGTAGGGAATAAGGGTAAGAGGGATCTTTATTTCCCTATAAGACCAATCAGAGAAGTAAGGTGATAATTGTTATTGACACACATTTTTAGTCTTCTTATGGGTATACTTTCTAGGAATGTGATATGTTTCCTGACATAATCTTGATGCCCAGATCTTAAGATCTTTAACTCATTATATAATTAAACTTTAATCAAATACCTGTCTATCCTAACTAGTCATAGTGTATGCTGCTTTTCATTCTTCCAAAAAAATACTGTTAAGATACCTAGGCTAAGCATTTAGTAATAGGATTATAGTTTATTTATTTTACTTACACCCAAGCTGGGATAATCTGACACAGAAGTGTCTTATACATCGTATAGAGTGGTTCATTTTAGACACCAGTTAATACTAGTTGAAAAAAGTACAGTGTGTACCATATTTTGGATATTTGAGAATTAGAAGCATACTAATTTCATAGATTTAAAATGACATTCCTCGTATGACTATTTGAAACTGTGTCAAGTTAAACTTGCCAAGTGATTAAGAATTATTCTGGATGATCTTATAAAAATATGTATATGATAGGCATGCTTGTGTGTGAGACAACTAATCCTTCTTAAGACACTCCCAACTATCTTACCCCAAGTTCTATGTGTGGGACCATATCACTATACACCCTATCACTTTCAATAATGATTAAAGAAATCAAAGCATACTAAAATAAATGAATAAATACATTATGCTTATGGATTCAAATACTCTGTATTATTAAAATGGCATTTTATCCAGTGCTGATCCATAAATTCATTAGAAATCCAATCATCGTTCTGGCAGTCTTTATTCTTTTGTAGAAATTACAAACTCATTCTAAAAAGTGTGTGGAAAGGCAGGAGTCAAAACACTATTGAAAAATAAGACAGTTGGAAGACTCTACCTTATTTCAAGAATTACTATAAAGTCACAATAATCAAAATAGTATTGTGTTGGTAAAAGTTTATACATAGAGATGAAGAAATAGAGAATACAGATAAACTCACATATATATTTTTCAACAAAGGTGCTAAGGAAATTTGGTAAGATAGGCTTAGCACCTGATGGTGCTAGAAAAACTGAGTATCCATACGTAAAACACACACACACACACACACACACACACACACACACAGAAACTCAATATTTACCTCCACCACTAAAAATCAACTTGGACCTAAACACAAAATCTGAAATTAGAAAATTTCTGGAAGAAAACATAGAAGAATCTTTGTTATACTGAGTTACGTAAAGATTTGTTAGATATAACAACGAAAAGATTATATGCAAAGAAGAAAATGGATACACTGAACATCAATTAATTAATCTGTTACTGGATAAGTACACTATAAGGTGAAAAAGCAAGTTACCTGTGTGTGTAGATGAGGAGTATTTGCAAATCATGTATTTATTAAAAAACCTGTATCTGTAATATATAAATGAATTCTTAAAATTCAGTAATAATACAACAACAAATTAAAGAATGGGCAAAAGATTTGAACACTGAAGAGACATTTCAGCAAGGAATATATATAAGTGGCAATTTAACAATGAAATGATGTTCTACATCATTAATCATTAGGCCAATGCAAATTTAAACTGTAACTACATGCCAGTTAGATTAGCCACAATAAAAGCCTGATATTGTCAACATTGGTATATATATGCAAATTAACTTGGAATTTCATACATCACTTGCAGGTCTTTTGACATATAACTTTGGACAGTTTGGAAGTTTCTTATGAAGTTAGACATGTAGATATGATATGACACAACCATCTCTTATGTTTTTACCGAATTAAATATAAAAAATTAGGTTCACCCAATAACCTGCATACAAATATTTATAGCCAGCAAGATATTTATAATCAGCAAAAAGTGCAAATAATCAAATATGTTTAATCTGTTGAATAATCAAACTGATTTTGGAACAAACATACGTGTAATTCTACTCATAAATATAAAGAACAGGTACCAATATAATCAATAACATAGATGAATTTCAAATGCATTACACGAACTTAAAGAAGCCAAACTCAAAAGACTACATATCGTACAATTCCATTTATTTATTTATTTATGTATGTATGTATGTATTTATTTATTCATTTATTTATTTTTGTACGATTCCATTTAAATGACACTTCTGAAAAGGTAAAACTACAGATACAGAAAGCACATTAGTGGTTGCCTGCATTTGGGGAAACGACTGATCTCAAAGAGGCACAGCAAATTTTATCTGTGATGGAATTCTTCTACACCTTCAAAAAATAACGGAAAAAAAATCTTCAATATGACTTAAAAACCAGATTTTTTTGCACTTTCGCTACTTCCATTCTCATCACTCACCAAGCCTTTGCTTCACCTAACCAGATCTTAAAGGATTTATTATTTTTAAAATCCTATTTTTCTACATGTTTTTTTTTTTCCTTTGCCTGGAATATTCTTTTTATAGGCCTCTCTTGATTACCTTTCAATTAACCTTTAGACCAAACTGTGGTCACTTTATATTTGTCAACTTGATTCAACTAACCTGTATTTTCCCAGAATTCCTTTTCTTATATGTTTCCAAATAGTATTGGCTATATTAGAAATTCCCGTGTGAGATTCAGAGGAAGAATATCAAGGAGCAGCCATCTGTAACTCACAAAACTTTGCTTCCTTGTTTGTGGAAGTAAGACAGTGGCCAGACTTAAAACTTCCACCCTACCTCCATAAGCTTTTCTAACTTTCTGGACCAGTCCTAAGGAAGGACTTTTCTGCAGAATCCCTACACTATCAAGCCAGAGGCAACAAGAACTGACATGAGTATCAGTACATCATTTGGTGGTAGAATTATGGTTTTTTATTCTATTTATTTATATTACACAGTCTGCACTCCCAAAATACATTTAAGGTACTGCATTAAACAATAGTGTGTTTATAATCAGAAAAATATTTTTTAACACAGAAAAACTTGGTTTTTGTTTGTACAAATTTCATTGAGTTTTAGCTTCATCCGCAAAAGGGAGATGGAATATCCATGAGAATTGTGAAGATCAATGAATATATAAAGGCCTAGCAGTTCCTAGAAATAGCTGATGTTCAATAAATGGTAGGTAAATGCATACGTTTACCTGGAACCTGAAGAAGCAAGGACAGATTTAAAAGTGTAGGGTTCAGTGAAGACTCAGAGACAGACAAAAAGATATTGGGTACTTGGGAGATGATGCCACGTGTTGGAATCAAGAGATGGCAAAAGTAGCTGTGAACTGGAAAAGAAGCAAAGAGAAAGTCTGGGTACTTAAAAAGCTTTCTTAAGAATTAACCCAGATATTCCAAATCAAATCATGAAATTAATTTTGCATATAATTTATTATTCATACGGTGATCAAATTGGGACTCAAGAACTTTGGCAAACATGTTCATCTACATTTTAGAGTAAGTTTGCACTGAGCCAATGACTCATTTATAAGGTCCTGAAGGCACTTGGGATAGTTTCATTAGGATTTCTGAGAAATGATCAAGTAACAGAAATAATCAATCCAATCTACTTTCTAATAGGAATTAGAAGGGAAAGTAATAGAAGTCTAATTTTGTTTGTACCACTTTTTCTTTCCTGAAAGAAAGTATTCTTTTAGAGGGATTACTGACATAATATATGCTAATGGATCAGGAAAAATGCCTGCTTGTGGAGGGGATGGCCATCTAAAACGGCAGGCAGCAATGTGATTTTGACTACTCTCTGGAGTAATGCAGTCCTTCTCTATTTTATAAGGTGAGAATGTTGGAAAATTAAACAGATTAAATTTATGAGTTCATAAACTCGCTTTTTTCCTGAGTTTTATCTAGTTCCCATTCTTTATGATGCTCTAGGGTTCTTTTTTAAAATAGGTTTATGTAGGGCATGTAAGACCCAGAGTCATAAATTGTGTGTAATATACTATTCCTCCAAAATTAGTTTAGTAGATGTCCTAATATTTTATGTTTCAGAATGTTTGTGCAAAAACAGTTTAGGAAATCGCAAGTCTTGAACAGTTTCTCCAGTCAAGCATGTTGATTACCTCTTTGCCTGAAATAAATGGTAACTGATTTTAGTTCTCGAAGAGAATCCAATTTCATTCCTTGAATACACACATAAACTCTGAAGAAGATGAATTTGATTTAAATAGAAATACACATTTAGGCACACTTCACAGTGTAAATGTTGACATATCTCATCAGCAAACAAAGTAAATGATACAGTTCTGGTTGAAGAGGTTTTTTTACTACAACCTTCCATCTCTTTATTACCTAACAGGTTAACTTGGAAGAGAAATGCTTATTTATTAGTCTAAAATCTCATATTTCAAAATGTAAGGTAAGCTCAGAAGACATACATCTTATTCAACATTAAGTATTAATAAAATACAATTTGCAATGGCTTATAAAAAATCTGCAATACATAATAAAAATATTTTGAATATGATAGGAATATATCTACTAATTAAAAATAACATATGATTGAGTTCATTCTGCATTCATCTTAAAAGATTTTAAACAAGGGCGCCTGAGTGGCTCAGTCAGTAGGTGAAGTATCCAACTCTTAGTTTTGGCTCAGGTCATGATCTTATGGTTCGTGAGTTTGAGCCCTGCATGGGGGCTCTGCACTGAGAGCAGCAGAGCCTACTTGGGACTCTGTCTCCCTCTCTCTCTGTCCCTCCCCTGCTCACTCTCTGTCTTTCTCTCAAACAAATGAATAAAAATTTAAAAAAAAATTTAAACAGTTATTGAAATAGAAAAAAGTCAGTGCAATCCATTTATTTTCCAAAAATAAATAAAATTTGGCTAGCTTATTACTTTTTCACTAATTCGTGTCTCAATGATATTTAAGGTTCTTAAGTAGAGGTAATTTTTAGTATGCATTTACTTGTTTACTTACAAATGTTTATTCATGAGAGTTTGAATGTTTCTATGTTTTTTTTTACTCTTAATTTTTTTAATAGACATCAGAACTTTGCATGGACAGTGTTTTTTCTGCTGCTTCATTCCACCATGAAAATATGACAACAATCTCGTTGAAATAATGGTTAAATTTATTCATTCACTTACTATCTAATTATCTTCATTACTATGTTCCATACACTGTTCTAGCCACTGCTGATAAAATACCAAACAAAACAGAAAAGGTTCCTGATTTCACAGAACTTATTTCACATGACAGTAGACTAGAAATAAACAAATATGCATATGATATAATAAATGATAAGGCTATGAAAAAATAACACTAGGCAGAGGAATTCTAGAGGAATAGTGATGGAGTGCTCACAGAAAATTATTCTAAGAATGTAACATTTGAACAGAGATATGAAATAATATGAAGCTGCAAGTCATGTGAGGTATGGGCAATGTACTTTTGGGTAGAGTGAATGCCACATGCAAAGTCTGAGTCTAGAAAACTCAGAGTATTTGAGAAGCACCAGGGAGGTCAGGGTGGGCAGTGCCAAAAGTATGGGAATATAGAAAAAAAAGTAGGTGGTAGAAGGGGTAGAAAAAGACTTAGAGGAACACTAGACTATAAAAGTTCTTACAGCTAATAACTTGAATGTATTCTACATATGATGGTGGAGAGAGGTAAGAGAGGGATCAATAAGACCATGCAGGTATCATGCTATCTAGGCTAAATATTATGGTGGCTAGGGTTAGGTAGTAGCAGTTAAGGAAGTGAGGAATTGTTATTGCAAGCAACAGCAACTTGTTGAGATTAGATTGTCATAGATTCTGGGTCTGGAGTTCTTTCCTGTCCACCAAGAAAGTGGGACGCAGGATTAAAAATGTGAGAGATGGCTAATATCCAGGAGAAGACAAGAGCCCAAGGGTCCTTGCTCCGGTTTTATTAGGATCAGAAGGCTTACAAACATTGTGATGGACTCGCACAAAGAGACAATGAAAGTGTGAACATTAACTCATGGGCATGAGGGAAAGGGCCTTTTGAATATACGAGGGGTTAGGGGTTCGGGTCAATACAAAACAAAATCCTGGCAGGGGTGGAAGGTTGTTACAGCAGATGTGAGAGGCACCACCTCTATTTACCTAAACTGGTCTAGGGGACAAGAAAGAGCATACTACTTAAGAGTCATCAAGGCCCTTTCTTTTGCTAATTAGCTCTGATGTGGGCAAGTTCGCCCTGCACTGGTCTATAGCCCTATTTACCTGTTTACCTAATTTGGTCCTTCCTTCCTGTGTAAGCAGCTTTCAGCTATCATACTAAGTTGGGGGCATTTCTGCCCTGAACACCTAATCTTGTTTGCCTCATATACCTTTGTTCTATACTGGGGCCTTTGCCCCAACTCTCTATACTTACTTACCTAATCTTGTTTATCCAAACTTGAGTATGAGCATCCTATGGCTTTCTAATTCTTTATGCCTTGTTAACCCATAGGTTCAGGCTGATGGAATTCCTAAGCTTATTCCCCATACTGGATCACCATTGTACTGGAAGAAAGGAATCAAATGTTTTCCTTTGAACTTTTGGATGTTCATAGTGACACACAGAAATTACACTAGTAATTGAAACCATTAAACCGGCTCGAGGGAAGATGGTGGCGTAGGAGGACGCTGGGCTCACCGCGCGTCCTGCTGATCACTTAGATTCCACATACACCTGCCTAAATAACCCAGAAAACCACCTGAGGATTAGCAGAACGGAGTCTCCAGACCCAAACGCAGACGAGAGGCCCACGGAAGAGGGGCCCCTCCTGAAGACGATCACCTAAGGAGAAGCGAGCTAAGCCTGCCCTCCCGGCCGCCGTGCACCTTGCCTACCCACCCCAGCTAATACACCAGATCCCCAGCATCACAAGCCTAACAGTGTGCAAGTAGCCCAGACGGGCCACGCCACCCCACAGTGAATCCCGCCCCTAGGAGAGGGGAAGAGAAGGCACAAACCAGTCTGACTGTGGCCCCAGCGGTGGGCTGGGGGCAGACATCAGGTCGGACTGCGGCCCCGCCCACCAACTCCAGTTATAAACCAAAGCACAGGGGAAGTGCCCTGCAGGTCCTCACCACACCAGGGACTAACCAAAATGACCAAGCAGAAGAATTCCCCTCAGAAGAATCTCCAGGAAATAACAACAGCTAATGAGCTGATCAAAAAGGATTTAAATAATATAACAGAAAGTGAATTTAGAATAATAGTCATAAAATTAATTGCTGGGCTTGAAAACAGTATAGAGGACAGCAGAGAATCTCTTGCTACAGAGATCAAGGGACTAAGGAGCAGTCACTAGGAGCTGAAAAACGCTTTAAATGAAATGCAAAACAAAATGGAAACCACCACGACTCGGATGGAAGAGGCAGAGTAGAGAATAGGTGAACTACAAGATAAAGTTATGGAAAAAGAGGAAGCTGAGAAAAAGAGAGATAAAAAAATCCAGGAGTATGAGGGGAAAATTAGAGAACTAAGTGATACACTAAAAAGAAATAATATATGCATAATTGGTATCCCAGAGGAGGAACAGAGAGGGAAAGGTGCTGAAGGGGTACTTGAAGAAATAATAGCTGAGAACTTCCCTGAACTGGGGAAGGAAAAAGGCATTGAAATCCAAGAGGCACAGAGAACTCCCTTCAGACGTAACTTGAATCGATCTTCTGCACGACATATCATAGTGAAACTGGCAAAATACAAGGATAAAGAGAAAATTCTGAAAGCAGCAAGGGGTAAACGTGCCCTCACATATAAAGGGAGACCTATAAGACTCGTGACTGATCTCTCTTTTGAAACTTGGCAGGCCAGAAAGAATTGGCACGAGATTTTCAGTGTGCTAGACAGAAAAAATATGCAGCCGAGAATCCTTTATCCAGCAAGTCTGTCATTTAGAATAGAAGGAGAGATAAAGGTCTTCCCAAACAAACAAAAACTGAAGGAATTTGTCACCACTAAACCAGCCCTACAAGAGATCCTAAGGGGGACCCTGTGAGACAAAGTACCAGAGACATCACTACAAGCATAAAACATACAGACATCACAATGACTCTAAACCCGTATCTTTCTATAATAACACTGAATGTAAATGGATTAAATGCGCCAACCAAAAGACATAGGGTATCAGAATGGATAAAAAAACAAGACCCATCTATTTGCTGTCTACAAGAGACTCATTTTAGACCTGAGGACACCTTTAGATTGAGAGTGAGGGGATGGAGAACTATTTATCATGCTACGGGAAGCCAAAAGAAAGCTGGAGTAGCCACACTTATATCAGACAAACTAGACTTTAAATTAAAGGCTGTAACAAGAGATGAAGAAGGACATTATATAATAGTTACAGGGTCTATCCATCAGGAAGAGCTAACAATTATATGTGTCTATGCGCCAAACACCGGAGCCCCCAAATATATAAAACAATTACTCATAAACATAAGCAACCTTATTGATAAGAATGTGGTAATTGCAGGGGACTTTAACACCCCACTTACAGAAATGGATAGATCATCTAGACACACGGTCAATAAAGAAACAAGGGCCGTGAATGACACATTGGATCAGATGGACTTGACAGATATATTTAGAACTCTGTATCCCAAAGCAACAGAATATACTTTCTTCTTGAGTGCACATGGAACATTCTCCAAGATAGATCATATACTGGGTCACAAAACAGCCCTTCATAAGTTTACAAGAATTGAAATTATACCATGCATACTTTCAGACCACAATGCTATGAAGCTTGAAATCAACCACAGAAAAAAGCCTGGAAAACCTCCAAAAGCATGGAGGTTGAAGAACACCCTACTAACCAATGAGTGGGTCAACCAGGCAATTAGAGAAGAAATTAAAAAATATATGGAAACAAATGAAAATGAAAATAAAACAATCCAAATGCTTTGGGACGCAGCAAAGCAGTCCTGAGAGGAAAATACATTGCAATCCAGGCCTATCTCAAGAAACAAGAAAAATCCAAAATACAAAATCTAATAGCACACCTAAAGGAAATAGAAGCAGAACAGCAAAGGCAGCCTAAACCCAGCAGAAGAAGAGAAATAATAAAGATCAGAGAAGAAATAAACAATATAGAATCTAAAAAAACTGTAGAGCAGATCAATGAAACCAAGAGTTGGTTTTTTGAAAAAATAAACAAAATTGACAAACCTCTAGCCAGGCTTCTCAAAAAGAAAAGGGAGATGACCCAAATAGATAAAATCATGAATGAAAATGGAATTATTACAACCAATCCCTCAGAGATACAAACAATTATCAGGGAATACTATGAAAACCTATATGCCAACAAATTGGACAACCTGGAAGAAATGGACAAATTCCTGACCACCCACACTCTTCCAAAACTCAATCAGGAGGAAATAGAAAGCTTGAACAGACCCATAACCAGCAAAGAAATTGAATCAGTTATCAAAAATCTGTCAACAAATAAGAGTCCAGGACCAGATGGCTTCCCAGGGGAGTTCTACCAGACGTTTAAAGCAGAGATAATACCTATCCTTCTCAAGCTATTCCAAGAAATAGAAAGGGAAGGAAAACTTCCAGACTCATTCTATGAAGCCAGTATTACTTTGATTCCTAAACCAGACAGAGACCCAGTAAAAAAAGAGAACTACAGGCCAATATCCCTGATGAATATGGATGCAAAAATTCTCAATAAGATACTAGCAAATCGAATTCAACAGCATATAAAAAGAATTATTCACCATGATCAAGTGGGATTCATTCCTGGGATGCAGGGCTGGTTCAACATTCGCAAATCAATAAATATGATACATCACATTAACAAAAAAAAAAGAGAAGAACCATATGATCCTGTCAATCGATGCAGAAAAGGCCTTTGACAAAATTCAGCACCCTTTCTTAATAAAAACCCTTGAGAAAGTCGGGATAGAAGGAACATACTTAAAGATCATAAAAGCCATTTATGAAAAGCCCACAGCTAACATCATCCTCAACGGGGAAAAACTGAGAGCTTTTTCCCTGAGATCAGGAACACGACAGGGATGCCCACTCTCACCGCTGCTGTTTAACATAGTGCTGGAAGTTCTAGCATCAGCAATCAGACAACAAAAGGAAATCAAAGGCATCAAAATTGGCAAAGATGAAGTCAAGCTTTCACTTTTTGCAGATGACATGATATTATACATGGAAAATCCGATAGACTCCACCAAAAGTCTGCTAGAACTGATACATGAATTCAGCAAAGTTGCAGGATACAAAATCAATGTACAGAAATCAGTTGCATTCTTATACACTAACAATGAAGCAACAGAAAGACAAATAAAGAAACTGATCCCATTCACAATTGCACCAAGAAGCATAAAATACCTAGGAATAAATCTAACCAAAGATGTAAAGGATCTGTATGCTGAAAACTATAGAAAGCTTATGAAGGTAATTGAAGAAGATATAAAGAAATGGAAAGACATTCCCTGCGCATGGATTGGAAGAATAAACACTGTCAAAATGTCAATACTACCCAAAGCTATCTACACATTCAATGCAATCCCAATCAAAATTGCAACAGCATTCTTCTCGAAACTAGAACAAGCAATCCTAAAATTCATATGGAACCACAAAAGGCCCCGAATAGCCAAAGGAATTTTGAAGAAGAAGACCAAAGCAGGAGGCATCACAATCCCAGACTTTAGCCTCTACTACAAAGCTGTCATCATCAAGACAGCATGGTATTGGCACAAAAACAGACACATAGACCAATGGAATAGAATAGAAACCCCAGAACTAGACCCACAAACATATGGCCAACTCATCTTTGACAAAGCAGGAAAGAATATCCAATGGAAAAAAGACAGCCTCTTTAACAAATGGTGCTGGGAGAACTGGACAGCAACATGCAGAAGGTTGAAACTAGACCACTTTCTCACACCATTCACAAAAATAAACTCAAAATGGATAAAGGACCTAAATGTGAGACAGGAAACCATCCAAACCTTAGAGGAGAAAGCAGGAAAAGACCTCTCTGACCTCAGCCGTAGCAATCTCTTACTGGACACATCCCCAAAGGCAAGGGAATTAAAAGCAAAAGTGAATTCCTGGGACCTTATGAAGATAAAAAGCTTCTGCACAGCAAAGGAAACAACCAACAAAACTAAAAGGCAACCAACGGAATGGGAAAAGATATTCGCAAATGACATATCGGACAAAGGGCTAGTATCTAAAATCTATAAAGAGCTCACCAAACTCCACACCCAAAAAACAAATAACCCAGTGAAGAAATGGGCAGAAAACATGAATAGACACTTCTCTAAAGAAGACATCTAGATGGCCAACAGGCACATGAAAAGATGTTCAGCGTCGCTCCTTATCAGGGAAATACAAATCAAAACCACACTCAGGTATCACCTCACGCCAGTCAGAGTGGCCAAAATGAACAAATCAGGAGACTATAGATGCTGGAGAGGATGTGGAGAAACGGGAACCCTCTTGCACTGTTGGTGGGAATGCAAATTGGTGCAGCCGCTCTGGAAAGCAGTGTTGAGGTTCCTCAAAAATTAAAAATAGACCTACCCTATGACCCAGCAATAGCACTGCTAGGAATTTATCCAAGGGATACAGGAGTACTGATGCATAGGGCCACTTGTACCCCAATGTTTATAGCAGCACTCTCAACAATAGCCAAATTATGGAAAGAGCCTAAATGTCCATCAACTGATGAATGGATAAAGAAATTGTGGTTTATATACGCAATGGAATACTACGTGGCAATGAGAAAAAATGAAATATGGCCTTTTGTAGCAACGTGGATGGAACTGGAGAGTGTGATGCTAAGTGAAATAAGCCATACAGAGAAAGACAGATACCATATGGTTTCACTCTTATGTGGATCCTGAGAAACTTAACAGGAACCCATGGGGGAGGGGAAGGAAAAAAAAAAAAAAGAAAGAGGTTAGAGTGGGAGAGAGCCAAAGCTTAAGAGACTGTTAAAAACTGAGAACAAACTGAGGGTTGATGGGGGGTGGGAGGGAGGGGAGGGTGGGTGATGGGTATTGAGGAGGGCACCTTTTGGGATGAGCACTGGGTGTTGTATGGAAACCAATTTGACAATAAATTTCATAAAAAAAAAAAAAGAAACCATTAAACCTGCCATGAAAATCTGACTGATAAAAGCCAGTATAGAATCACTGATTAGCAGCAAGTAGAATCCAACCAACAAAAGATTCATTAAAGAATAGCTGAAATATGAAAGCACTTAAAGAAGCAAACTTTTTAAGCTCTTTCTTTGTAAAGATTTTATGAAATGCTTCACTAAAATTCGACAGTAAAAGAATAAAATGTGTACTTTTTCAAAGAAACACCAAAAATTTGTGTGCATACGTCACAGTCTCTAAGTGGTTTCCTTAATCAAAAGTTTATATATTAAAACAAATGTTAATATTAATGTTGTAAGTAAATACACATGTTATTTGACTGATAATAAATTTATAATTAGGTAGAAATGAACTTTAAAATTGATTTTTTTTCCTATGCTGAATATAGGCTAATAACTGGTTAGCAGCTTAATTAGTATATCTGAAAACTATTAAGAAATTTGTTTCGCTCTTTCTTTTCCTTACTAGTTTTGAATTATTTGATGTCAGATAACTAAACATGAAATCATTTCAGATAATTATTTTTAGCATTAACAGTATTAACCAGCATTTATAATTGCATCCCATGTGCCAGGATATTTACCTGCACTATTTCATGTAACCTTCACTACTTTAAAAGGAAGTGCATACTGGGGTGCCTGGGTGGCTCAGCCAGTTAGGCATCTGACTCTTGGTTTGGGCTCAGGTCATGATCTCCTGGTTTGTGAGATTGAGACCTGTGTAAGGCTCCACACTGACAGCACGGGGCCTATTTAGGATTCTGTCTCTCCCTCTCTCTCTGACCCTTCCCCTCTCTCTGACCCTTCCCTAATGCTTGTGCTTGCTCTCTCTCTCTCTCTCAAAATAAATAAATACACATTTAAAATAAAATAAAATGAGGTACATATTATTTGTCACTCAGATTTCATACAAGATTGGAGACTAATGAAATTTTAAATTGCCAAGGTCACATAATTTTACCATAGTGAAATCTGAATTAAAAATATGTCTGATTTTGGAGCCAAAACATATCACAATCTTATATGTCTTATATTTAATAATTGTTACAAAGACTTGATTTAAAATTCATTTCAGTTAGAATCTGACTCTAATACACATACTGAAATATTTATGTTTTGTTTTTCTGTTGTTGTTCTGCTGATAATCTTGTGTTGTTTTTGTTTTATTTTACTGTTCTAACTCTGAAGGTTTTCTTGAAATGAATATTTGAACACGATTATCCTTGAGGATTTAGAAACTGTTTTGGGGAAACAAACGAGTTTGCTGTATATTGTGCAGAATCAATTTACTGACTAAACTGATTTTTATAAAGTTAGATCTCAGCTCAAAGGTTTTATTGTTTAAAATTACTGAATGAGTTTTAAACATGTTAAGGAATTAATCAGAGCAATTTTTGTGTTGAAAGCAATTCAGTCTGATATTACAAAGATACTATGAAACATATTTCATGTTCTGTATTCCTATTTTTCTATTAGAAATTTCCTTAAATCTCTGATTTCTTTGAAGTATTCACTAGCACAATAATAACTTTGATTGCTTTTCTGAATGATCAAACAGAGAAACAAACAAAAAAGCATGACATTTCAGCTATATATAAAGGTTTCTTTTAAGAAACCCAATTTCATTGGGTTCAACATTTAAACATTTTTGTCATAAGTAGACCTGCTTTCTAAAATAAAATTTAATACCATTTGTCTTATACCTCTCTTATCATTTCCCTAAATTACAATCTGGCCTTAGAAATTACAAACAGTGCAAGGTATTATTCAAGATTTTCATTTTCAGTTGAACTTGATGTTTTCATAAATAAATTTTAATAGATTCTCTATTAGTTAATTTCTGAGAATATTTAGCTGAATGCTTACATGCTTTTTGATGTTATTTAAAAAAAGTGATATCATTTGGTCATTTCAACACTGTGGTAATTATTTTAAGTGCCTGTAATATGCCAAACACTGTTCTAGTGGCTGGTATACAAAAGTAAACATATCATATGGAGTCCTGGCTTTTATTAAGTTTACATTCTGTAGGAGAGGAGAGACCTAAAATTAAAAGAAATATGATGTTATACATTGATAAATGTTATACAAAAAATTAGTTACACTAAGTATATGGTGAATAATTGGGAAGGTGGCTGACATTTAGGAAAAGAGTGAAGAAATGCTTCTATTCCAGTTATCTAGTTCTGTTTAACAAATTATGACAAAACATGAAAGCCAAAAAAATTTTATCACATATCATATCTCATAATTTGTATCTCAGCAATTTAGGTAGAGAGTATTCTTTTGCTCCATGTAGGCAATTCTTTTTCTCCAAGTTGTGTCAAGTGATGTTCCTTGGTGGTACTCAACTAGCAGATGGGCTAAATCTGGACAGTCCAAGAAGGCTTCACCTACATTATCTAGAACTCTGTGTGGAGGTGATAGGAAAATGGGGTTTCAGAGGGTTTCTTAGGCATGCAGTCTCAAATAGGTGGCCTTGGTCTATTGTGCTTTAGGGCTCCCAGGTGGAGAATTCCAATAGGAAGTGGAACCTATAAACTTTGTAACACCTATACCTAGTAACTGGCATAACATCATTCCCATCATATTTTATTGGTCATGCAGTCATGAGCCTTCTCAGACAGAAGGGAAGAAAAAAGAAGATCCATCTAACAACAGAAGGAGTGTCAATAAATATGCAGCCATTTATAATATTCTACAACTCTGTGTATAGAGGAAGTTATATGCTGGCATATAGTAATCCATTTCAGCAGAAAGTGTTAGTATGACTATGCGTGTGTGTGTGTGTGTGTGTGTGTGTGTGTGTGTGTGTGTGTGTGTTACTTGTAAAACACATATGTTCCTTTAGGCTGTCATTATAGATTTATAAGTGGAACAAAGCCTACAGTTTTAGTTCATCATTTGAAAGGAGCCAGCACTACTTGGAAGTTCAAAGAATGGTACAAATATTTCTTTGCTATTGACAATGCCCAGTTGTTTTAAGCCTCTTTTCTATATATATTTTTTTCCTTTCTGTTTTTCCTAAACTCTCATTGTCCTTGAATCTTTGCAACCTGTATAGATTATTTATAAAGCAAAATTTTTGCTTACTAACATTAGCTATCTCTCAGAGCATAACTTCTATCTTGGATACACTATATCAAAAGACCTATCTTAACCAACAGTATGTATGCAACTAGGCAAAGAGTATAAAAAATACTGAAAAACATATTCTAGTATATTTTTCAGGGTCTTCTTTTTTGTCCTCTTGTTTTCACCTTTGTAATTCCTTCCAATGGTTCTCCAGACAAGGCCTGGCTCCATGAGGGTTCACTCATTATTTTGCCTGCCACTCTATTAGTGAGTAGTGTGCTGTCTTCTGAGCCTCTGGAAATAATAGTTGAAGTCAAGGCTTTAGCAAATAATCTGAACCCTACTAGAAAAATATACATTGATTAAAACTATCACTTTATAAGTAGATATATTTGCATTTCTCATTTATTTCCCTGCTAATAGACTGTTCCATCATAAGTGTTCGCCAGAAATCTATCCTCCTTATTACTAGCTGATTGCACTCTGTGTAAGTATAAAGAATATAAAGTAACATACATACTCTGTTGTACTTATCTATCATTCATTCTTTTTCTCATACATTCAAATTTAATTTTGGGACAACACTTTATGTCAAATAAAAGTCTAAGCTTTGAAACACTTGAGGTGACACTATTTGAATATGTACTGATCTAACATCATAGCATTTTAACATTTTATTTGTACTTTTAAGGCCCAGATCACACTTATTCATTTAGCATTGAATTTTTGGGTCTCAGATGTTCAGGTACAAACTTACACACTGGGGCTTAATATACAACTAGAGTTGCTGGTTCCAAAGGAATTTCATTCCATTTTCTCAAATAGTGCTCCAAGTGAACCAACTATCTCAAAATAACATGGTGTTCTTATTAAAATACAGATTCCTTGCATCTAGTGACACTGAACAGATCAAAGACTCTGTAGTGTAGGGTTTGGACGCCTACATTTTTCCAAAGCATACCATGTGATCCTCAATCACAGACATTTTGAGAATATATTTATGTATCTCAGAGATTTCTATCTGGGAACCACCTGGCTTAATTTATACAAATTCCACAATAATCATGAAACAAAAATGTAAATTGGAAATGTAGTTTTTACTTTCCTAATGCAAACATGGCATGGGAAGGGAGCGCTACCAAGGGCAGATGCATTTACCTATATATATGTTCTGAAGTACAGAAATGCGGAGTCCAATAAAACTATAGCATGCCTATTTTGGAACCCTGAGTCAAAAGTAGGAATCCACTAATATAATTCAACATAAACCCTAGAGACAAATCCTTCATTGATTCAAGCAGGTAATCCTTGGTTGTGAGGGGCTGTCTAAGGCACTGTAGGATACAACACAGCATCCCCTCACATTTTTGATAACCAAAAATGTCTCAATGTCAAATGTATCTGGGGGTGGGGACTGAGAAATAGGTTCCAGGACAGAACCACTGATGTATTCCCATTATTTCATAGTTAGAGCCGAAGCACTCCACTGATGGATATTTCCAAACCTCTTTAAATTTTAGCATTGTTAAATGACTGTCAAAACTAGAAACTCTACAAAGGCTCTTTTAACCTTAAAGCAAGCAAAACTATCTAGGATATTACTGTTTAGGAAATAAATTTATTTTCTATTCTCATTACTTGGAAATACGTATGTTTTTAAAAATAATTTTATTATTTTTTAAATTAGGAAAGTAGGATATTCATATTTTGCTGATATATTGTATGTGTGTATATGCATGTGTGTGTGTGCATGATTTTAGCATTTATTCTAGACAGAAGTCTGTATTTAACCTACAAGGAATTAACATATGGCAAAAAGAAGTTCTACTGAAAGATTATACAATGTATCATGGTTTATAGTAATATTGGGTCAAAGGGCAAAATAGACTATTTGGCCTAATTTGCTTATAAAACTGCCATTTGTATCATTATGCCACTTTAAAAGATCTTTTATAGAGCTCATTCTTCCTCTAAATCTCTTCAAGCTATTGTTCCATACCAGAAGATAAAGTTCAATTTTAAGCCATTTTGGAGGTTAGCTTACTTTTTCATCTTAAAGTCAGAAATCCAATTTAGGGCTTAATCCTTCTATATGATAATAAATGATTCCATTTTCATTTACTTTTTTAAACAATTATAGCAGGATTTGAATAAATCAAACTCCTCCAAAGGAATAGCCCAGAAGTATGACCCTTCCTGTGAACTCTTCCTATTGCGGGATGCTAGCTTCACACAATAAGTTATTCTTTTCATTTTTATCAACCAAAGTCATTTGTACTTTATGGCAACAGAAGACTTTAAAATTGATAAGGAACTTCGTAGCTTCCTTATTTTTTAAAATCTAATTTATGTAATAATATGATTATCAAGCAAAATAATACAGGTATGAGCAGCATATGTTTTATAAATCAAGAAGGTGTTATTCTGAAACATGGCTTATATCCACACTTGACTACTGCTGTAAATTCAGAAGATACTGATCTTTACTAAGTCTCAGTTTTTTGTTCTGTAATGTGGAGTCAATATATTACCTACATCTAATGGTTTATGGAGGACTGAATGAGGTTATGGCATTTACAGTGTGTGGCACAGTGATAACACAAAGTACTCAAATACATAAATTTACATCTGTTCCTAAGTTCCAGAGCAGAATCGTTTTCTTAGATACTCAAAAGTAAATATCTCCCTGCTTTAGAATATTTTTGCACAATTCAGTTTAAGGCTCTCTGAAGAGAAAATTAGGAAATATATCTGAGCTTTTCCTAATCTCTCCCCACCTGCCTCCTCTACTCACAGCTAACCCCAGTGAAAAACAGTGATGATCACTTTTTGTAAATACATTTGAGTGGGCAAGAATGTTTGAGTGAGAAATATTCACTGAAAAGAAAGCATGGGTTCTTAGGTTTCTATCTTTTTAATTCTGTAATATTTCCTATGGCTAAAGCAATTTCCACTAAGACTACATTGCCTACAAAAAATATACATCACTGTTTTGTTTTGTTTTTTTCCTTCTTGGCAAATTTTATTGTTCTCTCCTGAAATGTAGCCAAAAGAGCAACATACATCTAACTAAGGACAACATGGTATTTAGTTTAACTGTTCTCATCAATGGGTGCTACTCTATCAAATAAAGGGAAAGGATTATCATTGTGCATTAATGATGCAAATGTATAAGAAACAGTTATAATTCAAATAGGAAAAATTCATATATGATTATAACAAATTTTTAAGGTCTAATATTTTCAATACAAGTTAGAGGTTAATTTATAAGCCTGCATTACTACACAACTTTTCATTTATCATTATATTTAACATTTTTATTTCTTTTCTTTTTGGTCACTAACTTGATATGTTTTCTAAATAATATATTCTCAGGATATATTGTTGTTGTTCTATTTCAACTTTATTTAAAACACGAATATATTGTAATAGTAGACCTGATTCTGGTGACGGCAGACTAGCTAGCCCAAAGCATACTTCCTTTCTTTGGGACTCGGTTGGGGTCTAGAAAATTGGATGAAACATGTTAAAATAAATGTGTTTTGTCATCAGGGAAGTACTGTGGCAGCAAGAAATTGGGGATTCAGGATCAAGGAAAGAATGCAGGTGCACAGACCTACGCCTGATATATTTTATCTCTTTTACCCATACCCCAGTGCACCCAAGAGATAGAAAAGAGCAAAAAGTCACAGCCAAGAGACCACATTAGGCAGAGTTTCAGATAGTCTCACAGGTTTTGGGACTCGGCATTGGAATGCAGGGGTCACCAAATGGAACCCTACTGAACAGCACAAGATTTCTAAGCTTTCCTACCACAACTTGAAATGTAGAGAACCCAGAAAAAGATAAGTGCTCACAAAGACAAGGCCAGTTTTGAACGAGCTCAGTCTTAACTGAATAAGAACACAGTATATTCAACCAGGCAAAGCTTGAATAACAGGAAGGTAATTCATTCAATAAAACAATAATACAATTTAAAAATATGTAATTACTTCCAAAACCAAAATATACACACAAAATTTAAACTTTATTTTTGTGTCAACTTTGCCAGGTTGACAAGATCCCCAAATTTTGAATTGAGTGTGTTAATCTAAAATAGACCCAGGGGTGCCTGGGTGGCTCGGTCAGTTGAGTGTCTGACTTCAGCTCAGGTCATGATACTACAGTTAGTGAGTCCGAGCCCTGCATCAGGTTCACTGCTGTCAGTGTAGAACCCGCTTTGGATCCTCTGTCCCCTTCTTTCTCTGCCCCTCCCACACTCGTGTCTTTTCTTTCTCTCAAAAATAAAAACAAAACAAATAAAATATAAAATAAAATAAAAGACCCAAAGTGCTATAGTTTAGAAGTGTGAGAGAGGATTTCATTTCTGAAAGCCACTCAGAATATTTTCATTGTTTCATCACAAAAGTCTGTTGGGTATCATATCAAAATAATTCAAACAGACTAGACTATTTGAAGATCCTAGATAAGACCCTTCTTAGGCATATGCCATTAGGCATGTCACTTAACTTCCATTGGCCTCAGTTTCCTCATTTGTACAGGGGGCTAATGACACATACTTCTCAGATTTATATTAATGACTAAGTGAGAAAATTCTGGATAAAGGGACAACAGATTATCTGGCATATACTGATAGCATCCCTCCTTCAATTCTTTCTGAAAAACCAAGGTTTAATTTTCCCTTCCTTTCCCCCTTTCTTCATCTTTTCTCCTCCTTTTTCCTTCTCCCTCCTTTCCTACCTTACCTTTTCTTTCTTTCCCTAGCTGTGGTCCCACTTCCATCCAGAAAGAAAAGACAGCCAATTCATATTAAAGAATCAGAACCTTTGAAACAAGATGGAAATAATTACAAAGTATTCACAAAACCACTTCTATGTAGATTAATTCTTTTACAGTGTTCTATACTGGCGCTACATAATAAGTGTCCTCATTTGTTTATTTGAGCCATAGTGACACCATTTTCATCTCAGCATTTTTGTTTGTTTGTTTTTGCCATTTGTTTCAATTGACACCTTATCCCCAATTAGAAATGTGTTTCTGAGAAACACTTATCAGATCCTTTCAGGGAACAATTTGAGGTTCACCACAGGTGAAATGTTTCTAGGTGATAAAGGACTCATTCCTGAAAAGGAGACTATGAGATTAACAATTTCTAAACTCGCTGTGCTTTACATATCTAATAATTAGGCAACTTTGAATATAAATTCTACAATGTTTGTGTTTCCAATGTAAAAAACAGAAAATTATTTTTAAAGGCCAGGTTATTTGCAAAATAAATAAATGTGTACTTTATAAAATAATAAGCACTCCTGGCTTATCTCTTTCCTTCCAAACTAATCATTTTTATGAAAAATTTAATAGTTTGAGTTTATTTACTCAATGTTTAAGGATGAATTTATTGACTAAATTTTGTCTTAATAAACTTTGCATTTAGAGAAAATGTTTACCATGATTTTGTTATATATTTGAATAGATGTGAACTTAAAAGAACATGTCAAATGGCTTATAGAAGTGTGTGTTTTTGTTGAAATCTGTCTGAATATCTGAGATTGTCAGAGCCTTTGGAGTGGCTTGTTTTTTGTGCTGACAGTAGGATAATTATCTAATGCCTTTAAGAATTGAAATACTTAGTTAAGTTTATGCACATACTATTAAAAACAAGATCGGCCTACTGACAAAAATATTTTTAATTTATATTCTTGTTTGTTCTTATTGTAAAAGGAGTCTTAATACAAAATTCACTAAATAAAAAGTTCACCATTACAAATAGTTCAAATATTAAATACAGTAAAACCTTGGTTTACGAGCATAATTCATTCCAGAAACATGCTTATAATCCAAAGCATTTGTATATCACAGTGAATTTTCCCATAAGAAATAACGGAAACTTAGGTGATTCATTCCATAACCCGAAAATACTCCTATAAAATGATTACAATACTGTAAAATAATACAGAATAATAAATAAGACATACAATAGGAAGAAAAATAAACAAATTGACCTGCACTTACTTTTGAAAACCTTCGTGGCTGGTGTGAGGGAGACAAGAGAGAGGGCGGTTATTGTGTAGGACTGCTTTCACTATTACTAACAGAATTGCTACTATTTATTGGCTCAATGGAATCTTTCTTTTCGTGCGTGCAGCTTTAATAAGGAACCTAGCCAATGACACTTGCTTTTGCCTCCTTTTGATGATTTCATGGAAATATGACATTGCATTGTGGTTAAACATCACTCACACTGCTACAGCCTTATTCAGGTGGTGCTTTTCTACAAAATTTTGCACTGTTTCCCACATTTTACACATCTCCCTAATCTCATTTGAAGGGAGGGATTCCTCTGCCTTTTTCTCCTCCTCCACTGCAGATGAGATGCAGACATAGACTTATAAAATCTTGCAATTTCGGCAACTCGCATAAGTCGTTTGTACTTCTTGATGATTTCCTTCTAAATCATCTTCTTCTACTGCCTTTCTTTTCAACCTTTTCCTGTATGGGGGCCACTGTATACGTTCTCATGGATGTTAACTACAGTATTAATGAACTCTTGTCATCTACTGTATTTAATGTAACTGGCAATAAGGCAGCAGAGGAAAGGGTCTCTATCTGCAGGCAGCCTGACCTAGAATGAAGCAAAGCATTCCTGAGCTTACTCTTGTATGGAAAAGCAGAGGACTGTCCATGGGTGTTATGAAGTGACAAAAAATACACTAGTGTCAGTTGTGGGCACCTTCCAGTGCTCTGAAAAATCACTGATTTCTGTCAAACACTGAGGCCTGAGGCCGAGCATCTGAGCAGGGGAGACAATTACCCACAACCCCACAGCAAGAAAAAGAGAAAGAGAGAAGAATCATTGGCTCAGTTGTGATCATGTGACATTCAGCATCACGTACTAGTTGTATTGCAAGACACTGCTTGTTTATCAAATTAAAACATATTAGAAATGTTTGCTCATCTTGTGGAACACTCACAGAACAAGTTACTTGCATTTCAAGGATTTACTGTATTAACAGAGTGCACTTAGAATGTTCCTATGTAAAATTTATATATTTCATATACATATATTTAATGATGCTACAATATGTTGTCTTTTAGATCAAAGCATTAACTTGGACAACAAAAGATGAGTGGCTGTTGAAGGTTCTCAACTTAGTGAATCTTATCCAGTAACTGCCTTTCACCAAAAAGAAGTGCCTTGACTTCTCCCTCGGTATAACTTGAAGTCAATGGTCAATGTAGGGGGACAAAGGCCCAACTTATTTCAATTAGGAACATCTCTGTAGGGCAATCCCAGCTCCAGATTTCTCTGTAGGATTGGCAGAGGCCTCTGCTGAAACTGCATGACAGTTCGACTTCTCTTCCCAATTTTCCCAACCCTCTTCCATATGCTACAGATGTTGTTACAGTGAGCAAACTCCAGAAACTTTCGTACATGCAGATTTCTGCATTAGAGTTTGTTTCCCTGGAATCCCAACCTAAGACAAATAATTATCTCTTAATTATTTATCTCATGGACCCTGATAATCCTTGTCTACAGAATGACACTGTTATATCCATGGCAATTTTATTAGAAGATGTTCTTAATATTCTCCCTAAAAACTACATCTAACTTTTATGAAGTGCATATTTTGCTCTAGACACTGTAATAAGTATTATATATGACTGGAATACACAACCTACAAAGAGCCCTATGAGATGGCTGACATTATTGCTCACATTTTACAGAAGAGGAAACCTAGAAAATTAAATAATTTACCCGTAGTTACATAGCTGCGTATTAACCCAGATAGACTTTTAACCATTTTTTCTCACAAATCTGTTTATCAAAAGGGTCAAAAATTACTAACATACCATATTTGCTCACATCAGAAGTTATATGGTAGTTTCTAAGACTAGTGGAAGAGACTAAAATAACCAAGGTAAACAGTAACAACAACTAAAGAGAAAATGAAGCTTCATAAGAAATGCATAAAAAAGGATAAAATATTAAGCTTTGGATTTTCTACATTATTTTTCAACAATTATAAATTAGTCCACTCATATTTTCTTATGTAATCTTTTTTTTATTATTACTTGACATCACCTTTTCCTAAAACATGAGAAAAAATAAAATGGAAATGCACAGTTTAAATGAGAGAGGGAGAGGAGAAAGGAGACAGGGAGGAAGAAATGGATAGGAGGGGAGAAGAAAATAGGAGGAGGAGGAAGAAGAAGAGGAAAAGAAGAGAGAGGAGACAAGAAAGGAAGAATAGACTTTGCATATAAAAGTGATAGACCATGGTAACTGTAGAATTGGCAAATATTTCTATTTCTAACATTAATAATCTGTGCATTGGATTAGATTATGCACACTAAATACGTTTTGTTCAATACACGATTGTTAAGCCCCTAATAGGTGTTCACATCTGTTCACACAGCTTGCTCTTATGATCACATCTAATATTCATAAGAATTATCTGAGATCAGTGTTAGTAGATCTATTTTTTTAAGTTTATTTATTTGAGAGAGAGACAGACAGAGGACACACAAGTGTGTGGGGAAAAGGGCAGAGAGGGGTAGAGAAAGAATCTTAAGCAGGTTCCACACTCAGCTCAGAGCTTAACGCGGGGCTCAATCTCACAACTGCGAGATCAAGATCTGAGTTGAAATCAAAAGTCAGGTGCTTAACCGACTGAGCCACTCAGGCAACTCTAGATCTATTTTAAATATCAGTTGAGATTTGAAGAGGTTAAATAGCTTGTCCAATGACAAGGTTAATCAGCTGAGATGCCAAATATAGAACTTTTTTCTACAATGTTATAATTTATTCTTGATTTCCATAAATTCCCTTCTTTCATCTTCTTAAAAACTTTTAAAACTAAAGTTTCTTAATTTGGGGAAAGTGCTACACTTATTTCCTCTCTCTAAAATACAGTCAAATTTAAAAAACTGATAACATCTTTTTTTCTAAACCCACAATGACATTTTTACCAGAAATTATATCTCACTTTTAATTAAAGCTCTTTACCAGCTCTATCAGACATTTTGAAATATGAATATACAAACAAAAAAAAAACTATTGTGGTCTCTTCTTTGTGATTTTGATGTTACAATAATGACTAAGTCCCTGAAAATTTTTCAATATTTCAGATTAATTCTGAGGAATCTTTAATATATTTAATACACTATAGTTATATAAATGTAGATACTCTGAAGTTAAATGATATTTAATAAGTAAAACTGCATTCCATACTCTATAAATGACATAAAAATCAATCTCTTAGTATTGATCTGTTCCTTCTTTTGGATCTGGAGGAACTGTCATTCCTAGACACACAGTGAAACAGAAATAAAATAAAACAAAATACAATCTGTATTGGGAATTACCTCAAAGTTCTCTGCAGCCCAACTGTCAGCCTACTTTACACAGATTCTGAATAGCTAGACACTAGGACAAGGTCATTCTGGTGCATTGAAGACTTGTGGGGCAAGTTGCCAAAGGGAAGGGGTGTCCAGAGATGTAAGCTTACCACTAGACTCCACTTGAGATATTTGCTGTTTCCTAATGGGCACTGAGAAGTTGAGAAGACAGCAACACTTTTGACTTTCCCACACAGCTAGGGAATTCGAGTCTCACCAATGAACAGGGCTCTGCTGATCATCACATGCTGTCCTATGGGACTATCATTTCTGCTACCAGAAACTAAGGGTGAATGGCAAATAAGTAAGGTCTTACAAAAACTGAAAACCAGCAATGATGCTCAATATTTGACTGGATGAGATTATCTTGTCCAACTCTGACTGCTTTCTGGGCAGTCTCTATTAATGAAGACAGCCTCAACCAGAGTTCAAAAAACCTCTAAAGTATCTCATATTCAAAGACTAGATTCAATAAAAAATAACCATGCATAAAAAATCCCAGGAGAGTAAATTTTATCTCAACAAATTGAACAATCTAGAGTAAATGGAAACCACTATTGGAAAGCACAACACTCCAAAACTGAAAAGAGGAAAAAGAGAATATCTGATTTGTTCAAATTTATTAAAGAAATCAAATATCTAATTAAAACCTTCCCAGAAAGAATATTCCAGAGGCAGAGTGAAGGGCAGGGATAACTCGTGCAAAATATTAATAGTAACATTATCCACATTGTTCCCCAAGAGCAAAAAAAATAAGTATTTTCCAAAACATTTTTATGAAGGTAACATAATCTTGCTACTAACACTTAAACACTATTATGAAAGTAAAATTGTAGAATATTTCAATCATGACCATGGATACAATAATCTTAATCAAAATACTAGGAAAATAAGTCCATCAATACATAAATCAGAGAAATATAATAACCAGGTTGATTTATATCAATAGTGCAAAACTGGTTCAGCAATTGGCAAATCAATTCATAATTGTCACCACATTTACAGAAGTGAGAAAAATTAAATCATCTAAATAAATATATTAAAAATTTGAAAAACTTGATATTAAAACATTATTAGAAAACTAGAAATAAAAGATATCCTTAATCTTATAAAATACAGCTTCTTGAAAAGCCTCAGGAAACATCATTCTAAAAATGAAATACTGAGTCCTTTCTGCCTGAGAATACAGATGAGAAAAGAATTCTATTAATACTACTTGCAATAAAATTTGTACTAGATTCTTTTAATAGGATAGGAAAAATAATAAAATATATAAGGATTAGAAAGAGACAAATAAAACTGTCTATTAATAAATGAAATGTTTGTATCAGTGAAAATTTTTAAATAACTTATTCTAAAAGTACCACTGAGAACACTATAAAAATCACCAAATACACAAAAATCAATCTATTTAAAGTTGTGTAAGAACTATATACAGAAAATTCGAAAACATCACTGAGAAAAAATAGATATGTTTTTCTAATGAGAGCTATACCATTCCTAATGATTGGAAGTCTCTCAAAATCAATAATATCCCATCAAGTTTATTACGGAAGTTGACAAGCCAAATTTAAAATGTATAGGGGTACACCAAATGGCAAGAATAGCCAAGGCCATGTTGAAAAAGAAGAAGTTGAAGAGACTACTATTGGATTCCAAACTCTATTGTTATAGAGTTCCAGTAATTAAGGCAGTGTGGGATGGGTAGAAATATAACCAAAAGAATAATTTTGAAACAGACTTGACTTAAGACAAAAAGTAATATTGGACTACATTACATTTTGGGGCTTCTGTCCTTTAAAAAACACCTTAATGAGAAAAAAAATGGCAAGCCACCAAGAAGGAAATATTTGCTACACATATTACAAAATCACCATATATTATGATTTATTTTCATTAGGTCTGATTTTGGTTTACTGTCCCAGTGTTAATTATTAATAGAACCATCTTTTATACCCAAATGTGTTATCACTTAGACAATGAATTACACAGTCATTTTACAAATATCCACCTAAAGGTGTATGTCCAGAATATGTAAAGGACTCCTATAAATTAATCAGAAAAAGAAAAAAAAACCAATACCAAGACTTGAACAACTTCACAAAATGAGTATGCCAATTTCATAAAAATTATGAAAAGATATTCAACAATATTTGTCATTAGAATGCAGCTTAAAATCACAATCCAATACCACTACACTAAAATTACATTAACTGAAATTTTTAAAAAGTGATCATTTCAAATTTGATTTAGGATTTCACGCAATTAGAATTCTCTTGAGGTAGTATATGATATTTACATGATCATAACCATTTTGGAAACCTTTTTGACACAGTTTACTAAAACCTAAACATCTATTTACTATATGATCTGTTATTCTGCTCCTATTTACATAACCAAAGAGAAGTTTATGCAGATGAATATTAAAACATATACAAAATTATTCACATCAATATTATATAAGACAAGCAAAAACTAGAAACAACAATAATATATAAAACCAATTGAATGGATATATAAATAACCATATCTCTCCATATACTAATGAAAGATTATGCAGTAATGAAACAATATACTACTGCATCATATGACATAAATGTACCTCAAAACATGTGAATGAAATAAACCAGACTCAAAATAATTCATACTGATTCCAAATGGGTGAAGTACCAAAAAAATCAAACTGTCTAGATATCAGCAATTTTTCCCTTTTTTTTTATTTAATTTTTTTTTTCAACGTTTATTTATTTTTGGGACAGAGAGAGACAGAGCATGAATGGGGGAGGGGCAGAGAGAGAGGGAGACACAGAATCGGAAACAGGCTCCAGGCTCTGAGCCATCAGCCCAGAGCCCGACGCGGGGCTCGAACTCACGGACCGCGAGATCGTGACCTGGCTGAAGTCGGACGCTTAACCGACTGCGCCACCCAGGCGCCCCGCAATTTTTCCCTTTAAGGGAGGACAACAAATACAACAATGGAGATTGGGCACAAGACATCTTCTGGAATATTGGTAATGTTCTGTGCCTTAACTTGGTTATGGTTACATACATGTGATCACTTTGTGAATAATTACACTGCACAATTATTACATCAATCAAACAGGTATTGAATATATTTCAATAATTTCCAACAACTTTCACTTTTAAAAGGGCATAATAATGGTTTCTAACAAAGAAAATGAGTTCCATACATTGGTAACATGCCTCTCTCTACTGCTCTCTTCTGAGGCATTTTAGTAGTTGCTGAAAATGAAAGTGAACAACCTCAAACTGCATGTCTTTAAAGGAATAACATAGATACAACAAATTATGATTCACCTAAAAGGGATATAACCAAAAAAAGAATGCATCATTTAAGATGTGGCAAGAGCATTTTGAATTTTTCACATAACTCTTCTGACCTCCAAAGTGTGCGTGTGTGTGTGTGTGTGTGTGTGTGTGTACATGTACATGCACATTTTTTTAATGGTTGGCAGATACCTACACAGCCAAAATCTTATGTCTCCCACTTGGAGACTTGTAAATTTCTCTTTTTCAACCTATTTCATTATTAATTTGAAGCTTTTGTCCAAGTGATTGTTACCCATTGGACTGTATTTGTCCAAGCAGGCTTCAGGCACTCATTTAAACATATCAGTTGATGAAATTCATTATCAGCTGAATTGAAGATTAAATCAAGTTAGAATAACTATGCAATTGGTTACTGTCACAAATTTCATAGGGGAGGACACATAAAAGAAAATAAAACTGTTTGAAAGGCTAACTGCATTTTGATACTGACTAGTGTAGGTCAAAAGCAGATAACGTGAACCTTAGCTAACAAACCATTTTCCCTCTGATATTAAATGACAGAGAAGAGAGTTAGAGTAGCAAATAATAACATTTGTTTAATTTAGAGTAGATAACCTAACTCTTATTTCAAGGGTGTAATACCATAAACAATTTCCTTGGGGGAAAGGGGACTGCTCACTCACTATATGACATTAGAAGCTGAATTTCAGTGAGCATACAGAAGGAAAAAAGATGTTTTGTTCAATTAACATCTCTCACCCCAAACTGAAATCTAACAAAACAAAAACAAAATACACAAAACATGCAAATTAGTTTACTTATATGAAAGTTAAAAGGATCTGAAGTCAATCCTTATCCCATCCCACTTTATTTTCCACAACAGTGTGTTTAGTTCACATGTGTAACATTTGCAAATTGAAGCAAACGACCCTAAAAAAATGAAATTCAGCACCTATTAAAAAAACCAAAAAACGTTGTATCGGGGCACCTGAGTGTCTCAGTCAGTTGAATGTGACCTTTCATTTTGGCTCAGGTCTTGATCCCAGGTTCCTGAAATCAAGCCCTGCACCAAGCATGAAGCCTGCATAAGATCCTCTCTCCTTTTCCCTCTACCCCTCTTCCCCGCTCATGCTTGCTTTCTCTCTCTAAAAACAAACACAAACCCCCCCAAAATGACATCATATATAGTCAGTCCTGCCATGTTTCATTTTGAAGATACATAAATAAATTAGTAATTGCCCACAGATACGAACTGTTTGGATGGCAGCCTTGCATTTTAATGTGGTTGGGTTTTGTTTGTTTGTTTGTTTTTTTACTTTATGTATTTGCTTCTTTATCCATCCCTCATTCTGCTTTCTGGTAAGAACAATCCTTCCTCCTCTTAATATGAAACTACTCTACTCTCTTTCCAAATGTGGAATGTTTACTGAGGGCTTACAATCAAAATTGCTTTTTCTAATTGGAAAAAATCATGGGTATTTTACCTAAACTGGACTATTATAATACCAATCACCTTAATTTTTAGGCTTTATTCCAGACTAGACGTGTGTCCCAGCTAGACCTGAGCCAGGCTGGAGGCCATTTTCATGTTAAGCAGTATAAACGTAGATGTAATCCAGAAGCTTTTGATGGCCATCCTCCCCAATGTGTACTGAAAGCTAGTCAGTCCTCTATAGAAAAGAACAAAACCAGCATGCATTAAAAAAAGCAAAGATTTAAATCTAAGACAAATCATACTGTTAATACTACATGCCTGGATCCATTTGCTCCCAACAACATTGATTTCATGAGCCCTGATCTGTATTTCACTTAAACAAATTGAAGTTGGATTGCTGCTTGCAACAGAAAAAAATTCTAATTAATATAGAAGCTAGGAGCTGGACATAGGAAATTAGCTTGGTTACAGGACAATTAGGATTCGCTGCCCCCAAGAAGGAAAATGGCCATCCCTGTTACACGTTAGTTAAGCGGCCCCTTAAATTATTATCTGGGATATCTTGAAAATATTTTTTTACAGGGCAGAAGCTTTTGAAAACTGAGTATAAACACCACTGTATTAAATGACATGGTGTAATTCCTATGGTCTTCAGCAAGGTCTATGAGAGATACAAGCTACAACCTAAGCCAGTACATAAGACATAGCTAAACAGCTATCTATCTTTCCAAGAGAGGCTCATTCTTCCAGTTGCCAGCAATCCCAGACCTGAGGCAGTTAGACTATCATGAGCTTGCTGAACTAAAAATTCAATTACTTGGCCCTATTCTGAGGCTAACGCATGCCATAGGGATGAGGCTACCTTGGAAGGGTCAGGAATTGTGGAAGCTGGATTCTCCAGGCTGTCCCTTGGACCTGTTGCTCAACTGTAGGATTGCTGCTGATAGAGCCATCAATGTATCTGAAAGCACCGAGTAATCACGATGTGTTGTATGTTTACAAATTCATGGTATTCGGAGGAATTCCAATATTAACAAAATAAAAGCAGCAGCAGTAGTATAGGTAATATTGGTGGTAGCAGCGATGGCAGCAATAAAATAAATAGAAAGGGGTGACTTTCTTTGCAATAATCTAACACACGTTATTATTTATTTGCCACTGTAAATCTAAGCCAAAGCTAGTTTATTCAAAAACACCTTAAACATTGAGGGAGATAAACCCAGAGAACCACAAAAGTGGATAATCTGAATTAAGCTCATGTTGTTTTTGTTTTTGTCTTTGTTTTTTTTTTTGTTTTTTTGTTTTTTTTTCCTCAAAGCCATATAGACCCTTTATGTTAGCATTCTTCTTTGTTTCTGCCTTCAGGCCTTTTTTCTCTCTAAAGTCAAATCCTAGACCCTTTAAATTAAGGTCAAAAGATAGCAACAGATTTCTCTTTCTCTCCAATCTATCTACCTATGGTCAATTTTTTTTTGATGACCTAAGAACTCATTTCTTCTCTGAGTGATTGACACAAGCAGTGACCTCAAACTTTAGACCATCAAAGCAACATCACATCTTCAGTACTCATTTAACAACTGAATTACAATAAAACATACACAGTACTAAGAGGATGCCATCTTTTGAATTAAATATTATTGGTTTCTTATAGTTTCCTATAATTTTATTTCATAATGTAAATATTAAATATATTTTTTTATATGAATGAGTTTACTGACACTTTTTCCCCCATGTTTTCATTAAATGGACTTCAAGCAACAAATCACTGGAACGAGAGAATGTACTACAATGAGGAATGACACAAGGGTAGGAATTTTGGAGTATCACAGAAAACCTTACTATTTCATAACATTTACTGAGCTCACACAAGTTCAAAGACTCTCATACCTTTACTTTTATATCTTTTCTGATTTTTAAAAAATTTTTAATGTTTATTTATTTTTGAGGGAGAGGCAGAGAGTGAGCAGGGGAGGGGCAGAAAGAAGAGACACAAAATCCAAAGCAGGCTTCAGGCTCTGAACTGTCAGCACAGAGCACAATGCGGGGTTCAAACCCACAAACCGCGAGATCACAACCTGAGCCAAAGTTGGACGCCCAACCGATTGAGCCACCAAGGTGCCCCTCTCGTACCTTTCTAAAATCACCTAATCTACCACCTCTAAAATCCATGTAGACAAATAATTAGGCTTATTATTGTATTGGATACCTCTCAACATAAAATGAAGTACCTCTCTGTATAAAATAATAGGTGTCAGTGTTTAGGGTAGAAATAAATTTTAGAGGGAATTTATGGCATGTTTTTATCATCAAGATACAGAACTGAATTTGTACTATGTAATAAGGTATTCTAGAACATAGAACTCTTCTTATATTTATCACAAAGAGGTAGACATTAACTTGAATTTGTACTTCTTAATAGAAAAATGTAGAACACCCAGCACAGTTCTCTGTCAGAAAAATCTGTAAGAGGTATGGTTGCTTCCTTAGTGATCATTTTTAAATTCTATTATTTGACTAAAAAAAAGTTATCCCCTAACACAACTCTTAAATTTAAGTAGCAACAATCTCAAGGTTTATCCTGCTCAAAAAATCACAGAGTCTATTTTATAGCAAAGCTGTTGCTGAGACAATTATTATTGAGAATATTGACATTTAAAATCACATTCAAATGTTGTGAATATCAACTCTCCTCCAATATAACAAACCTGATTCTTTATAGATTTGAAAATTTTTAGAAAAGTGAAAACCATGAAGATTGTAAAGATGAGTACATTATGAAAAAAGTAGTGGGAACAGAGGTATTTTATCTCCTTTTCCATCATGGATCAATAGGAAATAAGTTACTGTCATTTTTTATAGGGATATTTTCCTTCCCTGTGTTATAAGTGTGTAAATGTGTGTGTACACAGGAGAACACAGACAAAATAGAATGTTGGAGAAATCTTAACTGTGAACAAACATTTAAAGAATAGATATGAACTAGTGAGATTCTGGTTAAATTTCAGTAACAGAACTCAAATTTATAAACTGCTTCATTAGATTGAGACCACTATGTGATTTTTATTTCAAGAACATGAAGAAACAAATTTGAATTCTAGCTTTGAAAAAATGGGCTATATTGCATGATAGTCATATCTACAAGAGGTTTTATATACTTGTAAAGGTAACAAGGAGTACTATAGTATCTGATTTCTCTGGGGTTAAGGAGCTGAAGGAAAAGGATTCTCAATAGTCTGTGCTTAGTTATTAGTTGGCATACTTCAGTAGGAAGTTTTCCATTATCTAAGCATATTTTACTTTCAACAAATTCATGATAATAGTATCTGGAAATGTATTTATTAAAGTCAAATATCTCCACATGCCCTATGCAAAATCATTGAGAATTACTGTAGAACAAAAACTGTGTACATTTTTAACACACACTTGTTACACAGAGGTGCCAACGAAAGTCTGATTACCATCATACTAGCTTTATTTGGTATGATAATCCAAATTTATTTGGATAATAAATAAATAAATTTATTATCTTAAATAAATTTCTTAAATTTCTTAAATAAATTTAAATAAATAAATTTAATTAAATAAATTTCTGCTTATAGACAGAAAGATTAACCACTGGACAACAATCTATGTCATGTTCATGTGTTACTGTGTTTCAAATTAAGATGAGATTATTATAAGAACAGTCTATAAAATGCAGAATCTCGTGTGAGCTATATTATTATTACTACTGAGGAGTCAACAATTCAACCAAAAACAAAAATAATAAATTATTTCAGTCCGTCTGTTTAAGTGCCAGGTCTATGATGAGGCTCTATTCAGGGAACAGATTTTAGCAATATATTCCCACGCATCTCCAAACACAATTGGTTGAAGGGACATATTTGGTAATACTTTGGAGATTTTCTTTGATTTACAGACCTTATCTTGGAACACAGACCCCTTTCACATATGTACAAGTGCTATCAGTTCCTTGCCTTTAAACTTTATCATTTTAGTGCATTCTCGCATCTTTAAATAAATAGCACCTTCATCAGTTTCCCTGAACTTTATCTGGCTGATGAGTTTTGCTCTGCCTGAGACTACAGAACAAAAATATCTGAGAATTAATGCCCTCCCCCACTCCATCTCAATTAAGAATTCTTAATCACTGCCTGGTAGATTTGGTGAATAAATACTCCAGCTCTCTCGCTCCTCAAACAGAGTAACTCTGAGGGACATTTTGATACACTGTATCCCAGAAATACTAATAAGGTTAAGCTTTAGTTGACAACTGTAGCACCTTGTCTACTCATGTACTTTTTCCAATTTCCTTTATTTATGGGGATTACTGCTCCATTTATGCCTGTATCTTAATTTTAATTATTAACATTTGATAACATTTATTCGTATGTATTTATTAAACTAAATCCATTACTTTTTACATATAATTTAAATTAACTTAATATATTCAATATAGAGGCACCTGGGTGGCTCAGTCAATTAAGTATCCAACTCTTGATCTCAGCTAGGTCTTGATCTCAAGGTTAACAGTTCAAGCCCCATGTCTGGCTCTGCCCTGCTCATGAAACCTACTTAAAATCAATCAATCAATAAAAGGGACGCCTAGGTGGCTCAGCTAGTTAAGTGTCCGACTTGGGCGCAGGTCATGATCTCGCAGCTCATGAGTTCAACCCCACATCAGGCTCTGTGCTGACAGCTTGGAGCCTGGAGCCTGCTTCGGATTCTGTGTCTCCCTCTCTCTAGGCCACTCCCCCACTTGCACTCTGACTCTGCCTCTGTCTCTCTCATATAAATAAACATTAAATGTTTTAAATTAAAATGTATATATACACATGTGTGTATAT
This sequence comes from Prionailurus bengalensis, assembly GCF_016509475.1. Taxonomy (NCBI): domain Eukaryota; kingdom Metazoa; phylum Chordata; class Mammalia; order Carnivora; family Felidae; genus Prionailurus; species Prionailurus bengalensis. The sequence goes on along the minus strand of NC_057353.1, from coordinate 31,132,187 downwards.
GTGTGTGTGTATATATATATATATATATATAATATATCCAATATATTGATGAGAATTGAATCCTTGAAGCCTCACAATGCTGTGTTAAAGTTGTACTTGCCCCCCCCCGAGGTTGCAAAATGGTATTAATTTTGAGATATTCTTCCTAATCAGTACTTTTGGCTCTAAACAATATAAATAGTATTTTCACTATGAAATGAGAAATTGATTACTAAAATGTCTATATGAATGTGAAACAAAATAAACACACCACAGATTTACTACAATTTTTATCCATGACTAAAGTCAAATCAGAATTATTGTCCTAGTATCTAATAGATTTAGTTTGGCTAAATCTCTACGATATTAACAAAACTGTTACTTTGCTTTGTGGACCCAATCATGAAATAGTAAGACAGTGACCTCTGGTCCTTACTATCATTTACAACCTGAAATACTATCCCAAGTAGGGGGTGAGTACAGATCAAATGTGACAAGCAAGTAACAGATCATAACAGTCTAATTTTCAAGAGTTTTTCTTGACAGTTTGAAACTAGACAGCAGAACATCTCAGGGTAAAGAATAAAGCTACCAACAATGCCATTAAACTGGTCGATGGCTCTTGCATTTTGTTTGCAGAATTCAATTTCAATAAAATTGATTCTTTTTTTTTTTAACAAAAGACTTCCAGATTTTAGTGTAATGTGTTTCCAGTAAACTTCACAAATTTCAATTATTGAGAAGGTAAAAGGACAGACATCTCTAAATTTTAATAAAAACCTAAGCTATCAGCAAACACCAAATAGGGTAGACAGGAAAAGAAAATATATCTGAGGAGTTTGTTGCTCTTTAAAAAAAAGTCAGCTAGGTAAATCAATAATTTTGCACTTAAGATACTGAATAAAGACACTACTTTCCTTGGCAGCCTTTATAGAAAAGGTTCGAGGTCAATTGAAAGGCTTCAAATCACTATTTACCATTCATACCCAGTGATTTTCTATATACATTGAAGACATTTCTCATAATGTTGATTTATAGGTACACTTAAAAAGGGCAATTGAAAAGAGTGCTCTTTGGGGTAAGTATCTGCTGTGGGAGGAACAATCAAAGAGAGAAGCTTCAACTAAGCTGCCTAGTGTCAGAAAATGCAGTTATATCAATTTGAGTATTTGGAGACATAGTTTTCAATCTAAGAACTGCTGTGTTTAGTGCTTTTTTCGTCTCCCAGATTATTCCTTTCTCACTTTAAACAGCATTTCTAAAATGAATAGCTCTTAATATGTAAACATTTTAGTATGCATAGTGAATAGAACAATGCAAATGACTTATTTTGTTGAATTGTTGTTGCTATACTCTTAAATAGAAAGGTAAAGAACTTAAACTCCAGTAAGGAAAATATATAAATAATCTTTTTTGGTTAAATGCTAACATTAACAGATTAACACTTTTTTTGCAGTAAATTATAGTGTTTTTTTTTCTAAATTCACTTCAAAAAAACTATCTTTCCAAAGAGTACTTACCAAATTTTGAGGAGAAAACACTCAGAAGATCACAATACTTTCATGTGCGAACTGTTTACATATGTGTAAGTCAAAGATTATTTGAATAAAAAAGGAAAGTAAAAATCTCAATATAAATACTTTTGTTTTCTTTGCAAATTTATGGGTCATACCATCTCCTTTCATTCTGTAACAGGTAAGGGATTTTCTGACACTAAAGGGTAGGGGCTGTGATACATCCTTCCTTTGCTGGTTAGAGCTCTCTAATAATTCTTCATTTTGTACAATTGATGACTATTTGCCAAGGGAACTGACTACTGATCAAAGGCTGAGGATATATGTACTTTCCTTCCTACACTGAGGGGAAGTAGAGAGTCTGTTACAGTATTTAAAAACCTAATCCAAAGGCAGAGTTTACCATTCAAAGGTCTTTGATGAAAAAACTGGGGCTCTAAGCCAGTTTTCTGTTTTGAAGTTCTAATAGATGGAAATCTCACAATTATTTTTATTGGATTAATTCCTTTATGTATTTGGCCCATCACAAATCAATATTTACATGATGTTGATAACTTCTTCATGATTCTCCTCCAGGTGTTTTTTTCAATCTAGTTATTTTTAGTGGCCCTATGTGGTCTTCAAGTTTCTTTCACATGAATATAATCATTAGTATACAGAGAGACTTATTTCTGAAATATTAACATTACTGAATAAATATTTAAATAACTTAAGTAGATATTCTAAGAACTTCAGATAAAGCAATCATCTAAAACCAGTAATTGCCATTTTGGAGAACAGTGCTTTCAGCTCATTGAGTAATTTTATATTACCTTTATAGTCTGTTTTATTCACCCAATTGAAACATTATAATATGGTTAACATTTTAGTAGCTTAGGAAGATAAAATTAGTAAGGCTGAAATACTGTTTATTTCTAGAAATCATCAAACAAAATAAAATGACTAGAAACAACAGAGTTTGAGGCACAAGAAAGGGGATGATTTACAAGTCTTTGTGTAAGGTGAGTGGATACTAGAAAACCCAGATTGAGATGGATAATTAAGTATTTTGAGTTTTACCTACAAAAGTAGGTATTATATTTTATAATGAAGGGTATGATGTTATAGTTCTTATTTAATATTATCCATGACAGAAGAGATCATAGTATCTATGTTCTACATGGGTTACTGTAATAAAATTGACTCAAGTAACAATCAACACTAATTTTTAAAAGGTATTTTTAGAGTCCCAATCCATGTAGGATCATACAAATTTGCAGAGACAAAAGACTATATGGAAATCAATGGCATGAAACCAAACCCAAAGAGCTTAAACTAAAACACAACAGAAATTAAGATTGATATAATAAAACATATTTCTGGGGCCCCTGGGTGGCTCGGTCAGTTAAGCGTTTGACTCTTGATTTCAGCTTAGGTCATAATCACACAGTTTGTGGGGCTGAGCCCCGCATCAGGTTCTGCTCTGGCAGCATTGAGCCTGCTTGGGATTCCCTCTGTCTCTGTCTCTCTCTATATATATCAAAATAAATAAATAAACACTAAAAAAAAACATATTTCCAAGAGGAAAATAATTCATCAGTTAAGGCTGTCATTACAAAGTACCACAGACTGGGTAGCTCAAACAACATAAATCTACTTCCTCATGGTTCTGGAGGCTATCAGCCCAAGGTATTGACAGGTTGGTTTCTTGTTTTTAAGTTTATTTATTTTGAGAGAGAGAGAGAGAGAGAGAGAGAGAGAGAGAGAGAGAGAGAAGAGAAGAGAAGAGAATCCCAAGGAGGCTCCACACCCAGTGCAGAGCCCAACTTGGGGCTCAAACTCACCAACCCTGAGATCATGACCTGAGCCACAATCAAGAGTCTGATGCTTAACTGACCAGACAAGTGAGGTGCCCTGACAAGGTTGGTTTCTGCTGAGGACCTGGCCTTTCTTCTTGACTTATGTATAGCTGTCTTCTGATGATGCAGTTACATGCTATCCCCTCTGTTTCTGTTTGTTTTGGTTTTTTTGTTTGTTTTTTATAATGATACCAGTTTTATCAGATTAAGGCTCAACCTAATGACCTCATTTAAACTTAATTACCTCTCTAAAGACCCTGTCTCCAATACTGTCATATTCTGAGGTACTAAGAGTCAGGACTTCAACATACGAATTTAGTGGGGACAAATTTAGTGGGGACACATCAGAGAATGAGCATGCAAGTTCAGGAAATAAGAGACTATGTATATTTGCACAATATCACACACAAAGATGCAAACATATTAATTTATTCCAATGTATTGTGTACTCTGTGAGATTAACTCAGGCCCTTTGGGTAATTGAGTCATTTGCTGATTTTAATTAATCTCTTCTAGTTTAATTCCTCTTGTAGTTCAAAAGTATTCTTTTAATATGCCCCGATGATCACAGTGTGTGAGACAGTCTTCTTTGGCTTCATTTTTCTAACATTCCTACATAGCTAGTGCTTTGCATATTTACCTGAAAGAACAACATGGCAAATCTGATAATTTGCCTCTACATTCCAGGATAACCAGGGAGTTTCCTACATGCCTTGTTATTATCCATTATTTACTACTACTTTTCAGTTCAAGGAAGGTTTACCATGTTAATAATTAAAGAGGAATGTTAAGAAGACATCTGCCATTTATTTAGTGTCTGCTGAGTGTGAGATACCTTCAACAGATAGTCCTCAATCTATCTCAGAATTTCCTCTCAATCATCACCAAAAAATATTCTCAGGCTGGTGCTTAGCAACCAATGTAGTTAGGTCATATGATCAAGGAAAGTAAGCTCTTGATGGCAAATGTTCCTTTGAGACCTAAATGCAAACTGAATCCAATGATGGTTCATGTAAAATATAAATTTGTTAACTCCTATTTCAGCAAAATGAGAAATACCAGTATGACTTTAAAAGTGACTAAATTACTCTGAAATAATTTAGGCATTAGAAAAATAAACTAGTAAGACTGGTGTTTATTTTTAAAAAGGAAGATAGCATATTAATGCCTGGAAGCAACAGGATTAATTTGGAATGTTTTCCAATTTTTGTTACCTGGTCTTTTAAAATTCATACCAAACAATACATGATCTTCTTTTGTGTTTACATTTTATTCACTTTGCAAGAATTTTTTTAAAATCTGTTTTAGGTATTGTGTCAGTATAAATATATGTAACACCCGGTTTTCTAACTGGTGATTATGAATGACTGGATAAATAATATATTACATATATATTATAACTACTATAGACAATTTATGTAGGTATTTAGGGAAAAATGGCATGCTAATCAGACTTTTCACTTTATTGGCATCTGTGCTATAATTTTGTTATGTGGAAAATCTCACTATATATTGAAAATGTAATAATCTATGCCAAGAGGATTCAAGACTTGCTTTGACTATATGATATCCACAGATAATCCTCAAATTTTATAGTAATGAAGAGTCAATCCTCCCTTTGACCAATCCCATATTATTTAGAAGAAAATTCCTTACATTGACTGATTTTAATTTCATTTTCGATGTTTCATCTAATCTACTAGGAACAAACTGAATAGGTTTATGAAAAAAGAGAAGGGAAAAAGATTTAATTAAAATGTCTCTCCTTTTGTGCATCTAAAATTCTAAGCTGATCTTGTATGCACTGTCTTTGAAGCATGCTGGTGCCACAGCCTGTAGCAAGAGAGAAAAACTTACAATACAAAGAAAATAAAAATGGGATGAGAGCATTCCTAATTTAAAAGCCACTATGTACAGATTTGAATGAAAGGGGGTTAAATTTTTAAAGTGTATGAACATGAATTTGTTCCTTTTAATCCATAGGATAAAGGGATTTATTGAAAATGTTTGACGAACATTAATCCAAATGAACGGGGAATGATTTTTTTTTTCCAAACTGGTAGTGCATTCTTAATGTGTTGTGATATAAAAACTTTTATAATTGCATATATATGTTATATGCATGTAATTATGATTACCTATTATATATTTATATTATAGAAAAACTAAATATTTTCATCGCGCTTTGAAGGTTAATAATTAATGGAACTGATGTCCATAGTGATGTTAAGAAATGTTAAGATGACAAAAAGTGAACATTTAGTTACACATAAATAAATTAGCATATATAGTAAGAGGATGATAAAAGGAAATAGTGCTCACTTTCCCTATTATTCCAAAAATATTTCTGAGGAGAGGTAAAATAATATGGACAATTTAAATGATAAAATAAATGATTCAAAGAGTTTATATGGCTAGCTTTTAAGAAGGGTTACATAGTTTTATGGTCAATAAAACCTATAGTTAGATATAATATAAGAAAGGCAAAGGCTATGAAATATTATGCTTTGATATTTTAATAGTATTAGGTCAGGAATGAATTTTATTTCACTCCCATACTGTCATATTGAGTTAAATTGCTCCTCTAGAAGCAAGTAGATTCAGAAAATTCTGTTTATTTTTATGAACAACTAACATGATGGATTCTGAAATTATGGTGCTACAGTGTTTCCATCAAACCTATAAAATGAATTTAACTTTCTTCATAACACTTTTGATATGATGGAACTCAAAGAATGCGAGACGTATAAAGATACACATACGATGGAGGGCAATAGGAGCAGTAGTCAGTGCATATATAAAAACGCCTGAAGTTGAACTTTATTTAATTCATCATTGTGTTTCATAATCATTCACACAAACACACATATATCATATTTTCCATATCTGACTTACTCATACGTGAAGCAGGTACTTCAACAAGCTCTAGAGCTGAGGTTATTCCCATCATGTTTAAAACAGTAACTCTATTCAGGTTTGTATTTTATGATCCCTGTTTATTTTATGAAATATAAACAGGGAAACAGTATGACATGCCTCACAATTTAAAATTACACTTGTACTCAGTGACACGAGTGTGAAGTAAGCAACTGTAGAATATCTTCGTGGCAATGAGTGCCTTGTAAGAGATGAAGATAAATAAATACAAGATTCAACAGTAACATTAGCCTACAATCTTCTATTTGCCAAGAATTTCTCTTTTTTTCTACTTTTAAGTTTTAAGATACAAATAAATTCCTATGTACAGTCCTCTATGATCTAAGCATGCATGAGTATATCCAGAGAGTCAACAAATGTTTCTTTAATGTTTTTTATAAACCAGTTTCCAATACAGATTCTAAGTTACAGAATACAATCTCCTAAAATATAGCATAAAATATAGGGAAAAAATATTCCCCAAATTAAGTAACATATATAGTATAAAAGATATGGATGGGTACACCTCTATTTTTTCCACAAAGAAGGTCTACAGATTTGTTTTATCTAATCCTTTTCTTTTTTGTAAAGGTGCAATTCAAAAAATAATGTTATCCTTTTTTTCTAAGTCAAAATCAAAAGATGACAAAATTATAAAGATAAAAGTGTTACTAGAGAAGACAGACAGTTGTGAAAAGCAATAGCCTGATATTGAGGAGTGTGCCAAAATACTAAAAAAAAAAAACAATCAGAGCACTAACAAAACAAAGCAAGTTTAGATTATTTCAGGTAATTGTCAGTAACATATTCATAATAATAAACCTAAAGAATCACAGAGAAGTAAAATATCAATAAATATAGTCAAGATTTCCATAAATTACAGCATTAATGATTGATCAGAAGAATTTGAGGGGCACCTGGGGGGCTCAGTTGGTTAAGTGTCCAACTTCAGCTCAGGTCATGATCTCACTGTGAATTTGAGCCCCGCATCAGGCTCTGTGCTGACAACGTGGAGCCTGGAGTCTGCTTTGGATTCTGTGTCTCCCTCTCTCTCTGCCCCCCCCAGACCCCCCCAATTCTTGCTCTCTCTCTCAAAAATAAACATTAAAAATTTTTAAAAATAATTTGAGCTATCCAAAAGTCCTCTAATGTAGAATACCTCATTCTCAGATGCCCCTCTTATATAAGAGGTATGATTATCTCTTACTAAATACAATTTTTTTTCCACTATTTAATACAGTTACATATATGGTCCTACCGAGTTGGAAAAAAAAAAAACTGAGAAACCCTTTAATCCCAATATCTACATTATACATACAGGCAGAATTTAGTGATTTGCTACAAGTCATGAAGGCAATAAAATGACTTGAAACCAAAGGATACTATTTTGATGTTCCCTTGTTTGTCATGGCCTTTGCTGTCCCTGAGAACTTTCATCTTTCTGAAGCTTTCAGGATTATTACTCCATAAATTTACATGAAATAACTATAAACCTTGAATTTAAATTCATAAATAGCCCTCAGAGAAAGTACTTGAAGAAGGGAAAAATCAATTTAACTATCAAAAACATATTGGATGTGGTAGGGGGAGGTGGCGGTACCTGGGTAGCTCAGTAGGTTAAGCATCTGACTTCACCTCAGGTCATGATCTCACTGTTCGTGAGTTCGAGCCCCACATCAGGCTCTGTGCTGACAGTGTGGAGCCTGGAGCCTGCTTCAGATGCTATGTCTTCCTCTCTCTCTCTGCCCCTCCCCAGCTTACACTCTGTCTCTCTCTCTCTCTCTCAAAGATAAAGAAACATTAAAAAGAAATTTTAAAAATGCTTTGGACGGGGCCAGGAGGGGGTGTCTCTAATGCCTGAACTCCAAGGGCTGAGGACCATCTTTGTATCCTTAGGTGAGGTCTGAAACTTGTCTTTGATTCAGTTTCTTAACCCATGACATGTGTATAATGTCATCCTCACCTGTCTGTTGCATTGTACAAAAAGAAATTATACTGGTTCATTCAAAACAAACCACAGACTTGTACCTCCTAGAGTATCATGGGGAAAGACCATGTGTATCTTGTCCATTGCTTTAAACTACATACAGACACTCAAACATTTGCTGAATGAATAGATGAATAAAACTTGGCATCCAAGGGTTAGAGATACAAAATGCATGAAAAAGACACAGTCCCTGCTTCCACAGAAATTATAGCTCAGAATGTGTTAATAAAACGAGAAAATAAATTTAAGAAAACTGAGAGACAAACTGGGAATAACATAATGTACCTGCCCTTTCTGAGTTCATAGCACAGCATGTTATTTCTGATAAATTATTTTCTTCTAAAATAAAACATACCTCCATCAACTATCTCAGCAGCAGCTGAAGTAAGGACTTTCAACTCCATGTTAAAAAAAATGTTACTAGTGTTGTGTGAAATTCAAAAGAGGAAATATTAACAATAAAGGGCTGGGAGTAGATGATGCAGAGGCAGAATAATGATTTATGTGTTTTAATCTGAAAAATTAGCAAAATTAGGAGTTTCAAATATATGGTGTATATATCTGTATGTATAGATAAATAGAGAGATTCTTTTGCTTTTAAAGGTAGAAAGAGATTATGTACATATAATGAGTTACCTTTTAAGCTATGTTCTTTCCCTATGGATATGAGCAATAAAATCAAAGTTAATTTTCCTTCTCTAAATTGTAAGCACATGTGAGTTCATAAAAGCACTGATGATTTTGCCAGTGTTTTCTTTTTCTTTTCTAATGTTATGATGGAAAATAAGTCTTTTAATTTCCTTGATTAAATTATATTACCAAGGTCTAAATATTGATTCATGATATTAAAGACAAAAAATAACATTTAGTGATCATAATAAATGAAATATGGCCTTTATATAAGAATATGTTTTCAAAGCAATGATAATTAAAACATAAAATTCCCATTAACATTAATGGAAATGTCACATTTATTGCACAGAAGTCTAGACTATAATTAATGTTGATCTTTTTTTATTGTCAAAGCTGATTATCTAAACAATTATAGCTTTTCTGATTTAAATATTTTTTCATCAGAAAATATTCTACACACTGTCATGTACAGAATATTATTATTTGACCTTCTAAAACATATATGTTCCCATTGGGAAGATTTATTAAAGTAGAAATCAAAGCTCTGTAACAGATCACATTAAATTGCACAGAAACAACTGATTTCTCTGCAAAGGTAAGATCACTGGACACGAATCAGTAATTCTGTTCATTCCTTCCCTGGCAAGAAAAGCCTGACCACATTTACCTTTCATGTTGTTTCCCTAGTGTTTGTATATGAGTGTTCTTCCAAAGACTGTGCACTGAATAATGTAATTGTTTCTACGTGACCTCAGTGAGTCTACCAGAGGGCTAAAAAAAGAGATCACCATTCAGACTTTGTTTTGTCTACATATTCAAGTGTCCAATAATGTATGCCACTCTGAAATGCTCCCACTCTTCATCAGTTTGGCTGAACTAAGAAATGGCACACAGTAAATATGTTTAGAATCTGAAGAATTCTACTTTCTATTTAAATTTTACCTCACAGAATTACCCAGAGCACTCATTACCCAGGTGCATACGTGTGTGTGTGTGTGTGTGTGCGCGCGTGTGTGTGTGTGTGTGTGTGTGTGTGTTTTAATAGTCTCCCCCACCTTCCCTTCCTCGGACAGAACTTCCAATTAATGTTTGTATAGTGAATGTAAAAATGGAACTAAGGATAAAGTGGAATTTCATTTTCTCAGGTAAAAACAAAGTGGCTTGGGATCAAGTATTAGCTTGCAAGCTTACAATGAGGTGCATAGATAAACAACTTGCAGAAACGGCAAACTTAACTTACAATGAGGATACAGCTTTGCATTGGCATTTTGAGTTTGCTTTGCTACATAGTAACTTGATAGCTTTTCTTTGGGGAAATTGGTTTTGTAACAATTTATTTCTGGTTGTTTTCTCTCAATAAGGTTATTGAGCTTTTCACACTGACTTCAGTATAAAATGTCCAAATCCTAACTGCACACAGTATTGGCCTATTGTTTCAAGATTCACAGAGAAAGAAAAATAACAGATATTACACTAGTGGAGATAAAAGGAGAAGTTGACTGCAACGCAGGGACTCTTGCAGTTTATCTTATGATATTAAATAACTTCCCAAGTATTTTTCCCAAGTATTTATTAAGGACCCGTTTATAAGGCAGAACATTTTGGGTTTCCCCCCCCCCCACACTTTTGTGTAATTAAAGACAATTTAGTAAAACCCACTAATATCTGTCCTAAACTAGACATTAAACTGGAAACTTCTTGAATTATGTCTTTCTTAATAACTAATTTCTAGCCAACTATGTTACATATTTTCTCTTCCTGAAAGGGTGGGCCTACGCTGGCCGACTCCATCTTGTTCTGTGTCCTTCACCTTGACCACACCTCCTCCCCTTGAATAACCTCCCGCTCACCTGCCCAACAGGACTCAGACCCTTCCCCAGCCAATCGCTGAGGCCACAGCCATTACCTCACCAACTGCCTCCAGGCCCCAATAAAACCTTTGTCCTTTTGAAACTCGCTCTCTCTCCCCAGTATCTCACTGCTGCGTTGGTGCAGGTAGGGGACTGAGCTCGAGCTAGCTCGAATAAAGGCTCTTTTGCTTTTACATCAGACCCTGGCGGTCTTTGGGGATCACGAATTCTGGGCATAACATTCCAACCAAAGGCAATATTTTTTTCATTCAGAACATTTACCCAGAGAATATAAAATTCTTTTAATTGTGATTATTTTGAGGTCATGTGGTTCAATTTTCTTAATTATAACTGTGATTTCCTCTGTATCTCTCTATATATTTCTTCTTACAGTAACACAACTGATTACCTTACAAAACTATCAGTTCAGTGACAATAATATTAATAGTTCCAAATGCTGTAATTTTTTATAAATATTCTCATTTATCCAAATGCCAACTCTTTGGTTTGGTACTATTGTCATCAATCCTATTTTTATTTATGGGAAGGTGTGAAAAAAACTTGCCCGGTCTATAGTAATAAAGCAGGATGTGTGGATTCAAACCCAGGTGGTGTATTTCCAGAGACCACATCTTTAGTCACTGAGTCAATCTGTAGCATTAATTATTAAAGAAATCTTCCTTACATTTATCTTTAAGAAGTAACTTACCGTGACTTGCAACTTTTGAACTACATATAACAATTTATTCCTTCTTCCATCACACAGAACTTCAGTGATTAGAAGATACTAATTTTCCTTTCTATGTCTTCTATCATACCAAGTGAAACAACTAGCATATCTTAATAGACAGATCTTGTCTATATTTGTCACATACCTTTCAGATCTTGTCTATATTTGTCACATACCTCCCCCCACATACATTTGTGCCATTTTATATTGCCTCATTTTAAAAATGATTAACTAAGATATGAATCGATTATCTGGTGGGCCAAAATATGGGCATTGTTACCAGTACAGTTATGGTTTCTCACAAGCTTGCTAAAATTACAACCCCAGGGTCATGGGTTCAAGCCACACATCAGGCTCCACGCAGAGTGTGGAGTCTGCTTGAGATTATCTTTCTCTCCCTCTGCCCCCTCCCCTGCTCACATGTGCTCTCTCTCTCTCTCTCAAAAATAAAATGTAAAAATAAATTAAAAAACTGAGTTGAATTATATGTTCTAAGAATTTAATATCCTTAACTTGTTCTTTTCTGTCTTTTCTACAATTTATATTAATGACATTTCAAGAAAACAAATATTAATATTTTTATTAAAGTATTTATTTATTTGGGGTGGGGAAAGGAGAGAGAAAGAGAAAGAGACTACCAAGCAGGCTCTGTGCTGTCAGCACAGAGCCCAACACGGGGTTCGATCCCACAAACTGTGAGATGATGACCTGAGCCAAATCAAGAGTCTGAGGCTTAGTCAATTGAGCCACTGAGGTGCCCCCAAATACTAATATTAAAACAACTTGAATAATCTAAATTTCATTCTATAAAATGTATTTCTTATCCTATAAAATGTATAAATGTAATTTAACCTTATTAAATTACACACTTAAAAATATATTGTCTTTGATCTGTCCTTAGGAGAGTTTTCCCAGCATACTCTACGTACTTTTTGCTAGAAGAAAGAGAAAATGAAGCTAAAGTTTTGTCTATACATAATATTTTAGCTTGTGTTTAATATCAACTCTTATAAGATACTCACTGTTGCTATACATGATCCCTTAGCACTCTGTATTTACTAACGTCAGCTTTACAATAATATACCATATCTCTGACTCCTAACACTCCAAGAAATAGCTTTTTCATTTGTTTGGTTGGTTAGTTGTTTGATCTTGTTTTGCTTTACTTTGTTTTTGGAAACACGTAGGAGAATGTACTAATGTATTTGGTAGTTTTATAACATCTAAAATGTTGAAAAAATATTATTACATTGAATACCAACCATATGAAATGGCTAATGGGACAAATGGTAAATCTGCATAATCCACTGACAAAAGTGTTACAAAGTTCCTATTGTGAGAGAGCTTATTTTGTCCATAAATTCATGAAAGCTGGGAATAAAAAAATGGGGAGGGAGGGGTCAAGGGTACTGGATAAAGCTCGGTATTTCCCTCTGTGGAGCCAGAAATTCTGTGCAATCCATTCCTGTAACATTTCAGATGGGAACTTTATCATTAATCCCTCAGTAAATGTTGCCTTAGTCCAACATTGAAAAGTATCTCCCAGCAGAAAGACCATATTGTTACAGTCCTCTTTATATGAATACATCTTGAATCTTTTTTCAAGGATAAGCATTCAAGAAGAAATTCTCTCCTATTTTCAATTATGATGCTGTGCTTCCTCATTCCACTTGACCCACTCATGTTAATTTCCTGTGTTACCCCTTCACGACTTTACTACTACCTGCCTACCTAGTCTTACCTCCAGTTCATAAATACTCAAGTGCTTATAATAAGCCAGAACTATACAAAATGATGGGGGAAAATCCTAGTCTTATGGAGAAGACATACAACAAACAGGTAGTTTTAATCTAATGCTGCAATACACATAAAATTAATTTCCATGGAAGGATATTAAAGGACAAAACCAACCTCCGGGGAAGCTCAGAGGACAGGTCTTACGTGCAAAAAAATCTATGCACATGCCATTAAGTAAAGTTGGATACTCCTAGTAAATTGCAAATAGCACTTTACTGATAGAAGTGTGTTGTTCAAGGTAAAGTTCAATGTAAATTGAGACCAAAAAAAGCAAAAGATTAAACAACACGTATATTTTATCAAATTTAAGGATTCAAGGTTTTGCGTTGAAAATAATGAAGAATCAGTGTAAGTTTAAGTTATTAATAACCATATTCTTATACAGGCTGCCAGCATTAGCTAGCCTGGTTCAATATTTAATCAGTTAGGCTATCCACAGAAATAGGTAGCATGGCGAGCAGCTAGAACAATGCAGGTTTATCCATAATCCCTTTCTGCTGTTCACCACCACTCATGATCCATGTGTGTAGTTTCTGAAGTCAGCAATTAACAAGATTTAAATAGTTTGCAAAATGTTCAGTTTCTACACACTTTATCACCCGCTCCTGATTTTTTAATTAAAGTGCTTTCATTTTTTTTTGCTATGTCATCACTGCAACAGCATCTGCCCTCTGACCTCACAGTCTGATAAGGGTGACAAGAGGGGTCACAATCCTACTGGGAAATTCACTAGGGCAGGTCCCTGTCTGCCTAGTCCACAGCTGTCAACACTGCCTGAGAAGAGGGCACAGGACATACAGAAGGTGTGGAAGAAACATATCCTGGATGAGCACATGTTTGCAAGAATAAATGAATAGTGAATGGATAATCCATCAAACAGAACTGGATTCAAACCCAAGCTTGTCCGTATACTTGCTGTGTGATCCTGAACCGATAAAACAGCCTTTCAGAAAAGAGCCATAACTTCTGAACCCAGCTTCTGCTTCTACAAAATAGGGGCAATAATCCTAGTATCATCCTATCTCCCAGGGTCTAAAGGTCAAAATAAAAAGTATAAATATATAATATATATACTTTTAACTATATATACTTATAAACTTTATATATACTTATAAACTATATATATATATATATATATATATATTTTTTTTTTTTTTTTTTTTTTTTTTTTTTTAATTGGCCCCATGTATCCCAATACCCCCATCCCCAGAGCTGGCTAGGTAAACAGGAATTTGGTTTCATGCCTGGGGCAGACACTTCAGAAGATGGCATAACTTGTCTCACCTGGACTGCTGGCTCTGGCTCCAGTGCACAGGCTCTTCTTCTTCACTGTATCCAGTTTCTCTTCCAGAAGAGGCCCCAGTGCTCTTGGGTAGTCCTAGGTTTTTCTCCCTTCCAGCGGAATAAACTTGTTTCTTCTGTACCAGTTAAGTTTTCCAAGTACTAAGAGGATAAAGTTTTCTTAAAAACAAAAAACCAGTAAATGTCGACCTCGGCTGCTTTGGCGGGAAGATGCAGGATGGGCGCCCAGGTGAGTCTTGAAAGAACAGCAACAGCTGTGAGTCCTGAAGGAACTTGAGCCTCAGAGCAGCAGGGCACGGAAGTACGAAAGGAGGAGAAACCTGGTGCCAGAGAAGGCAGATACCCAGAAAGAGGCCGGGCTTCGCCTGGCAGACACGTGGAAACGCTAACTGGGCGCTGCCCCGAGGTAGGGGGTGCTCCAGACCCTCTGCTCTCCCCTGGGCCCCGGGCTCCAGCCCTGCAGGCTCTGCTCCAGCCCAGGCAGGTTCCACCCCAGGGCCTTCCTCCCGGAATTCCGCTCTACTTCCTCGTCCGCCGGTGATGCGCCGCCCTTTTCTGATTCCGCAGGTCAGATTACACCGACAGTGTTCTTCCGCCCTGATGTAGTCCCTACCTTTCCAGCCTCTTCTCTAGTCCCTTTGGGTCCACATTAAAAAAAAAAAAAAAATTAAAATCTGAGGGCGGATATACTTTGACAGTATTTAACTACATATAGCAAGAGTTTGAAATATGTTAAACAGTAGACATCCTGGTTATCAAAACCAATCACTTTCATGATAGCAAGTGTCATACAATTATTTTCTAAATTCGTCAGAAGGTGGTAGTTTCTAACTTCTGCCCTTGTAGTGTAACAATTTCATGTAAGCTGTTAACAGATTCTTCATAAAAATGATATGCATACTGACATTACAATCATGGCAGATATAATCATGATTAGTAGGCAAACTACCTACTACCTACTACTTCTTTTTCCCTATCCCATGGCTACTTGAATAGAATGTTTTATACTATATTTGGTCATTTTCATTGAAATGGTTTCCAATTTTCTTTCCAAAGGCTCTTGGTCTCTCTCTCCTTTATTTTGAAGAAAAACATAATTACTTTCATATTATTAGCTTGAATTTATAAAGGGCTGGTAATTTTTCTTAAAAAGATATCCCATGCAAATAGTAATAGTTGGGAATGGGTGTGATGGGGGATTCTTTTTGTTTTTGTTTTCTGCCAATAAGTGTTTTGATGAAAATCAAAATCTGTATCTTACGTAGTAACCAGCTTGGCCTGTGCCTTCTGCTCCAGTCCAAGTCTGGGGCTAATCAACTGCATTTTATCCACATTTGGATACTGCATTTATCCATCAGTATTCGTCTTTACAGCACATACTCTGGGGTCAGAGTCTCAGTGTTAATACTTCCCCTCAGGGAAACGTTACCATGATAACACAAAGGATGTTGAACCATTCTTTCTTACACCACCAGATCAATGGTTCAGTAAACACAACTTTGTCAAAAATACATTAGAACACAGAAAGGGAAAAGAAAAGAGTAGAAAGGTTAGCAGGACCAGGATCGCATTTAAAAAAAATTTTTTTTTCCACACATTTCTACAACAGTTTTCTGTTTGGTTTGGTTTTTAAGGAATGGATTTTGAGGAGGAAAAAAACACAGGACAAAGAGGTATGAAATAGAAAATAAGCACAAATGTAAGCTGTTTTCCTAATTGTTTTACATACACAACAAAGTAGTATAGGCAATGTCCTGTACCAAACAATGCAATAAAGTTTTAGAGATCAGGGTGTTACCTAATGGGTGAAGATTTCAGCATCTGGTATTTGAAATTTAGGCTGAAGTACTTGTATTTGGATGAATCACTGGGTGTGTGATACAATCTATGCATTAAACAAATTCGAACAGAAAATGGCCACTAGGCCCATGCAGAAGTGGATGAAGTATTTGAGTTCATGAGTCATGTAACTACTGAAATTCCTCCCTATAACGCAGTGTGCCAAGTGGCATTGAATAAGTTAAAAGAGAGGATTAAAACTATTAAGTTTTCATGCTTAAATCAAAACCAATTTTGAAAAGTTATTTTGGTAGGGACCAGAAGAAACAATAATGTGTACAGAGAGAATAGGTACATGGCTATTGCAATAGTCCAGTCAAATGATCAAAGGCATTGATCTGAAGTAATATTTTGCTGTTATTAGTGACCATGTTCTACAATTTGTAATTTTTTCTGTGTAGATAATAGGGACTCAGTCTTACTTATTGATTTAATAGTTGAAGAAATATTTATCGTTTTTTCTTGGCAAGATCTGCAATCATATCTAATTATTTTGTGAATGTATGGTGTTTCAAAATGGCAAAATCCATTGATTTATTTAAAAAATAAACAGGCACACACAATAGCTTTTAGTGAAGGAAAGTGTAAATATCTGCCATGGCTGAGTTCTATAAGCTCACCACCAGGAAAGGACACACATGCCAAACGGTGGCACTTTAGTTTCTTTAGTTTTTTTTTTTTTAATTTTTTTATGTTTATTTATTTTTGATAGAGAGAGAGACAGAGCATGGGTGGGGGAGGGGCAGAGAGAGAGGGAGACACACAATCTGAAACAGGCTCCAGGCTCTGAGCTGTCAGCACAGAGCCCGACGTGGGGCTCGAACTCACAGAGTGAGAGATCATGACCTGAGCTGAAGTCAGACGCTCAACCGACTGAGCCACCCAGGCACCCCGAGTTTCTTTAGTTTTTTGAGAGTAAAATTGCATAAGACATTTTAGGCAGTCTATTTCCAGCCTCTAATATTGATTAATAAGAGGGATATTATGCTTGTGTCCCATGTATATTCATAACATGTTTGATATATGGGATGAGGTACCTCTCCCAGCATGAGAGAGATTATTTTTCTTTCACAGAAATTGTTAGTATCTAATTTCATCATTTTCTGATAGCTCCATATATTTCTCCTCTATCGCTGGTAGCAAACAATGATGGATATGCTTCCACATTCCTGATGTTAATCAAATCATATGAGGATCTAGCATGAACTTAAATTGGAGAAACTTTTACTACCTGTGCATAATCCATTTTATAAAATATGAACTTGAACATATTACTTCTTTTTTTTCTGTCTCCTTTAAGATTTCTTCTTATTTTTATATGCCTGGTTGTGCTTTTCTTTTTAATCATCATGCTTGGGCTTCCACATACATCATGGATCTGTCATTTATTGTCTTTCATTAGTTTTAGTAAATTCTTAGTTATTGTCTCTTCACATATTTTCTAGGCCCTGTTATTTCTCTTTATTGCTTCTGGGACTCCAATCAAACATATGCTACACTTTCAATAATGTCCTATGTATGGCTCTTGGATCAACTTTTGGATCGGATCTTTCCACTATTTACTTCTCCTTTTTAAAATTAGTATTGCCATATTTATATTGCACTTTGGGGCTAGTTTTCATGAAGAAAGGTAAGTTATTTTTTTTCTTCTCTCTTAAATAATGTCATAACTATGTCCTTCTAACAGAAGTTACACAACATATTAATTTTCATTATCTTATTTTTCAATTGTTTTCACTTCAGATTGATTACTTTTTCACTTTTCAGATCTAGCTTTTCTATAAAGCAGAGTTGGGATCTACTTTTGAATCCATTTGCAACATGTTTTATGTGGATTTATCCTACTTAGTTTCATGACTATAATATATATATTCTTAATATAATGTATTTAGGGAATAATAAGTAAGAATCATTAAATAAATACTCAATGGTAAAAGGCTAAATAAAGTTCATATATCTGGTTAACAAGTTGAGACAACAAATGGTCCAAAACAACCAAGTTGTGCATTATGGTAATAATAGTGTCTTCAAGATATAGTGCTTGAAAATAACATTGCTTTTTATGAGCTAAGGTTTGTCTTATTGGTTGGGACAACACTGAATTCAGTATAGTGGGTCTTCTGTTGAAGACTGGAAGCAGGTAAGGAATCTACATGAAGAACTGAGAAATAAAGATAAGGCAAAACCTCACTGATACCACCATATTCTTTTTTTCTCATTTATGCTATTTAAGAGTTAGATCATATAATTTTATTATCCTCTAATACACTCCACTCCTGAAAGGCAATCACAAATCATAGGAACAAACAAAAAGGCACAGGAAATATATGCATAATGGAAACAGAGAGGATAACAAGAAGCAAAAGACAGAATAGATTATTTTAGCTTCTAAAATATATATTATATATATAATATAACAAAGATACATGTGTACTTGAAGACCTTAATAACATTTTCTAAAGCCTGATGCAGAAAGTGCCATTGAATTTAATAATTCTAAACATTATATTTATATGGTGTATTTTTTAGTGAGGCTCACTTTCCCAACAAGAGAAGGCAACAACAGATATAAATATTTTAAACCAAAAAAAAAAAAAAGTATTAATCTGGGCCATCAGCTTTTGTAATCTTCAGAATCAGTTTAGATAGGAGCAGAGAGGAGAATACTATGATCACAGAATCCTGGGAAAACCTATGGAACCTGCCTCTTATTCAAAGAGTAGCTTTGGATTCTGCTTTTCATTTGGTCCTTATTGAAAACAATTTTTCTATAACTGGAAAATCCATCTTTTTTTTTCCTATGTCTTCCTCTCCCCCACCTGTCCATTGTCTGAAAAACTCTTGAGATGAAACAATGCATGGGATGTAATGGGGCATAACCCAAGTGTGCTGTGAAAGGGAACAAATAAGAAGGAATATTGCTTGAGGTCGGCATCTGATGTGTTCATTATTCCTAGATCTGTGAGGTAAGCTGACAGGTTGAATCGTTTGCCTCATGGAGTACCAAGTGAACCTTCCTAAGATGGACAAGTAAAAGAGTACACAATAAAAACATTAACAGTATAACACCTGCCATGTTTCATCTATATTAGCATGGAAAAGGTGTAATAGTAACATTATATAGCTTTAGGATAAATTTATACTATCTCATTGCACTTGTTAAAAATAAGGATAGTGAAGAAATAAGAAAACTCTTGTGATGAGTAATATGATACACAGGATTTTCACCTCAGGGTCACCAGTTTGAATAAGACAATATTTTAGACAATAAATATTTGTCAGTTGCAATGTAATTACTTTGCTTGTCATATGTTAGCTAGCTGGTTCAGTTCTTTGTAGAAATAAAATGCCCCATTAAAAAAAAGACATTACAGTTAACAGATATTCTTTATTGATAATAACGGTGATTTTGTTAAATGCTGTATTTGTGTGGACTCAGACATGGACTTCTTGTATTTTTGTATATGATATGAAAGTATGTCTATAAAACCACAAAATAATTTGAACATCATTCTATTTAGATTTGAATATTTACCATGCCTATTTTCTTCTGGAAATAACTTTGAAAAGTTAGTCTCAGTTCAAAAATAGTAAGTATTTGGAAAACTCTAAAGCAGACCTGTGCATTTGTCAGATGCTTTAACAAAATTGAGAATCTTGTAGGTGGGACAATTTGAGTGAGGGGGATTAGGAACTATTCTCAGGAAAATGAAGGTATCTAAAGCCCTAGAGGCTGTCTCTTTGCCTAAAAAGGCTGCAGTGACTTCCTAGAATTTAGTCCACACAATGTAGGTTAAAATATAAATTCCTGTGCTATTCCTAGGTGCACACACTCAAGCTTGCACCATTGCTCTAAATCTATTTTGAGCATTTCTACATTTCGAACTGCCCTCCACATTCCACTGTTTATCATCCTCTTACCTATAATTCCTTCCCCTCAACTTCCTACTTATTTCACTCTTCTTTGGATCAAGGACTTGTACTATGACAATGTGCCTGAATAACCCAACTGGAAATGTTTTCACTCTTCTTGATTTCATTTGCTCCCAGTGAGGAAATAATTAGAATTCGTTGGAAAATAACCAAAACAAAAAGAAAACCCCCATGTTGTCCACTGCTGATGATCCTTAATTTTGCCCAATTTTAGTTTGACTGAGTTTGTCTGATTGTATTTAACTTGTCTATCTTTTGACTAATTGCTGTTTTTGCTAGCAGTGGCTTAGCAATTTAAATTTGCCTTCTTGCTCTCTTGGTTTTCTACTTATGTCATTCATCTCAATGTCCTGATGAGGCCAATCTCCCCACTTCTAACCAAAACTGAAATCTGTGTGATGTTTGATTCATACTATATCCACACGGATTTTTTAATCACAATCCCATACTCATCAGTGAGCATTTAAAATATTAAATATAGAAAAAGGCCAGTGAGTATACTTAGAAAAATGACATATCTAGAATTCATGTTAAATTACTTAGTGCAGAATTATTTCTCTGATGAATTGAAAGAATATAGACACATTGTATTTTTTCAAACCAACAAATGGGCAAAGTCTCTCATTTCATATGAAAACTGCAAAAAATGATGTTTTCACTACCCTTTATTCAATCATTACATGTCACTAATTTAACATCACATTACTGTTTATTCTAGTTATGTTGTTGCTATTTAATTACAGAGTTTTATTTTTATTAACATTTCATTATGAAGAGCCACCAGCAGAGTAATACTGGTCACTTCCTGCTATTGCACTGCACACAATATCATGATGTTCACTTAGAATACATATAGTCTTGGGGCCCCTGGGTGGCTCGTCGGTTAAGCATCTGACTTCAGCTCAGGTCATGATCTCACAGTCCATGAGTTCGAGCCCCATGTCAGGCTCTGTGCTGACAGCCCAGAACCTGGAGCCTGCTTTGGATTCTGTGTTTCCCTCTCTCTCTGGCCCTTCCCCTCTCTCTCTCTCTCTCAAAAATAAATAAACCCTTAAAAATTAAAAAAAAAGAATACATGTAGCCTTTCTGTATATAAATTTAAAATGAATGCACAATATGGATATTTTCAGTAAATGAGATAAATAACAATGTATAGTTTATCCTGTGATCACCAGAGGTATAAATTTAAGATTTTTAGTAAGCAGTCTGTAATAGAGTTTTACTTTCAATTGAGGTCAAGAAATTTATTTTAGAAAGAATTATTTGGTTAATTATTTTATAAACAGACATTCTTGGGTTTATATATAAGGCTTGGGTCTAGATATATGTAGTTTCTTTGAAGAAAAAAAACCTATTCAGTCACATATATTTCCAGTTCTAATCATGCCAGGCTACTGGAAACAACAGGCTTTTCAATTGTCCATACAATAGCACATGCTAAGATTCTTGGAATTAGTTTTCTTCCACCTCCAGTTTATATATCATTCTAGTGACTTCCTTTTCCATTTCATAGACTTCAAATTAAGCATCCCAGGCTTCTTTGCCACATTCCCATGACACATTATACACAGTAAACACCAATTTTGTTTAATCATCCTTTATAAAACACATCTCAAATGTTTTTTAAGCTGTGTATCTGTTCACCATTTTATGTCGACAATTAAAAACATTATTATGTGCTTAAAAGGAAAATATTTATTGATTAATAAAGCAACATTAATATCAAGATTAAGAAAAATATAGATTTTCAAAAACTTTTAAAATACACAATAGAATATAAATATCAAATATTTAATACCCACAATCTAATTAAAAGTTTTGTAAACAACTTCTTTAATAATAAAAAAACTTACATAATTCCTTTTAATTCCTATATTTTTGTATATTCAAATTTCTGTGTAATTTTTTCTTGTGTAATTTAAGAAAATTAATGACACAATTTAGTGTAAAATTTAATATATTTTATGATAAAAACCAGTAATCAACCTATCATATTTCTTTGCAACACAAAGTTGCATAATTTTAAATTTTTCATTCAATATATACTCTACTGAACAATTACATGTTTTAATTATCATACAATCATTAGTACAAACTTTATCAAAACAAAATAAATATATTTAAAATCATTGTTAACTAACAAGTAATCATGAAAAGCTAAAATGAGGGAAATAGCAACTTATTTTTTCTATTGATTCACATGTCCATGATGAAACTTATTTATTTCTAGAATGACCTACACTCATTTTCTGTGGTTGCTTTTGTACATGTAGTGTTCCTCTGTAAGTAGATGAGAATGAATTTTTGTTATTAAAATTCACCCAATTTTTAAATATCTTTTCAGTTACATGCCACTAAATTACAGTGCTCTATCTTCAACATTAATGTTCTGCCAGATAACACGTTTTATTCAATTTTGTTGAGAGCATTAATATGGAATCTGTTAATTCTTGGTTATTTCATTCCCTTAGATGCACATTAGATGAAGATACTTCTAATTATTCTTTTGTATAGTGCCCATGAGATTGGGCCTATGGGCCCATGGGCTTTGGGCCTATGCACCACAGTTAGGTTATGAAGAAAAGGGCTTCACTTCTGAAAGTTTGAGGAATTTTGAAAGGGAAAGTGAGCAGAAAGCTATATCTCTCTCTTCATTTCAAGTGTATTATCAGGAAGATCACTTTTAGAAAAGATTAAGCATTATGAAACTTAAGGATTTAAAAATTGATTTCCTTAAAGTTTACATTTATACATGGTCCTTATAAAATCTTTGGCAAGTTTCATGTCTTACATACAACTTTAAAAACTTTAAAAACCTCTGGTACATCTACCCTCAAAACCAAGAGCACACTGTATACACTATATGTTAGCCAACTTGACAATAAATTGTATTAAAAAATAAAAATAAATAAAAAAAAATAAAAACCACTGGTACATTTTGCATTGGAACTTTTGTTTCATAATTGTTTTCACCCAGGACTGTGAATAACCTGAGAAGAGTAATTTTTCTCTGTTTGTTTCCTTGTATATAAGAGGGCTAACACTGGGGCGCCTGGGTGGCGCAGTCGGTTAAGCGTCCGACTTCAGCCAGGTCACGATCTCGCGGTCTGTGAGTTCGAGCCCCGCGTCAGGCTCTGGGCTGATGGCTCGGAGCCTGGAGCCTGTTTCCGATTCTGTGTCTCCCTCTCTCTCTGCCCCTCCCCTGTTCATGCTCTGTCTCTCTCTGTCCCAAAAATAAATAAACGTTGAAAAAAAAATTTTTAAAAATAAAAAAAAAAAAGAGGGCTAACACTAAGCTTGAAATATAGGAGGTAATTTGTGTTTAATGTGATGAGTGAAATGTTGAATAGTGTAATATATATCTCAAAGTGTTACTGTTATTAAATACATTCTTGCATCTGACTCTAGAGTACACATTTGAGGTCCTATTTACATCTGTGTCAGCCTCACTGTATTTAGAGGTCATTGTGCAAAATGTTGGGTTCACCTGACCACAACTTGTGCTGAGATTTTGGAGTCCTTGGTGCTGCCCTAGGAACCCATACAGTGATCTGGTCCTCACTTCCCAAATAATGGCATGTCTAATATCTTTATTTTTATTATTCCAACAAGTCTTACTTTTTGTTTAACTGAGAATTTAACTATGTATAGATATATACACATTTGCTGTATGTGGAAGAACAGATTTTAAATGTTTATAATATACCTATCTAATTTTTCTTAACGGTTTTGCTGAGGTATTATATTTTATACATCACAAAATTCACCTACTATCACTGCACAGTTCAATATATTTTAGTAAATGTATGGATCCAGACAACCTTCACCCCACAATCCAGTTCAATATTTTCATCAGCCCAAAAAGTTCTCTCATGCTCTCACATCTTTGCATTTAATATCTTCAACCATTCTCAGCCCTGGGAAACTGATGATCTACTTTTTAATTCTATAAACTTGATTTTCCTAGATAATTCATATAAATGGGATCATAAAATAAATGGGGTTTCACATCTGACTTTTTTAGATAGCATAATGGTTTTGAAGTATCTTTATAATAAATTAAAATCTGACATGTAATTCATACAATGTTACTCTTTTTTCCCAAATTGGTAATTTTAAATCCTTTGCATTTCAATATAAATTATAGCATCACAGCTTGTATTTTGACAAAAAATGAAGCCTACTGAAAATTTGATATGGATTGATTTAAATTATAGATTGGAGGCACCTGCATGGCTCAGTCGATTCAGTGTCTGACTTTGGCTCAGGTCATGATCTCCTGGTCTATGATTTCCAGCCCCCCGTTGGGCTCTGTGCTGACAGCTCAGAGCCTGGAGTCTGCTTTGGATTCTGTGTCTCCCTCTCTCTGTGCCCCTCTCCTGCTTGGTGTCTCTCAGTCTCTCTCTCTCAAAAATAAACATTAAAATAATTTAAAAAATAAATTATAGCTCAATTTGAAAAGAATCATCTTGTTGATAATACTGAGTTGTTCTAATTCATAATTGTGGTATGTTTCTAAATTTACTTTTAAATTTCTCTTACCAACAATTTGTAATTTTTCTTAAATCATTCCTAAGTATCTTTTGCATTTTCTTGCTATTGTTAATATAATTGTTTTCTAAATTTCATTTTCAGATGATTTCTGATTCTAGTATATAAAAATATGTCTACTCTTTTATGCTTATCTTGTATCTTATGTCATGGTTAATCACATTCATTATTTATAATAGGTGTGTGTGTGTGTGTGTGTGTGTGTGTGTGTGTGTGTGCTGTTCCATAGATTTTCTTATATGAGATCAAGTCATCTGCAAATAAAATCAGTTTTACTCCTACCTTTCCAATCTGGATTCTTTTAATTTCTAGAACCCCCAGTGCAATTATGAGTAGAAGTGATTAAAGCAAGTGTCCTTGCATTTCTTCCAAATCTTACAGAGAAATAATTTGGTCTTTCACTATTAAGTATTATGTTAGCCATGGACTTTCTGTATGTACCTTTATCAGGTTGAGGAGGTTTCCTTCTACTAACAGTACATCAAGAAGTTTTACTGTAAGAGGTTTGGGACTTGGTCAAATGCTTTTTCTTTAGCTCTTAGAATGAACATGTGTTTTGGATCCTCTATTCTTTTAATATGGTGCTTGACTTTAATTGATTTTCACATATTAAATCACTCTTGAATTACTAGGATAATTCCCATTTGGTTATACTGTATAATAATTTTTATGTTAGTGCAATCTATTTTCTATTTTTAAAAGTATTTTTGCATATATGTTCATAGAGGCTTTTCATTTAATTTTTTTTATTTGTGCAATGTCTTAGTCTAGCCTTAATATCAGAGTAATATTAGCTTCATAGAATGAGAAGAGGTCCTCTCACTTCTATTTTGGAAAAGAGTTTGTGAAATACTGATATTATTTATTTGATGGCATTCCCCCATTTAATCCATCTAATCTCAGGCTTCTTTGTGTGTGTGTTGGAAGGGAGGGGGAATTTCTAATTAATAATTCTATTTACTTGTTTATATAAATCTAAATTTTCTATTTCCTCTTGAGTCACTTTTGGTAATGTATTTTCCCTTAGGAATCTTAAGCAGACTCCACACTCAGTGCAGAGCTCAACACAGGGCTTGATCCCATAACTGTGAGATAATGACAAGAGTCAAAATCAAGAGTCAGATGCTTAACTGACTGAATCACCCAGGTGCCCCAAGAATCCTTTTCTTTGTTTTCAAAACAAAGCTTTTCACTCATTTTACTTTCCATCAGGAAGGTTTCATGTAGAGCCATGTTTCTTAAGCTTTTATTTAAATTCCATTAGTTAACATACATTGTAATATTCATTTCAGGTGTACAGTATCCTGATTCAACACTTCCACACAACACCGGGTGACCAACACAAGTGCATTCCTTAATCCCCATCACCTACTCAACCCATCCCCTCCACTGACCCCACAACCATCAATTTGTTCTCTGTAATAGAGTCTGTTTCTTGGTTTGCCTCTCTCTCTCTTTTTCTATCTTTCCTCATTTGTTTTGTTTCTTAAATTCCACATGAGTGAAATCATATCGTATTTGTCTTTCTCTGACTTATTTCACTTATAATTTCATCCACATTGTTGGAAATAGCAAGATTTCATTTTTTATGGCTGAGTAATGGCCCATTGTATATACATACATATATATATCAGCCTTATGTATATAAATATATATACATATATTTGTACACATATAAAATATGTATCTACATATTTGTATTCGTGTAGGTATATACAATAGAATATACAAACACATACCAACCATATTTTCTTTACCATTCATGAGTTGATGGTCACTTGGGCTCTTTCCATAATTTGGCTATTGTAGATAATCCTGCTATAAACATTGGGGTGCATGTATCTCTTTGACTCAGTATTTTTGGGTAAATACCTAGTAGTGCAATTGCTGGATCAAAGAGTAGTTCTAATTTTAACTCTTTGAGAAATCTCTATGCTGTCTTACAGAGTGGCTGCACCCAGTTTGCATTCCCACCAGCAGTGCAAGAGGGTTCCCCTTTCGCTACATCCCACTAACACCTGTTGTTTCTTGTGCTGTTGATTTTCGCCATTCTGACATGTGGGAGGCGATATCTCATTGTAGTTTTGATTTGTATTTCTCTGATATCAGTGACCTTGAACATCTTTTCATGTGTCTGTTAGCCATCTGGATGTCTTCTTTTAAGAAATGTCTGTCCATGTCTTCTGCCCATTTTTAAATTGGAGTATTCATTTTTGGGGTGTTAAGCTTTATAAATTCTTTATATATTTTGGATACTGACCCTTTATCAGATATGTCATTTGGAAATATCACTTGCTATTTCATAGGTTTCCATTTAGTTTTGTTGACTGTTTCCCTCTCGGTGTAGGAGTGAATTTTTTTATTAAAAATTTTTTGATGTTATTTATTTTTGAGAGAGAGAGAGAGAGAGAGAACAAGTGGGGCAGGGTCAGAGAGAGAGGGAGACACAGAATCCGAAGCAATCTCCAGGCTCTGAGCTGTCCGCACAGAACCCAACATGGGGCTCAAGCCCACAAAGTGCAAGATCATGTCCTGAGCCAAAATTGGATGCTTAACTGACTAAGCCACCCAGATGCCCCAGGAGATTTTTATTTTGATGAAGTCCCAAATACTTTCTTTGCTTTTGTGTCCCTTGCCTCAGGAGAAAGATATAAAAAGTTGCTATGGCTGATTTCAAAGAGGTACTGCCTGTATTCTCCTCTAGGATTTTGATGGTTTCAGGTCTCACATTTACATATTTCATCCATTTTGAATTTATTTTTTATGGTCTAGTTTCATTTTTTTTTGCATATTACTTTCTAGTTTTCCCAACACACACTTGTTGAAGAGATTGTCTTTTTTTAATTGAATATTCTTTCCTGCTTTGTTAAAGATTGACCATATACTTGCGGCTTCATTTCTGGGTTTTGTGTTCTGTTCCATTGATCTATGTGTCTGTTTTTGTGCCAGTACCATACTGTTTTGAAACACTACAACTTTGTAATATAACTTGAAGTCCGGGATTGTTATGCCTCCAACTTTGCTCTTCTTGCAAGCAATCAAAGTTTGACTTCTTCCTTGCTGATTTGGATACCTTTTATTTCTTCTTATTGTCTGGTTGCTATGGCTAGAATGTCCACTCTTACCACTATGTTAAAAACAGTGGTAAGAGTGGACATCCCTGTCTTGTTTCTGTCCACAGAGGAAAAGTTCTCAGTTTTTCCATTCAGGATACTAGCATGGGCTTCTCATATATGGCCTTTATTATTATGTTGAGATATGTTCTCTCCAACCTACCCTGTTGAGGGTTTTTGTCATGAAGGCAGCACTACCCTGGTGCCAAAATCAGATAAAGACTTCACTAAAAAAGAAAACTATGGACCAATATCCCTGATGAACACAGATGCAAAAATTCTCCATGCAATACTGGCAAACGGAATACAACAATACATTAAAAACATCATTCCCTACAATCAATGGGATTTATTCCTGGGTTGAAAGTGTGGTTCAATATTCACAAATCAATCAATGTGATACACGTAGAGCTATGTTTAATATATCAGTATTGACTCAGACCTTTGTCCAATTTTATGTCCCTCCATCCAGTATACTGATACACACTGACAGTATATCTGGCTTTCCAAGAGCCCATAGTTCTGCCTTTCTAGAAATTAAGAATTATTTCATTTTCATCTTTGTGTTAACAGTGGGTATCACAAAAAATGATAGATTTATGGAGTGCTTATTTGGTTCTGGACGCTATCTCAAGTGGTTTTTATGTACTTTCATTCATTCTTAATAAAAGCCTGCTTAGACAATGTTATTACTCCCATTTTTTCAGAGAGAAAAGCTAAAGCCCAGAGAAATGCTTAAGTGACTTCTTCAAGTTGCACAGTGTAATGTGGAGCAAGAATTGAGCCCAAACGATTTGATTGCAGAGCTCTACTGTATAGTCTTATGCAAATCCTATTAAAAACTTAACATGAAGCCTAAAAGCAAAAACAAAGAAATAATTGCAAACAGTATGATGCTATTAATAAGATTAAGAAAACATTCCTTATAACAATAAGAAAAATGTTGGTTTATTTCCAAACTCCTAAAATATAAATAGAGCTTTATCCAGAGGTTGTAGCAGATTTTTAAAAAGTTATGTCCATGAGCCTTTCATAAAAACAAGGTACAGTTTTACCTTATCTGAACCTATATTCTGGAATTTCTAGTATTAGGAGTTTTACTGTATTTCATTTTTTGAACACACATATTCAGTATGGTATAATAGCCAAAAGCTAATTAACTTGTGCCCACTTTATTTCATGTTATATGTGGATGCTTTATTTACCTGCTGTGATACTGTGATTTATAACAAATATATATTGGTCCCCATTTCTGGTCACCAGAGGAAACACCCATATAATTAGGGGGCTGAAACTTTTAATTTTCTATCCCCTTGGCTTCTAGGGAGGAGAGGGGCTGGAGGCTGGATCATTTGCCGACGGTCGATAATTCAATCACTCATGCCTTTGTAACACATGGAGATCTGGGGGTAATAGCATGCCTAGAGACTTTCCACATAACCTTGCCTTATGCATCTCTTCTGTCTAGCTTTTCCTGAGTTATATCCTTTTATAATAAATCAGTAATCTAGTGAGGAAATGGTTTTTCTGAGCTCTGTGACCCATTCTAGCAAATTAATTAAACATAAGGTGAGGTTTGTGGGAACCTCTGATTTATAGCTAATTGGTTGGAAGTACACGTAACTATCTGGGCTTGCAACTGGTGTCTGAAGTAGGAGAGCACAGTCTTGTAGTGCTGAACTCTTAACCTATGGATTATGACACTATCTCCAGTTGATAGGTGTCAGAGTTGAGCTGAATTGTAGGACACCCAGCTGCTATCTAGAGAATTGCTTATTGGAGGTGTAGGGACAACCCCCTCCCCCCACCAACATCACACAAGTTGAAATTGGTTCTAGAAGACCTGCTACTATTATTATGTTATTTAGTTATGATCTAAGTATTTGAACACGTAATCTTAGATGTCACAGCTATTACTTATTTCCCCCATTCACATTCTATCTTTAGAATATATGTGTGTATATATACACACATATGTACACATATATACATACACATACATACATACATTTACATACTTGTTTATATAGTAGATTATGGTATGAGCAAAGATAATTTTTAAAGTAATTAATTGGGGGGAGGAAGATCTGAGATATTGCCAAGATGAAAGAGGCAAACTTAAGTAGTCAAACCATGATTGATTTTGGAAAGCTTCAAGATGGGGAGATCACAAGTAAGTCAGCAGAAATTAAGGTGTGTACTGGGAAGAAGCAAACACAATATGCATCAAGGTCAGACACATGTAATAATTTTGAAGATCTCATTGTTTAGTTTGCATTTTTTAGGGTGCAGAAGGGCAGAAAGAGGACCTAGATGGGCAATGGAGACCTTTAGGCATAGTCCAACACTTCTTGTCCTTTGTCCAGTGAAAATGTGCATTCCCAAGGAGGAAACATATGAAGTCCTATCAGCACTTACATCATCACGTGGTGAAAATAATTCATTTATACTCCCAACTGAAACCTAAAAAGCTGTGCTTATATATACATTCGACCTTTGAAAATGCATGGGTTAGGGGTGCTGAGCCTGGTATAATCAATCAAAAATTTGCATGTAACTTTTGACTACCCCAAAATCTAACTAATAGTATTATTAGTTACTATTGACCAGAAGCCTTACAGTAACATAAATACTTGATTGACACATATTTTGTGTATTATATGTATTATGTACTGCATTGTTATAGTAACTTAGCTAGAGAAAAGAAAATGTTATTAAGAAAATCATAAGGAAGAGAAAATACATTTACAGTGCTGTACTGTAAAAAAAATTCATGTACAAGTGGATCTGTGCAGTTCAAACTCTTGTTAGAAGGTCAACTGTAAATGATTGGGGGCAAAGGAAGAAAGACAATAAATTAATATTAAATGTAATTGCTACTGGTCACTTCTGTGACCAGAATGGTTTCTTTTGATAAAAAATGACAAGACTCCCCCAACCTGTATTATGAAGAAAGGGCACTTAACCAAAATGATGCTATAATAGTAAAGATGCATTGCAATCCCCGACACAAGAATGCAAACTGTTTCTGTCTATCTTTGTTGATAGGAATTGTAGTTTCTAGGCCAAGTGTAGCATAGGAAGGATTCTTTTATTTACTCTAGAAAATAAACAAAATATGGAATGGCAACTGATATTAGCATCACTTCCTAATTAAGGTATACAATAATTCACAGTCATTACAAAGTTTCACCTTGTGGTTGAACCTACAAATCATCAAGTTAAATGAGAACGCATATCTTGTCAAAGGGTGAGTATACAACTCTTCCAGGGCTTTCATTGTCCCTTCCCACCACAGTGGTCTTCTCTTCATTTATTACATATAAATATACTATATATATATATATATATATATATATAAATATAATTAACTACTTATATAAGATACATATCTTAAATAAAGTCTATCCCTTTATCATTCCCCCAGTTCCAGAAATTAGTCATATATACATACATAATACATATATGTGTGTGTGTGTGTGTGTGTGTGTGTATGCATCTGTAATTTCTGGAACTGGGAAAATAATAAAGAAATGGGCTCTTTTTGACCTACTATATACACTGAGGTACATGCTGGCCAAAATTCTAACACCTAAAATCTAACACTAAGTCTCTAGGACCTGGCATAGCAGAACCATTATCTATTGTCTCTCAGGAAGTCTGAGTAGTTCCTAGCCCTAGTTTAAAGTCAATTCCACAAATGGCCACTGGACCTTTTAGAGAGAGTTTGGTGAGTCACATAATTTCACATAATATACGTCTAGCCATGTTTCAGAATTATCATCAGAGGGAAACAGGCCTCTAATCAATCAACTGGCTCCAGATCCTAATTTATATCTGGAAACTGAATGAGAAGCTGATTCCAGCTAGATGTCCACCTCCACAACCTACTTTCCTATGAATATATCCCAGCAATACCTTTCTGAGCTGCCCATTTAGTTGACTTCTAGAGCTTCTGATCAACTAGCCATCACCAGGGATCCACGTTGAGTTAAAAGATTCTGTCCTTGTGACTTGTTTCTGCAGTCAAATGCAGCCATCTGGCCCCTACTTTTCTGTGTCCTCACTGCAATATTAGGGAGTTTAAATTCAGTGCAGCATCTTCAACTTTGTATCCAGCCTACAGAGGCCACCTTTAAAGAGCTTTCCAATGATGCCATTGTTTCATTCACAAAGGCTTTTTTTTTTCTTTTCCAATACCATGGCGAGAAACCAGTTTCTTGAAAGCCTCCTGGAAGGTGTGATTAGGGAAGGAGAAGCTGAGCAGATTAAACATGATGGTTCCAATTTAACATGCCTAGTTTCTGAATTTTTGGGTTCTTTCCTCTATACTTTTGCAATTTGCAGTTCAGGAACATTGATAATCCCTGGGATCTTGTTTGAAGTGAAGAATCCTGGCATTCAGACTGTAATCAAAGATACCAGTGATTCAAATGCACATTAACATATTAACACTGGTGAATACCCAATAATTTCTCCTCTTTGAGTTTAGGCCTCTGTTGAGTTAGGGCTTTAGTTGACAATCCTAGACTAATAATCCTTAGCCATGTCTATTCCAAAGCTACAAGAGATAAGAACAGACTATCAAAGCAGCCATAAAGTCATCATGACTTTCACTTGCTTTTACTCTAAGTACTCTTTCTAGGACCAACATATGTTGCAGTAACTCATGTAATCTTTGAAACATGGTACCAAGTGCCTTAGCCACTATTCTCTCATGATGTTGCCATCCACCTGCACTCCATCTCATTCCACAATGTGTGAATTTATAGCTTTCCATTTGCCCCAAGTAGGGAGGGAAGGTATGCAACTCTTCATACATGTAAAATTTCAATCTCAATACTCTATTTTCAAGTCCTGTTTCCTGTTTCTGATGATACTAAGTATTATATTGGTCAGAATCCAAGAAGCAAATAAGTACACCTACAAAAAAAGGTGATTAAAAAGGGTATACTAAAGGGATCATTTTCTGAGGTGTGGGCAGGGTTAAGAGAAACCAATAAGGTATGTAAAGTAGCTGAGAGGTAGTAACATCCAACTGCACTACTCTATACCTGAAGAGATAAGGTGAGGGAGTAGTTATCAGAACATCAACGGCTGAAAAACTATTGTAAGCAGTTTTTGAATGAGCCATGGGAATAAATGAATGATTTCTTCATTCTCTGACATCCAGATTTGCAATTTATTGATTGATTCTGACAAAAAGTAAGAGGACAGGGTTTTTCTTGACGTATAGCTCGTGGAATAAGAACAAAGTGGATAACTGGAGAGTGGATCTGGAAGAGGTAAAGAAGAGAATATCCAAGATACTTTGGCGTGTATCCCTTTATTTAGTTTTTAAAACAATTTTATTTTGATTATAATATTTTTCATACCAAATGTTTCTGCCTAGTACTTTTTAAAAGATTATTGTTCTCGGGGCGCCTGGGTGGCTCAGTCAGTTGAGCATCTGACTTCGGCTCAGGTCATGATCTCATGGTTCCAGTTCTTGAATTTCAGCCCTGCGTCAAGCTCTGTGCTTTCAGCTTAAAGACTAGAGCCTGCTTCAGATTCTGTGTGTGTGTCTCTCTCTATCCCTCCCCCACTCACACGCGCGCACTCTCTCTCTCTCCCTCAAAAATAAATAAAAATTAAAAAAAATAAAAATGAAAGATTATTGTTCTTGTTACATGCTAATATCCTGCCTTATACCCTTATATATATCAGATACACTTATTTTTTGAGGGGGGAGGGTCAAAGGGAAATGAAGAGAATCTTGTTTTTTTTAACGTTTATTTATTCTGAGAGAGAAAGAAAACACATGTGAGCAGGGGAGGGGCAGAGAAAGAGACTCCCAAGCAAGTTTTGTTCACCCTGTCAGTGCAGAGTCCGATGCAAGGCTCAATCCCACAAACTGCAAGATCATGACCTGGACAGAAATCAAGAGTCAGTAGATTGGCCACCCAGGTGCCCCCTCAAATACACTTATTTTAAATTCTTGTTTTATCTCTTACTTAATTCCATCAATTATTATATGTTATTGGCATGTGTGTCTTTCATACACTGGTTGCACTCCAGAAATATCTAGGATTTTTGGTGTGAGCTCACATTTCCTTAGGGCATCAGTTACTTTGTAAATGATAAATGTCATGCAAGGGCTAAAAGACACACTTGTCTAACTTTTGGCCCTTCCAGTGATTTAAGAAGTATTGATGCAATGTCTCTCAGGCAGTGTGTCCCAGGCATCAGAGACACATTTTTAACTACTCTACCAGTCAAAACCTTAGGATAGAGCTTTGCCTTTAGAATAGGAGGAAGAAGTAGGACGGAGAATAGGGTACCTATACTTTAATATATGAACCCTGGGTTTTAGGGGGACACAATATGGAAATGAATGCTTAAGGGCAGTATTTTTTTCATGAACTCCCACCCTGACAGAGATTTGTGCTGTCCTATTATCACTTAAACAGGAGCACTAGTGGCTGAATATATTTATAAAGAGAGAGGTAATGAACACCGCAAGGTAACATGGGGAAAGAAAAGAAGAAGAATTTTTAAGACTTTCTACTGACCTGTCTGCTCAGCTCCGGGCTAGAAACAACACCCACCCATACTCACAACATGTGCAGCTTTATTCTCCCCAGGAATTCATTCCAACACAGGACACACACTACTTAAGAGGTAATCTTAATAAAGTTTAAATAATGCATTCAGAGCAATAAATACAGGATTTTATGAGTCCATATATGAGGGACACCTGACTAGGAAGATCAGAGAATATTTTTGTGAGATGGAAATGTATAAACTGAGACCTAAGCAATCCGTGATCACCTGCCCTGCTATGTTCAAATGGTCCTCTCCCAATCCAGTACATGATCTGGGAATGAATTTTTCCACACAATAAAAAACTTTAAATTGCTAACCTCTGCTTCTATTAAATCTGCCAGAAAAAGTTCATAGCTTGAAAACCAAACTGCTCTCTGTTGGCAGAAACCTCTTCACCTCATTCCTAGTATCTACATACTTTTAAACACACAATGTATCTTGAACGGATAACAATACAATTTTCTCCACATGGCATGTTGACTTCTTTCTGGTTAGAATTTTTTTCTGAGCATATTTTTAAGGAAAATAAAGTCCCAAAATAAAATCATTAGGTTTCTTTTCCCATAGGATATACTTTTCTCTTTCTTGTCAGTTTTTCTTCAACTCTGCTTCTAACCCAGCCTACTTCTTACACGAAATCTTGTTACTGCTATTTTGTATCTGCCTGAACATGAATTCAAATGCCCAGCTACTTCTAGCAATGTGACTATATACAATAGTTGTTGTACTACTGGCAATGTTATCAAATGGTTCTACCCAGAACCTGCTTCCAATGGCACTTAGAAGAGGGTAGAGTCTAAAATCTTGGCAAAAAGAAACAAACAAAAACAAAAACTCTGCTAAGCCTTATTTTTTGGTTGGGAATTCTACTTGATAATAAGTACAGCTATGATGTAGTATTTATCAACCTTGCACTCTTCAAGGATTAAGAGCATTTCACATTATTTTTAATCATTGAAAAATATTTCTTTCTAATGATCTCCACCCCACTTGCACCACCTCCATCATACGGAACTGTTGTTGAGAGTGGTCAGAAAAGACTCTCTTCTTTCACATAATAATCAATAAACAAAGGGTATATAACTTTTTTTAAAGTAGGCCTCACGCTCAGCATGGAGCCCCATGCATGGCTTGAACCCAACCCCAGACATCAAGACCTGAGCTAAGATCAAAACCTGAGATAAAGAATCAGACACTTAAGTGGCCAAGCCACCAAGACACACCAAGAGTAGCTAACTTTTAATGTATCCCCTTTCTAAACATATACATATTTCATTTATGAACAAAAAACTACCATCTGTCAAACATCTAGCTTGACAAGTATATGTACTTGCAGGTCTAAGTAGCTGCACCATAGGGCAGTGTTGTGCTAAACCTGGCTTATACTGGATCCTAAAAATCAGTTGTTACATTTCCAGAGATTTTGTGAGCTCGTAGATAACACATTGATAACTTTAAATCAGTCATGTTACATTCTTATACCATGGAAATCAGTACTACGACATATCAGGGCTTTTTTTTTTCCTGGAGTGTTGGCTGCTAAACATATACCAGAGCATCACTATATACTGTATGAATGTGCATGAAAACACACACACAGGATAGATAGATAGATAGATAGATAGATAAAACATACAGATATGCCATTTATCCCAAATAAAAGTCCAGAAGACAGATATTGTAGTCTCTATTTTTCCATTAAGAAAATTCACGTTGTTATGATTATATAACTAACAACTATAAACTAGAGTATTTGTGCTGCAAACACTTAGAAAATCATGACAACTCTAAATCAGGCCACTTTATGAAACCTCATAATGTTAATCACACAAGGTTAAAGAGACTACTGAGGAAAAGTCATTTTCTACATCTTAATGGTGTGACACAATCAAGAGTTACACAATATTTGAAAATACAATCAATTTGTTGTTGCCTTCTGTTGTTTTGTTCTTTGAGGGCAGAGATTGGGATAGTTTCCCTCAATTCCTAGTTGACCTCATGCAAAAAATGGCATTTAGTAAATATCTATTAAAACAATTCATGGATTAAACTTTAAGTGTGGATTTTCAACCCATTTGGGAAGCTGATAAAATACTCTTTGGAATACACTCCTTGAAAGGTATCTATTGAACTGGAATGTCTGCAGATGTTTTCTTAAGTGATAAATAGTGTTAGAGAAGTCTGTAATCATTACTATTTTCAACCTGTTTAGCAGTAACTAAAAAAAAAATTAGAAAATGTGAAACTGATCAGACATTAAGAAATGCTACAGCCTCTTTGGCTACTATTGGGAATCAAAAATGATTATTCTGAACACAAACATTAATCAATTCAGAGAGAGTAACCTTGAAATAATGTGAATAGACTGTAGGCAAATGGAATGATACAAATAATTCAAGACACCTTCATAAATAAGTTAAAAGACAGATTTAAAACAACACAAAATGGCAAATCTAAAGAAAAATTGCAAACCAATAAAACCTTCCTTATTCCCTTTTGTCTGAAAGATCTACCAGAAAATAGTGAAGAAAGTATTTTTGAGACTTTAAAGAAGGTTAGCAATTTTTTTTCTAGTCAATTTCTATGGTAATATTTTGCCTTTCCCTTGCACAAAGAGAGCTATTCCCTTGGCCAGATAAATAAACCTCCTTTCCATTTCTCAGTGTGTTTCTGGTTACTGTATTCAAGGGAAATCCTGCCATTGTAAAGGAATCTATCACAGTGAAGGAAGGGATCAACCATATTCCTCTGATTCTTAGAGGGTTTTTTTTGGATAGATACAAGTACTCTACTATGTTTGGGGAGTCAAATTTAATGTTGTTCACAATTTGTAATGTCCATCAAAAGCAAGCACATGCTAGGCTGCTTCATAAAATATCTAAAGAGATAGATCAAATCCAGTAATGAAATGGTCCTCTATTAATATTCATAATATTCATAACAGGTTATTCACCTGAAAAAGGAAAAGCTACTAGCTTATTTTGCTAAGACTACCATAACAAAGAACCATAGTTTGGGTAGCTTAACCAACAGAAATTTATTTCTTCATAGTTCTAGAGGTTAGAAGTCCCAGATCAAAATGTTGATAGAGTTGGTTTCATTCTGAAGCCTCTCTCCTTGATTTCCAGACAGTTGTCTTCTCCCTGGGTCTTCAAATGGTCTTTCCCCCATTGCCTGTGTCCTCATTTCCTCACCTTACAAGGACACCAGTCATATTGGATTAGGAACCATCCATTTGATTTCATTTTACCTTTCTTATCTTTTAAAAAGCATTATCTCTGAATATAGTCACACTCTTGAGGTACTAGAGGTTAGGACAACAACTTATAAATTCAGCCCATAAGAGCTGTCTATGCTCAAATTATTTAATAAATTTCACATTCATTGTATTTAAGTGGTTTCTTTCCCAGGATAATCTATGAAATCTGTATTACTTAATAAATAAAACCTATAAATGCTGTTTCTACATGAATTACCATTTTTTTCTTTTTACTTTTAATTTTATTTTTTTATTTTTGTAAATTTACATCCAAATTAGTTAGCATACAGTACAACAATGATTTCAGGAGTAGATTCTTTAGTGCCCCTTACCCATTTAGCCCAACCCCCCTCCCCCAAACCCTCCCATCCCCCCTCCCCAAATCCCTCCAGTAACCCTGTTTGTTCTCTATATTTATGAGTCTCTTCTGTTTTGTCCCCCTCCCTGTTTTTATATTATTTTTGTTTCCCTTATGTTCATCTGTTTTGTCTCTTAAAGTCCTCATATGAGTGAAGTCATATGATATTTGTCTTTCTCTGACTAATTTCACTTAGCATAATACCATCCAATTCCATCCACATAGTTGCAAATGGCAAGATTTCATTCTTTTTGATTGCTGAGTAATACTCCATTATATATATATACCACATCTTCTTTATCCATTCATCCATTGATGGACATTTGAGCTTTTTCCGTACTTTGGCTATTGTTGATAGTGCTGCTATAAACACGGGGGTGCATGTGTCCCTTCGAAACAGCACACCTGTATCCTGTGGATAAATGCCTAGTAGTGCAATTGCTGGGTCATAGGATAGTTCTATTTTTAGTTTTTGAGAAACCTCCATAATGTTTTCCAGAGTGGCTGCACCAGCTTTCAATGCCACCACCCATGCAAAAGAGATCCTCTTTCTCCGCATCCTCGCCAACATCTGTTGTTGCCTCAGTTGTTAATGTTAGCCATTCTGACAGGTGTAAGGTGGTATCTCATTGTGATTTTGATTTGTATTTCCCTGGTGATAAGTGATGTTGAGCATTTTTTCATGTGTTGGTTGGCCATCTGGATGTTTTCTTTGGAGAAGTGTCTATTCATGTCCCCTGACCATTTCTTCACTGGA
Source organism: Prionailurus bengalensis (assembly GCF_016509475.1). NCBI lineage: Eukaryota > Metazoa > Chordata > Mammalia > Carnivora > Felidae > Prionailurus > Prionailurus bengalensis. The sequence goes on along the minus strand of NC_057353.1, from coordinate 31,093,246 downwards.
TTATTTGTTTTTTGGGTGTTGAGTTTGATAAGTTCTTTATAGATTTTGGATACTAAACCTTTATCTGATAGGTCATTTGCAAATATCTTCTCTCATTCTGTCAGTTGCCTTTTAGTTTTGCTGATTGTTTCCTTACCATTTGAGTTATTATTGACTATTGGCAAGAGGAGAGTTTGCTAATAGAAAATGTTCATTCTTGATTATTCATATTGGCTTGTTTAGTTTCTCAGTATGCAAGATAACTTTATTTTTTCAAAAAAATTTTTGGTTTATTTATTTTTGAGAGAGAGAGAGAGAGACAGAGAGAGAGCAGGGAAAGGGCAGAGAGAGGGAGACGCAGAATCCAAAGCAGGCTCCAGGCTCTGAGCTGTCAGCACAGAGCCTGATACAGGGCTCAAACCCACAAACCATGAGATCATGACCTTAGCCAAAGTCAGATGCTTAACCAACTGAATCACCCAGGCCCCCCTGCAAGATAACTTTCAAACCTCACACCTACATTGCATTTTACAGTCCTGTGGCATCATTGCTTTTGAAGGGGGAGTTTGAGCAGAGACACAGCATGCAATAGTCAGGGAGATAATGTCCTTGCCATAGCACATCACTATGATGATATGTTTACAGCTCCAAGTAACATGAAGCAAGAACGATTTTACCTGGCCAGCGATTCCAAACCTAGATAAGCTCTACCAAAACTCATGTTGTATGCTAACAATTCCCCTTTTGTTTCTTGTAGTCTAAATATGTCAGTGAATAAGTTATAGTCAAGTTCTCCTTTTCCTATTTCATTCTTAAAAATCAGATTTATATTTCTTAATATACTTAATCATAGCTTGTTTTACTCAAAGACTTCTGACTATAGTTTTGCCTGGAGTAAAAATATATACGTGAATGAGGATAAAGAGACTATCATTCTTTATTTCTGGTCTCTCTGTATTAATATGCTAGTAAGTACCAAACAATATTTATATGATACATTTTATTGTGGGTATATACTTCAATGTTTCAAATAATTATGTCATAACCCTATTCTTCCATATTGCAAACATGTTGAGGACTAGGGGATTTGTCTTTTTAACCATCACACCCACAGCACTTGGTATAATACTGATGATAATATGCTAGATACAGTAACGAATGGATGAGTAACTAACTGCATCACTGATTGTCATAGAAAGTTTCTTCTTTATGTTGCTGAAATTTTTCAGGGAAAGAAACATGGACTATTCAAATATTCTATTAGAAAAGAGATTTTTCAAAAAAAAGTAATGTAATGCAATTTTCTAACTTTGAGAATCTAAGTGTCACTGGCAGATAATCACAAATGTCTGTTGAAAGTACAATGTGTTTGATATTATTATTTTCTTTAAGAAGGAATAATTCAAAATACTAAGATATATAAGAAAATCAGGGGTGCCTGGGTGGCTCAGTCGGTTAAGAGGCCGACTTCGGCTCAGGTCATGATCTCACGGTCCGTGAGTTCGAGCCCCGCGTCTGGCTCTGTGTTGACAGCTCAGAGCCTGGAGCCTGTTTCAGATTCTGTGTCTCCCTCTCCCTGACCCTCCCCCATTCATGCTTTGTCTCTCTCTGTCTCAAAAATAAATAAACGTTAAAAAAAATTAAAAAAAAAGAAAATTAAAAGGTATGTATGACACATAAATGAGTAATCTACCTTATCTAGTCTAGAGATGATAGTTTCCAATATGCAAATTATAATTGAGTGAATTAAATACATATAGGGGCGCCTGGGTGGCTCAGTCGGTTAAGCGTCCGACTTCAGCCAGGTCACGATCTCGCGGTCCGTGAGTTCGAGCCCCGTCAGGCTCTGGGCTGATGGCTCGGAGCCTGGAGCCTGTTTCCGATTCTGTGTCTCCCTCTCTCTCTGCCCCTCCCCCGTTCATGCTCTGTCTCTCTCTGTCCCAAAAATAAATAAAAAACGTTGAAAAAAAAAAAATACATATAAAGTAGTTAGGTTTTTCTTTATTATTTCTTTATACTAACATGTTTCATTTCTTTCTAAAGCAGTATTTCCAGATAGTTCACTCAACAATTCTTGCCCTCTTTGTCCTGACATTTATAAGACAGTGATTCCTCTTAATATTACTTTTATGACTGACTACCTTCCTCATTATTTCAAAGCACTACTTAATTGTAATTCTCAATATATAATGGATTAATCACAATAACAGCTTTTTGATAAATATGTTAGGAAAAACAACCTTTCTGAATAAATAGAAAACGTTTGTGATCATTGTAAAAGTCATTCAAGAACATATCCTAATATAGTGAAAGTCATGTATCTGTTAAAATCTGAGTGATCTTCATGAAATAAAGGAGTTTAATGCTGATAAAGCAGACTAATGAAATAAAATGGCCTAAAAAGAAACTAGATTTATTTATTACTGGTAGCTATGTTGAAATAATACTATGAGTTTTATGGAAGGCAAAATATATTTTTATTCAAAGCAGTAATCTTACAATTCAGTGTGCAGAACAATTGTCAGTACAAAATCTAAGCTTCAACTTGTAGCTGCATTTTGAATAAACTGCCAGAATAAGAGTAATATTGCAGATAAATAAAGACTGGTTTTTCATTTAGTGCTTTTATTAGAATTATAAATGAAATAGTTATTTTGATCAAATAATGAATTTTTTCTCTAACTTCAACCGCTATTAGATCACTCCTACAGTAGCAACTTTCATCTATTTTTTGCAATATTGTCCTTCAAATAGACACATAAAACAATCTTAAAACCCAGTAAGCATGAAGTTATTACAATCAGTAAGTGATTTTCCACATCATATATGATTATTTTATTTTTACTTTGATAAGATGATATAATTCAAGTCCATATTTAAACATTAAGACTGCTTCTTAAGTCCTTTCTAATTTGCAACAGAAAAGACTATAGGATGTGTAAAGGAATAAATGTCATCATCAACTTCATTATAAAATAGCGAGAATTATTATTCAGTTTTGACCTAAGAAATATTGACATTTATATAGCAGGAGTCAGGGACTATCAGAACTCAAGTGATTTAGGGTTTGAGATGAGACAAAAAAAATCTGGAATTTTAAGCCACATTTCAATGTACCATTAAAAAGCTAAAATTTAAGAACCTTACTTACCTTGTTTTTATGCAGGCAAAACATAATATAGAAATATAAAAATTAAAATCCTACTTAACCCAACCCTTTATTTCTTGGATTTATTTAAGGAACTATTATCTTAAAAAATAGAAATTATAATTTCTTTTGTATTTGAAACCAACTTTCTTAAAATTAACCTGAGTAGTATATTATGCCATAAGAGATAGAGACATAATGCTCCAAATCACTAAGAAAGTCACTGTCATAGGTCAGGACCATACATTGCTAATTTTATACAACACAACAGGAGTAGATAGAATGGTTCACTTTCCCAGATTTGTTTGCAGTTAATCCACATTCACTGAATGTCATTACACATAAAAATAGACATCCCTAATAGACATCACCTCCACAGCGCATTTGAAAAGCTCTACTCAAGTTATCCTGTTACCATTATGAATTATGAATATTTTCTCAAGCCAAGGAAGCAAGAGCCGCACACACCCCCAATACCTGAATACCATGGTTCTGCATCCTACCATATGTTGCCATTTTAAACATTTTTTTTTAAGATTTTAAACTTTGTTATGACTTGGGAATCTCTGTAGGAAGTTAGAAGCTAATAGTTAAAAGTTTGTGGGGAAAAAAACCTTAAGACCTCACTAGGAATCGAACATGTATTCAGAGATTGTGTCAGTCAATATATAAATTGTTTACACTGATCATTTTATTGAATCCTTACATCATCTGTCTGAATTACATACTATTACATCCTATATCAATTTGCTTTGCAAATGAAGAAAAGGAGTGTCAATGTACTTAACCTACTTGTCCAAAAGTATACATTATGGAGGTCATTACTGGAAGTGGAACACGTATCTTATGTGAAACTTATTCCCAAATGCTCACTCTACTTCCTCAAAATGATTCAAATCTAAATGAAACATATGGGATCCTGCAGCAGACACAGGATATTAATGGATATTTAAATAACGTTGGTAGTTTACTTAATAAAATACCACAGTCACGTAAAGTACCACAGTTATGTAAGATGTCAACTCACATGACAGGAAACTTAGTCAAAGGCATATGACAATCTCTTCTATTATCTTTGCAACTTTCCAGTAAACCTAAAATTATTACAAAAAATTAGTCAAAAAATTATCAAAAAAACTGACCCCGGTACACCTAATACAATAGAGTGATAATTTGAGAGATAATTAATTAAATAATTAAAGTCATTTAACTGAGAAAACAATACTGGTAAATTGAATAGTTTAGTCCTTTACCTTCTCCGTAAGTATCTTTATCCTGAGTAGTAATTATTCCAAAGTGGCAATTATATTTCATGCAAATAGATCTTTCAATCACAATAATATAATGGTTGCATTCCTACAAACAGTATTGTATCAAAATTGTGTTAAACATGTTTCAATAAGAAAACCAAGAAAAGACCAAGAGGTAGAGGCTTTCATACTCATGATAATAAGTTATTTTACTTTTAATAATCCCTCTAACAAAGGTGTTTTCTTAATATGGGCATGATTTTATATCTACAAACATAAACACCTTTTGACAAACTTCTGTTGATTAACGTAAACTTTGGCACAAAAGTAACTTTTTTTTCCTTTTCTAGTGTTTTAATGTTACTAGAACCATTAACATAGTGACACATATCTATTTTTATCAAGTTGGCACCCATTGTTATGAAATTAAAACAAAGCCACTCATAGTTGTCCCTACAAAGTTCATTTTTTCTTCTAATACTAGCTCTGAATTGTTATCACCTTATTACTAATTTTTGTGTCTTTCTTCCACATTACCAGTTCTCCAACGTCTAAAAAAGTGCCTGAAAGATACTAAAGTTTCAGTCTCAGTTATAAAAACCCACGCTATAGGAAAAAAATGCACTAAAATTCCAAAGCATTTTCAATTTAGTAATCTTGCATTTTTTAAATATAAAAGCCCTGCCTTCTTCTGGAAAGAATTAAGGTCACGCACACGCACACGCACACACACTCACACACTCTCTCTCTCACACACACACACACACTAAAATAACTGTAAGCATGAAAAATGAAAGGCAAAGACCAAATAAGCATAGGATACAGAAAAGCCAAGAATCAAATTTCAAAACAGAAACAATTCTGTAAAGCTCTCCTAACCTGTTTGCTAGCATCATAACAACAAGAAGTCTTTAAATTTTCTAACAATAAAACTTTAAAAAAGGAGGAATTGCCAGCATTCACAGGATTTCTAGGCGATTGGTTCCTGGCCACAAGATGAGAAAGACATTTCTCCTTGGGCTTTTCATGAAGCTAAACATTGTATAAATGACTGAACCATGTGTTCACAAACTTTCTTTCAATAAATATACCAATGACTCATCTAGGACTATTCTTGGAAATGCCTATTCTTTAGTGCAGAAGGCATCAGGTTATAGGTAAATTCAGTAAAATTAACTCTTTTGTTTTTCCAAATAAGGGAATTCAGGTATGTAGTTCTTTTTCTTTTTTCTGACTTTATTATTCAAGGTTGAATTTTGTACTATTTGGGCATTGTAATGACATATACAGGACATGCTTTTTAGCTATTTCTCTATTTCTTTTTAAAATTCAGCTTGAACTCAGAATCTTTCTCAACACTGCTCTAGGCAGCCAATACTAAATGATTCCATATTCCATATGAGATAAAGTGTATGTGCCATGTGTTACTTAGAAGGATAAACAGACTAGATATTATTGGGTAAATCGTTCATATATATCTTTACTGTCAACCTACATCATTAGTAAGTTAAGTGGCAATGCATCTAGAACCATACTCCCTGAGACATATTAAGAATACAGCTATTCTATGTTTACACGGAAGCATGGCTATTTACTTTAATATATAAATCACAATTATGCTAAAATAATAACACTCATTGAAATTTTACTCCGTGTAAATCACGTTGAAAAATACTTTCCTTGGATTTTGTTAAAATTTTCATCCTTACAACTTTACAAGTTTGTTTTTAAAGTTTTTATTTATTTATTTTGAGAGAGAGAGAGAGCACAAGCAGAGGAGAGGCAAAGAGAGAGAGAAAGAGAGAGAGAGAATCCCAAGTAGGCTCTATGCTGTCAGTGCAGAGCCCTACATGGGGCTCGAACTCACAAACTGTGAGATCATGACCTGAGCAGAAATCGAGTCAGACGCTTAACTGGCAGAAATCAAGAATCAGACGCTTAACTGAGTCACCCAGGCGCTCCACTTTACAAGGTTTTTTATTCGTATCATCACCTAAACACGAGGAGAGGAAGCTGAAACCAAGGTTAACTAGAAATCTTCTAATACAATAGGTGGGAAGCCTGACAATGTATTTGTTTAAATGAAAGGCAAATCTACTTTATTTGGAGGAAGGTCATGGAAAGACCATTTGATAGAGCCATGACTCTCTGCAAAACCCTAGTTTGGAATACATTATACATCTCCCAATCAAAAATAAACCAAAATAGATTTTTGGGATTTAAATACATTATATATGTGAGGGTGATTTAAGACCTCAAGGTTCAAAGCCTTAATATATAAAAATCATAATTTTAACATTGAAAAAATGTTGAAGCAGAGCTCAACAGACATCTCTGCTATTTAAAAAACATAAGATACTTCCTACAATTTTAATTTCAATGAATTACTAGTGTGAAATACACTTCTATTTTGTGCTATATGATTTTATATACTCTCTAAATTAAGTCATCATAAAGTTATAACAAAGTTATGACATAAGTCCTGTTATATACAATAATTTCAGTAGGTATACGGTTAATTAAATTATGAATTTAAAAGATGGTACAAATTTTAATGCTACTGACTGCTTGAACATAACATTAATGGTTAAGTAAAATTTCAGTGTACCCTGAAAAGAAATTGTTACTGTTATATGTCTACTCAGTCTTCAGAGAACTGCCTACATGACAGTTTACATTTATAAGTGTTAAAATATTGTGATAAAACTCTCGGAAAATAATTTTTAAAATAGTGAGAGATGTAAATATAGATACAGAGAAAAGTTATAGTTATATTCACCCACGAATCAAGTGTTATTTCTTCAGTTTGTATCCAATTAAAATTTTGGACATATTAGACACGAATTTAAAATAACATTCTACTTTTATGCACGTGAACAAGGCTGTCTGAAGACAGATAACCACATTAGGATTAAATTAGGTAGGTTTTCCTTATGTAAACAATTATGGTCTCCAACTACAAGCCAATACAACAAACAATCTTTATACCACCATGAATGTCATTAAACTATCCAATAAATTATTAAGATTTGGTAAAGCAAAATAGAAACACCTGCCACTCTGTCAACAGAACAGATGGTCAATAGCAAATTTTCAAATAGTCACTTCCTAAATTGACAAGAAGAGTCAATTTGACATTTGGCACACAAAATAGTAGGTCCCTTGTGTAAAGGAATCTAAACGGTCATGGGAATGAAAACCCATATTCATTTCTTTGTTAAGAAACTCAAAATAATCAAACTCATTTTTAAATATTAATGTGTATTTTTAATTATTGCCAGGTGCAGAACATTTTGATTAATATGAATTCTAACTACTAAGAATGTAGTTTACATTGAATTTAAGACAATGTTTTTCACATATTGCATGAAAAATAAAATAATTGAACCTGAAACGCAATTCAATTTCTCTTTGAAAAAATAAGAGGTTCCAGGGTAAAGTTAAGAGCAGGTAAAATGAAGAGAAAGAGGTTTGCTTGCTTATCAATGAAAAATACTAATACTAGCTATAGTCTACCAATTATTACTTTGTCAAAACCCTAGAATCAGCTATATTTTCCATTTTTGTTTTTTAAAGATTTTTGGGGGAGTGGTTTTAGATTCACAGAAAATTGAAAGAAAGGTACAGTTTCCCCCATATACCCCTGCTCCTTCACATGCACAGCCTCCCCTATTAACAACATCTCCCACCAGAGAAGTACATTTGCTACAACTGATGAACCAACATTAACACATCATACAGTCCATTGATAATCACTCCAGGTCCAAAGTTTACATTACTGTTTACTCTGTGTGTTGTACATTCTATAAGCTTGAACAAATATATAATGACATATATCCATCATATAGTATCATACAGAGTATTTTCCTTGCCGTAAAAATTCCCTGTGCTCCATGTAATATTATCCAATCCCCTGGAAATCACTGATATTTTTACTATTGCCATAGTTTTGCCCTTTCCAGAATATCATATAGTTAGAATCATACAGTGTGTAGCCTTTTCATATTGACCCATTTAGAAATAGTAATATCCACTTAAGTGTCCTCCATGTGTCTCCATAGCCTAACAGCTCATCTCTTTTTAACACTGTATACTATTCCACTGTCTGAATGCATAGTTTATTTATCTGTTCACTTTCTGAAGGACATCATAATTGCTTTCAAGTTTTGACAAATACGAATAATTTTTCTTTAAACATTCTTGTGCAGGTTTTGGGGTGCACATAAGTTTTCAATTACTTTGGGTAAATACCAAAGAGTACAACTGCTGGATCAGATAGTAAGAGCATATTTAGTTTTGTGAGAAATCACTACCATTTTGCATTCTCACCAGTAATGAAAGAGAGTTTCTGCTGCTCCTTTCCATCCATAGCAGCATTTGGTATTAATCAGTGTTCTAGATTTTGGCTATTCTAATCCGTGTGTAGTGGTATTTCATCACTTTTTAATTTGCATTTCCCTGATGACATGTGATATGTGGCACTATTTTTCTTTATCTGGAAGAGTTAAAGTCATTTACTTTACTGACATGACTGGAAGATGAGGATATGGATTTCGATCATGCCCATTATTAAATATGATTACATTTAATCACTTATTACACAGGTAGACATTAACACATGTTCAAAATCCAAGTCTCAAATTTTTCCCATCTGTAAATAGTTATAATAGTATTACTTCCCTCACAAGGTTGTTATGAGATGAAAATAAAACTATGTATATAAAAAATTAACAGAATACATACCAAATAAAAAACGTGCTATATTTGTTCCTATTATTCTTTGAAGATATAATTGGTGACAAATAGTAAAAGCATTATCGGAATCCATATCTTCACATGCTCAAAACTTGATGAAGGGTCTGTATGTATTTGGTCTAGTTTGGTATAGACGTATACAAACAGGAATAATGAATAATCAGATTGAAAATATGCCTCCTAACACTGTATAACCTATATATTTGCCAAATTTTGGCTCATTTTAAAGTAGAATAATTTGGCCTTTACCCCCTCTTATAGTTATATTTTATTCATTTCCTTAAATTCTATATTTAAAAATATTTGGTTAGACGTGCTACCAATAGTTTTTACTACTTAGTAAGAAAAAGTCACTGCTTTCCACTAAAATATATTACTGCTTTCAATGTTGACATTTGAAGGCAATAATACCTGGACTGAGGTTAACTAAATAAACACTATTTAGTAGGGGAGGTGGATGTGGGGAAGGAAAGAATTCCAAGTTTTGTAAGATGATTTTTATATTAGTTGTCATTGAAAAACCATGTCTGAAAAGTGTAGCGGGTAGTTAATTTTTTATTCCTTAACCTTCTTATAAAATCTTATCGTGAGTAGTAAGATGGTTCATTCTGACATCAAAAGGGAGATCAAAGGAAAGATCGAAGGAATAATTTTTGATGGAGTTGAGAAAATGCCTTCACCTTCCATAAGAAAATTGGTACTTTATTTGAAATACAAAAGGTGTTTAATTATTGCTCTATCTTCAACCACTCTCTATCTGGGGATAACATGGCATCACTTCTAAATAACCCCATGTCCATTAGTTGGAGATCTGTCATTCATAAAAACAAGTTTTGGCTCTTCAGTTATACCCATGAGTCATCTATTATTTATAAAGAAAAATGAGAGTTCTCTCCTTCTAAAAATAAATGTAAGATATTTTCAATTTCAGCATCAATGTATAGAGGGTTTAAAAGTTATTCCCTTCTCCTTACCAAAAAAACCCAAAACAAACAAAAAAAAATTCAAACAACTGGACAGACTGAAAATCAGTGATCTTTTGCACCCATTGAAAGACAGAATTCACAGGGCGGATGCCACTTGAATTCTGGAGAGACAGGTGCATTCAGAGAGATACAGCATCTGAAATCTGCATGTCCGGAGGAATAGTTGTTGGAGACAAGGACTGGTAAGAACAACTGAATGGAAATTTTGAAGAACTGTTTGAGGCTGAGTATGGTGTATTATGAGATCAACAAACTCCTTAGAACTATAGTCTTAAGTGAGTTCTCTCACTTTCATATGTTTTTCCTACAGTAATTCAGCCAAATTCCCACTGTGAGGATCTGAGAAAGATCCCCACATAGCCACATAGCTATGGCAGTGGGGAGAGAAAATGTAGCCTTTGTGAAATAAGACTAGAGCCTTCTCAATTTAAAAAAAAAAGTCTTTTATCCAGGGGAAAGGGCTTTGACACAGTGCACTTCTAAAACTTTATCCCTACTGGACAAATGGAATATCTTCCACTCCAGTCCCGACTAGTCTTCTTGTGACACTGAAGGGGAAAGATAAAACAACACAAAACAAAAACCATAATCAACAGAAGTCAGGGCTGAAGAGAAAAGTATTGGAGATGCTGCAGCCAAGTAAGAGAATAGTATGTCTGTTGGGGACGCGGGGGTAGGGATGGAGGGGGGAGCCATAACCAAGGGAAAACATTTGTGAAAGCCACAGCCCTGAGAAAGGTCCACTAAAATGCTAAGATTAAATTTGAACATTACAGAATAGCTCTTTATCTCTCCCATCTTAGTAGAACACCAACAGGTTTCCAAAATAACAGCAGTAGATTATTACCGAAAAAAACACAAGGCACAGATTCAAGAAGGGAGGCAAAAAACATAGACAAGAGAGGAATTTAAAGAGATGCCTGGGTGTCGCAGTCAGTTGAGCATCCCATTCTTGATTTCAGCTCAGCTAGGATCCCAGGGTCTTGGGATCAAGCCCTGCATAGGGCTTCATTCTGAGCATGGAGCCTACTTAAGATTCTCTCTCTCTCTCTCTCTCTCTCTCTCTCTCTCCCCCCCTCTCTGCTCCTATCCCCTGTTCGCACATGCTCTCCCCCAAAAAAAATAGAAATAAAAAATTATATATTTGTTAAAAGCAAAGATGGCGAAAAAATAAAAGAGGGAAAATCAACTAAAAATGCAATGAATATAGAAGAGTTACAAAGAGTATAGATATTAATCCAGCTATAACGATTATCACTTTAAATTTGAGTGATCAAAACATACCAATAACAACAGAGATTTTCAGAGTGCATTACCAGAAGGAAGGAAGGAAGGAAGGAAGGGAGAAAGGAAAGTAGAACAAAAGGAAGGGAGGGACAGAGGAGAGAATGAATGAGCTAATTTTATGTAGTGTATAAAAAAAACCTTTAAATATAAGGGTTTGCATAGGTTAAAAGTAAATAGAAAATGATATGCCTTGCTAATACTATTCAAAAGAAAGCTGGAGTAGCTATATTAACTCAGAAATGCAGATTTTAGAACAAGCAAGATATCCGGGGTAAATTAAGGGCAATACTGGTCTTCAAGAGGACATAATAATCCTAAATGCATACACATAAAACAATGGAATGTGAAAATGCATGAGGCCAGCATCACCTTAAAACCTAAATAAGATACAGATATTACAAGAAAGGAAGTTACAGACCATAATCTTTCATGAACCTAGATACTAAAATCCATACCAAATAGTACATTACAGCCAAGTGGGTTTCATTATAAGAAACAATACTTGTTCAGCACTCATAAATCAATGTGTTTCATCATCTTAGCAGAATAAATACGAAAAACCATATGATCATATCGCAGATACAGAAAAAGCAGTTGACAAAATTCATACTCCTAATGTGATCAAACCTTGCAAAATTTTAGAATTAGAACCCTTAATCTAACAGAGAGAATTTATGAAAACCTATGACTAACATTGTACTTAATGGTGAAAGATTGAACTCCTATTCTCTAAGATCAGAAACACTGAAAGGATGTCCCCTATCATCATTCTTATTCAATATCATACTGGAAATCCTACCTAGTGTAAAAAACAAGAAAAATAAATACAATTCTAAAAATTGTAAACAAAAAATAAAACTGGCTTTATTCATGGTAACATGACTATCTATATTGAAGTCACCAAAAAATCTTAAACAAGAACAAACTCTTTAAGTTTGGGCTGTGCATAGTGAATCCCTTCCAAATAGTATGGTATGGAAATGGGAGGTGTAACTTTATAGTGGTGAATCATGAAAAGCCCTAACTCAGCCAGATGATCAAGGTTAACATCATCTGTGATAAGTTACACTGAGAATATGCACCTTTAATACAACGTGATGAAATGGCACTTTTATCTCTATGATCTTCCTCTCAAAAACATATAACTTCAGTTTAATTACAATAAAAAAAATCAGACAAACCACAAACCAGGGGCATTCTATAAAATACCTGACCAAGTTCCCTTTAAAACTGTCAAAGTCATCAAATAACAAGGAAAATAGGAGAAACTGTCACAGTCTAAAGGAGCCTAAGAAAACAAGATGACTAAATGCAATGTGCTATACTGAATGAAATCTTGGAATAGACAAATGGCATTAAGGTAAAATCTAAGGGACTCTGAATACTGTATGTAGTTTACTTAATAAAAATATATCAATATTGGGTTTATTTCTGTGAAAAACACACCATACTAATGCAAGATGCTAATAATTGGCACAATTTAGATTGAGGTATAAGGGAACTCTTTACACTGTCTTCCCAATTTTTCTGTAAATCTAAAACTATTACAAAATTAAAATTTTATTAAGCAATTTGAAATGAAAAAAAAAGAATCTAGAGAAGTTTATGGCTCAACTAAAGTCATAGGAAAATAAATGATATGTGTGAATACTTAGGATTTTCTGAGACTATGTAATCATTTACTCTCAAGGTATTTATGAATAAACAGTATGATCTAGAAAATGTACAAAATTTGTTGGCATGTAACATTATAACATTAACAACCATATAATCTCTTTCTTAATGGAAATAAAATCTAAAGGGGTCACAAAAAAGTAGAAATACAGTAAGATCATCTATCCTATCTTTCTAAAGGATTAGAAAATTTTCCCAGAGGAGGAAACATCTGTGCTGTATTTACAGAATGTGCAAAACTAACAGGGTAAATGGTTAAAGTAGTTGTCATCCAAGGAAACAATGGGAGCATTGTTTCAGACTAGGGATATGATACACTTGTAAACATTCTACCTACTTCTCTCTCCTATTTCACTTTAGTTTCCTATTTCTGGATCTATAGTTCACTCATTTTCTCAGGGCCCTGGTAACAAATCAACCCCTCCCCCCAAAACACACACACCATCTCTTCCTATTTCCTGTCTCTTCCTCTTTCTGAACTTCCTCTTCCTTTTCTTCCTTACCTTCTCCTTCTCTTTGTCTCCTTCACCTTCCTCTTCTGCTTCTTCTTCACCTTCTCTTTTTTCTCCCTCTCTTCCTTCTCCTCCTTCTTCTGTTCCTTAATATTCATTGCTCTTAGGACTCACATGTGGGAAATACAGAAGAATGCCACTGTTTTTGTTTGTTTGCTTTGCTTTGTTTTGTTTTAATCAACACTTTCAAAAGGGTTAGAGTTAAGCAGTTTGTCTTCCACTGGTGTCCTACTAAGTAAACCAGCCTCAGTATTTCCTTTTTCTGAGTATGAGGACTAGTACAAAGCACAACAGACTACAAGAAAAGAAGCATGAGTGGAAGGGTAAAGTGATGTTTAAAATAAGACTCATTCTTGATGCTACTGCTGTAAACATTGGGGTGCATGTGCCCCTTTGAATCTGTATCCTTTGGGTAAATACCTAGTAGAGCAATTGCTGGAGAGTAGGGTTTTTCTATGTTTAGTTTTTTGAGAAACATCCATACTGTTCTCCAGAGTGTCTGCACCAGTTTGCATTCCCATCAGCAGTGCAAGAGGGTTCCCCTTTTTCCTCATCTTCACTAATACCTGTTGTTTCTTGTGTTGCTGATTTTAGCCATTCTGACAGGTGTAAGGTGGTATCTCATTGTGATTTTGATTTGTATTTCCCTATTGATGAGTGATGTTGAGCATCTCTTCATGTATCTGTTAGGCATCTGGATATCTTCCTTGGAAAAGTATTCATGTCTTTTGCCCATTTCTTAACAGGGTTGTTTGGTTTTTGGGGGGGTTCTGAGTTTGATAAGTTCTTTATAGATTTTGGATACTCTTTGCAGGATATGTCATCTGCAACTATCTTCTCCCATTCCATACACTTTTTGTTTTGTTGTTTCCTTCGCTGGGTAGAAACTTATGAAATCAATATTGCACTGTATATTAACTAAAATATAAATTAAAAATGATGTTTGAGCAATTAAAAAATAAAATGAAATCAGACTTATCCTAAAGCAAGCAAACATGGTTATAAAAAGATTTTTTAAATTGAGCTATCTATTCTACTGCTGCCACTCGATTAAGCTGTTGTCTAATGAAGTTTCAGTATCGCCTTTTTATAATTGCAGCTGTCCTTCCTGAGTCTAAAGTACTCCCTTGCTGTAAATTAGACACATTTGGAAGACATTTTCACTCATTCTGTTCTCCAGATTCCTTTTTAGCACACTAGCAGTCATCACACTTTCTTCAAAAACAATTCTTTAACCAGAGTCAATACAATCTATCACTTCCTTGTATTAAATAAGCCGATACCCTGATAATCATTAAAATTCAATACAACTTTCAAAATTTCTTAATTTACAGCAGGTCTAGTTAAAGCTTTGTGAGAATCTGGGGCTTTAGCTAGGATTTCCCCGCTACATGTCTAATGAAAGATGAAACTCCATATGTGCTGTATACACTACAATGTGATCTGTCCTCTAACCACAGAAATGCGCAAAAAGCACCATTATTAATTCTGAGAACTGTTTCCATCTATGAGAGAATATGCTTTTCATGTTTATTACAGTTTCACTTTCTGGATAATTTAATATTCAAGCTGTGTAAGTCTAAATAGTTCAGCACAGCTGGTGTGGTGTCTTATTATTTCTCACTTTTCCTCTTATCTGTCTAATTTTAATAATTGGGCGTCTAAAAACGGTATGGTAAGTGGATAAAATTATTCAAGGTATTCACATATTTGGCACATAGCCAGTGAGAGGCTTAAATCAATTTTCTTAAACTGTCAGCCATGATGTATATCTAAATGGAGTGCTGGAATTTAGTCAGATTCACTGCTTATTTTTTGTCTCTGCAATTATGAAATATGAAAGTTGGTAGAGGTTTTATTAGGGTTTTCTTTCCAATTTGAATGGCTCTGGCAAGTTATGAATATTTTGATACTTAATCATGAAAATAATGCCCCTTTTTCCTTTAAAGGAGTATACATTCAAAAAAAGGTTTACTGTTCTGTGTGAGGGAAAGAGCAAAAAGTTAAGTCAAATTGCACCTTTCTATATTTCTCTGAGCCTGGGGAATATACTTTTTCATATTTGATTCAATTAAATTCAATGTCTATACAGCTTCAGACACCAAATATAAATGTCAGAACATAGACTTTCCTTGTATTTATGCTGTGCAGTGACTGTTTAGATTGATATTCTATTTTTAATCCATCTGCTTTTTTGTGTGATAAAGAATGAAAACTTTCATTTTAATATGTACAAGTCTGTCTGCAAAAAAGTTGAACACATTACGGAAAATGGAAAGATTTTCTTTTTTCATTAATCTCTTTCAAATTTAACCCTGGGTATTTCTATTCACTGCTTTCTAATTCTAAAATAAAGATTCCTATTAGGAAATAGTTTCCAAAGACTATATGTATACATTAAATTGAACAAATCTGACATTTTTTCTCCTTAAATGTATATGAAAACCAGGACACAGTTATTTTTTATTGTCTACAGCAGTAGTATATTGCTTAGGTAACTGTAATTTGAGGGTAAATTTTAGATAAGCAAATGAGTATAATTCTGAATATGTGACACATTTCCTCATCATATTCTTATCCTCATGCTGAAAATGACTCTTTCTGGGTCATTCCATTTGAGTATTAATTCAAGCAATTTAAATTTAAAAACTTAGATGACATTATTTCATGGGCATGCATCCAAATGGAGTCTTAGACAAAAGTGATTCTGATTTACTCTCAATTTTAGATCACACATACAAAGCCCACATCCTCACGGGACAATGCTTCAATTTACTCTACCCTTTAACAGATTTTTTTTCTAACTTCTATATTATTTATTTATATGAGTAAGGTTTTGAAGTTTTAAAACTGACATACCTATTCTTTTTTTTGGCGGGGGGGGGATGTTTTTGAAAAGTGCAGAACTGACTTTTGTGAGCAAAGCTTGTATGAAGTTCTACCTACAAAGTCAAATAATCTTTCCTGACCCACATTACTGCTGTTTACATCTTACCAGATTAATTTTATCATTCTCTGGAAACATTTTCAAAGGTATGTGATACCCACAACCCCACTACCTCTTCCCTTGACTTACTGAAATTATTTTCTGTTTACTTTCCTAGGATCAAGTAAAATGTGACTTATTTCTCTCCCCTCCAGAACTTGCTGCAGTCACTTGAGACTTTCAACTTCTCCATTTCACATGGATCTTTTGGGTGAGTGTTATTCAGCATTCTCCCCGGTTTCTGTTATGTATTCCAGATTATTATGCTTCCATCTTAAATATCACACACACACACACGCCCTACCCTTTGAGATTCAACACCACTAACCCTCTAACTTCTTGCCACCATTTTAATTCCCACATCGCAAAAGATGTTGGCTTCTGTTTCTTTGCTCCAGACTTTAGTTCTGCCACCATTTTGAGTGACTTCAGACATCAGTTTGGGTAATCTAACCAGCACCACAGCTTTATAGGTATAGGTACATCTCTATTTTGATTATCTACTTTTTACACTTCACTAAGAATTTATGGTCATGAAAATATGCTTGATCTTGTCATCATCTGAAATAACTACTCCTGTAAAATGGTAAACTAAAATGTCAAACATCCGGGCAAAACAAAAACAGAAACAAAACAAAGAAAAACATAATTGAGATACCCAGTCCTTTGTTTTCTCCTATTTTGCTATTCTATGATGCCCTCTCATTGGATACATTTTTTCCCTACCAGGTTCAATCCAAAATGAACTATATTTACCAAACTTTCAGTAGGATTTTCTATATACTATGCTTCTGTAACATACAGACAACAGTCCCATACTTATGCAAGACCATTATATTTGCCTTCTCTGTTTCTTGAGAAACAACACACTTGAGCAAACTGATGTGATATCAAAGCATGATCTGTAACCTCCACTGGATTCTAAGTCACTTTATCTTCTTCCAGCTTGAAATATTGTTCTAAATTTTTACCATAAAATACAAGATTCAAGAGATAAAATAATTAAAAGACACTGGAAAGATAAGAAACATCTTTTCCTATAAAGAAAACATCAAAAATGCTCTATTTTTTCTCTCATGTGATTTTCCTATCAAGTTTCAGGTTTCCAAAGAGATAATGATAGAATTTTATTTCACTCTGAGCTCAACCATAAATACATTTTGTCTTTAATAATCTATTTCAAACTTTTCTGTAGATACAAAACTAATTTTCCACTCTCCTCTCCAGTTTTATTTACCCCTTTCACTTTCTCTCTCTCTCTCTCTCTCGCTCTCTCTTAGAATGAATATAGTCTAAAAACTGTTTGAGTATTTACTCTACATATTATCATACATTGGAGAATCTTAATCAGCTCCTCACTGGAGACTAGGGATATACTTCATATCATGTTATTAAGAAATAAGAAGAGAAGTTTAAATTAATTCCAATTAATTCCACCCGTTAAAAATATATATATATATATATGTATATATATATGGATAGTCAAAGTTTTCCAGAGTGTATTTTCCTTTTTTCTCTCTTTCTTTATCTTTCTCATTTTAATTAACTCCCATTTGGTTCAATAATTAATTAAAAACAATCATTTTGCTTGTTAGGATGTTTCTTCTTTTGTTTTCTTTATAACATTTTGAATCATGCTGTTGGCACATATTTACATAAGTTAGACAAGTTTAACAGCCGTGAAGTTGTGAAATTTATTTTAGTGGTTCTTCAACATCTAAGAACAACTTTCTTTTCCAAAACATCCTTCATTAAGGCCTATTTATCTATTTTTCAGGTATCAAGTGTCACCCCTTCAAATTTCTATACTGGCCTTTCAGCTTCATCCTAAGACTCTAAATGAAGCTGATAATGTATCTACAGAATATGAACCCTACATTCAAGATCACATTCAACTACAAAAAGTGGATAATTTGGGGTTTTGATTTTTAAGGTACTAGAATAATGAAGTTTCCAACTTCTTTTGGGGTCTAACCTGTGGTATAAATATGCTACCTTATTATAAGAACTGGTTAATTATATCTAATGAGGACACTTAAAATGTACATATATTTAGTTTTCCAGATTGAATAATTTCCACTTTTTAATTTTGCCTACAGGTTTTATCTCACAATAAATATTATAAACATTTTTTTTCTGAATTATCACCAAATTTTGGTCATTTTCCCACTGGGTATTCATAATTTAACAAAAAGTCAATGGGTCATATAAATAGCATCCCAACTAAGTGTTCACAAGTCCAGGTATTGGAAATCTTCCCAGATTTTACATTCAGCAATTATAATCCAGATATAATTTTATGTGCATTTGATTGCTGACATACATTATCTCTTTTAGAATCTTTTCAAGAAGAAAATTAAGTTGATTCTCTGTGAAAACAGTAGGCTTGCTATAAAGTTCTAGACATTGACAACTGACAATCAGAATGCCTGATACAACTGACTCCTATAGAAAAAGGTTGGAGCTGCTACTACATACAATAAACTTGGTGTCCAATTTTCCAGCAATGCTTTTTAATAGATTGCAAATTCTGTGTTGCATCATTGCCTATCCTCTTTCCTCTACAACTTTTATCAATCCAATTCATGGGACTATATGTAACTGTTTAACACACCAGACTAGTTGAAAGAAGTAGGTCACCTGGCCCTAATGCAGATTTCTTTCCTGTGGCATTGTACTGAGTTGGAATTTTGAAATCCTAACTAGGATCCCTAAACTCTCCCTAATTAATTAGTGATAAGCTAAAATATAAGGGCTAAGATGTCTCTAAATTATTTATTATATCTTTTTTTTAATGTTTATTTATTTTTGAGACAGAGAGAGACAGAGCATGAGCAGGGGAGGGGCAGAGAGAGAGGGAGACACAGAATCCGAAGCAGGCTCCAGGCTCTGAGCTGTCAGCACAGAGCCCGATGTGGGGCTCGAACTCACAGACCGCGAGATCATGACCTGAGCCGAACGTTCAACCGACTGAGCCACCCAGGCGCCCCTATTGTATCTTATATCTGTTTTGATGATAAGAACTAGGTGCGGTGAGACTGTAAAAGAGAGGAAACAGGACACCCACTAACATACTTTAGTTTGGTGGCTTTGGAGGTGTTGCCAGATGGAGAAGCATCCAGACCTGGCAAGTCACCTCTGAGTAGCTCTAATCTATGGTAAGATGAATGGACAGTAGGAAGCTCTATATCAGGTATAGTCTGGGAAATTGTTCACCTTAACTTATCTAGCCTCTTCAATCAAACCTGTGCCCCTGCCAGGGTTTTTTTACCTAAAGTTAACACCGTTAACTCCCTCCAAAGTTAACAATGATCTCATAATTATCAACCTAAAGGATGTGATCCGATCTTTCATTTACTTGTATAAATTCCTGCAGCTGATACATTTCAAGTACTATGGTTTCAGTCGTCTTTCATTTTTAACATACATGAATCACTCTTCTCTATGTTTTTTCTGATTTCCCAATTATTTCTAAGTATCCATCACCAAATTTGCTTACTTGTATTGCTTCTTTAATGATCATGTTTCTTACACTTTTATTCATTTTCACTACTTTTTTCTTATTCTCCAAATCCTCCATAGTTAGGATGAACTTCACGCCAGAACTTCACCTAAGAGGGATTATGAAGTAGGAATTTCCCACTGAGAAAAACGTCCAAGAATATCTACTTTTCAACAAATTTAAGGTGATATGTGGACTTAATGTTTGTTAATACTAGGATAAAAGGATGCTAGATCTAGCAGTGGAAAAAAAAATAATTTTTCCCCTGCAAATAAATGACTGCCATCCATTCTTGGCTATACTTTAGCTCAAATATATATCATTATATGTAGATATTTTTTGTGCATGTTCTACAAATACCTAAAATGCAACATTTAGAAAACAAAACTGTCAAATTCTTCATAAGATGCTTCTTATTTCTGTATTAACTCCCGCAGTTGTTGACACCTTAGTTCTCCAGTAAGAAATAAAAACTTTATCCTTGACTTTCTCACTTTTTTGCTACCCACTTCCCATTAAAGACAAAGTTGTGTTTCCTTAACTATATAAATTTATCCCAAATCCATCTTGTTTTCCATATTCTGCTTGAAATGTCCACTTTAATTATTTCCTAATCCTTTTCACATCCTTCATAGCCAAACACACATATATAAATGTTCAAATGACCATTTTGCTCTGACCTTTTTTCTTTTGTTATTGATTTGTAGTTAATTTGTGGTTGGAGAAGATATTTTGTATGATTTTGATCTTTTAAAATTCAGTGTGAGTTTATTTTATGGTTTAACATATAGGCTATCCCAGAGAACTGTCCCTACTCACTTGAGAAAAATATTTATTCTGCTGTTGTTGGTTAGACTCTTCTAAATATGCCTGATAGGTCTAGTTGGTTTATAATGTTGTTGAAGAGTTTTCTTTTTTTGATCTTCTGTCTATATGTTCATTCGTTATCATGAGTGGGGTATTTAAGTCTCCAATTGCTATTGTAGACTATCTATTTCTCCTTTCAATTCTGTGAATGTTTGCTTTGTATATTTGGGGCTCTGTGTATAAACTGTAATTGTTATATTTTTGGGTGGATTTAATCTTTTATCAATACATAATATCCATCTTTGTATTTTATATCAACTTTTGACCTAAAATCTATTTTGTATGATATTTGGCCACCGTGGCTCTACTTTGGTTCTATTTACACTGAATATCTTTGGGTCTAAAGTAAGGGTCTTGTAAGCAGCATGTAGTTGGACAGGTTTTTGTTTGTTTGTTTGTTTCATTTTCCTTTCTTCCAATCTCTGTCTCTTAATTGGTAAGTTTAATCCATTTATATTAATGTGATTACTGATAATGAAAGACTTATTTCTGACACTTTGCTATTTTTTATGTCTTATAACTTATGATCCTTCAATTCCTCCAGTATTGTTGGTTTTGTGTTGTACACTTTTTCTAGAAAGTGTACCATTTTGATTCTCTCTTCATTATCTTTTCTATATATGTTTTAGTCATTTTCTTAGTAGTTACCATAGGTGTTATAGTTATCCCAAATTTGTATAAATCTAGTTTGAATTGATACTAACTTACCTTCAATAACATACTTTATATCCACTCCTATAGAACTCCAATCCCTCACCTCCATTACGTAACTGGTACCAATTACATATTTATACACTGTGTTTCCATTAATATTGGTTTATAGTTACAGATTTATGCATTAGTATTTTAAATCATATAGCAAACAAAAAGAAGAGTTATAAAAAATAATGATAATACAAATGTTATGTTTAACTATGTAGTTAATATTCACCTATAAAGCACACTGATGGGGCACCTGGGTGGCTCAGTTGGTTAAGAGTCAGACTTCAGTTCAGGTCATGATCTCATGGTTCGTAGGTTCGAGCCCTGCATTGGGCTCTGTGCTGACAACTCAGAGCCTGGAGCCGGCTTCAGATTCTGTGTTTCCTTCTCTCTCTGACCCTCTGTTGCTCACACTTTGTATCTCTCTCTCTTTCAAAAATAAATAAACATTTAAAAAATTAAAAAATAAAACACACTGATAGATAAAGGTAAATATACAGTCAGATTTAGAAAACTTTAATTCTATAATGGAATTATGTATTATCTACTTAAATATAGTATAAAGGTTTAAGGAGAAGAGTATCAAAAATAACTATAGCTACTAACATTTGTAATACATATATAATAAAAAAAGAGGTAATCTATGATATCAAAAATATAAAAGGCAGAGAAGTAAAAGGGTGGATCTTTTGTATGTGACCACAGTTAGGTTGCTATCAGCTTAAAATGGACTGCTTTATCTGTAAGATGTTTTTCCTAAGCCTCATGGTAAGCACAAAGCAAAAACTTAGAGAAGAGTTACAGCAGATAAGAGAGGGGATTCAAAGCAAACCATCACAGAAAATCCACCAGTTTACAAAGATAGGTGGAAACCAAAAGAAAAAAAAAGAAAAGAAGAAAAATAAAAAAGAAAAAAAGAAAAAGAAAACATGGAATTACAAAAAAGCCATGAAGCAATTAATAAGATGACATTAGGAAGTCCTTACGTGTCAATAATTACTTTAAATGTAAATGAGTTGAATTACCAATTGAAAAGCAAATAGTGGCCAGATAAATTAAAATAATAAGACCCAACTATATGCTGCTTACAGAAAACTCATTTCATTTTTTAAGCTTTTATTTAAATTCCAGTTAGTTAATGTACAGTGTAATATTAATTTCAGGTGTACATTGTAGTGATTCAACAAAACACAACACTCGCTGCTCATCACAGCACGTGCACTCCTTAATTCCCATCACCTATTAATCCATTCCCCCACCCAACTCCATTCTGGTAACCATCAACTTGTTCTCTCTAGTTAAGAGTCTGTTTCTTGATTTGCCTCTCTCTTTTCTTCCCCATGATCATTCACTCTGCTTCTTAAATTCCACACGAGTGAAATCATACATTTGTCTTTCTCTGACTTATTTGGCTTAGCATACTACTCTCTAGCTCAGTCCATGTTGTTGCAAATGGCAATATTTCATTCTTTTTTATGGCTGAGTAATATTCCATTGTATATATTATATATATTACACACACACAGAGACACACACACACTCACCACTTCTTTCCCCACTCATCAGTCGATGGACATTTAGGCTCTTTCCATAACTTAGCTCTTGTACATTATGTAGTAATTGCATAGTGCAATTGCTGGGTTGTAGGGTATCTATATTTTTAACCTTTGGAGAGAACTCCAAAAGTTAATATTTTCCTTAAAAAATGTTTTCTTTGTGAATATATTTTGCAAATTTAATTATAATACATTTTGGTGTTGGTCTGCTTTTGTTGATTTTGATGGGATTCTTTGTGCCTGTTTCCATACCACCTGCCCCAGTTATTTGCCTGCCTTCTCTCCAGGAGTACAGCAATGTATTTAGCACTCTATCTGAGCTAAGCCTGCTGATATTTAAAATTCTAGTCTTTAAGCCCCACTGAATCAGCCCCTCTCGTTTTCCCAGCCAATGGCTTTGGGGAAATGTTCTCTTTGTGCATTCCTCTGTGTGGTCATCTCTCTCTCGCCTTTCTCTGACCTACCACCACCACCTCCTCCCACCCCTGCTGCAGTACCTGGGATCTGTTTCTCCCCTAAGTCTCTGCACTTCCTACCTTCTTCTTTCTCTCTCTTTAGTTGTGGAGTTTGCTCTGTCATTCTTCAGGTTAATTTCTGGGGTTAGAATGAGTTGATAGTTATATAGCTGTGCTCAGGAGTGAGATGAGCCTAAGGTCCTCTTACTCCACTGCCATCTCAGCTCCCCTGAGACTCATATCAAATTGAAGTAAACACATAGGCTTGATGTGAAGGGATGGAAAAATATATTCCATATAAGTGGAAACCAAAAGAAAGCAGGGGTAGCTATATTTATATCAGACAAAATAGATTTTGAACCAAAAATGGTAGCAAAAGACAAAGAAGGTCATCATATAATGATAAATGATAATAAGAATATGTAATAATCATATTTATACACACCCAACATTAGAGCACATAAACACATTAAGCAAATACTAAAACATATCAAGGGATAAATAGACAATAACAAAATAATAGTAGGGGATTTTAATATACTACTTCAGCAATAGGTTGACCATTCTACCAAGACTGAATCAGAAGAACTCGTTTTATGAGGTCAGCATTACCCTTGCACCAAAGCCAGATAAGGACAGCATAAGAAAGAACAACTGTAGACCAATATCCCTGGAAAATATAAATGCATAAATATTAGCAAATAAAATTCAACATTAAAAGGATCATACAACATGAGCAAGTTGAATTTATCCCTGGAATGCAAGGATGTGTCAACATATACAAATCAAAAAATGTGATAGACCATGTTAATAAAATGAAAGCTAAAAATCATATGATCATCTCAATAGATGCAGAAAAACCTTTTTACAAAATACATCATCCTTTCATGACAAAAACCTTCAACAAATTGGGTATAGAAGGAATGTACCTCAAAATAATAAAGACCATATAAGACAAACTCATACCTAACATTATATTCAATGGTAAAAGATTGAATGCTTCCTCC
This sequence comes from Prionailurus bengalensis, assembly GCF_016509475.1. Classification (NCBI taxonomy): domain Eukaryota; kingdom Metazoa; phylum Chordata; class Mammalia; order Carnivora; family Felidae; genus Prionailurus; species Prionailurus bengalensis. The sequence continues at coordinate 31,068,580 of NC_057353.1, read as the reverse complement.
AAGATCAAGAGCAAGACAAAGGTGCCCATTCTCACCATTCCTATTCAATATAATACCGGAAGTTCTACTAGAGCAATTAGGCAAGGCAAAAAAAATAAAAGGCATCCAAATCAGACAGGATGAAGTAAAACTGTACTATTTGCAGATGATATAAATTTATATAGAGAAAATCCTAAATACTCAACCTAAAATCTGTTAGAACTAATCAACAAATTCAGTACAGTTGCAGAATATAAAATCAACTTACAGACTTCATTGCATTTCTATACACAAATATCTGAGATAGAAATAAAGGAAACTATCCCATTTACAATAGCATCAAAAATAATAAAAATCCTTAGTTATAAATTTAACCAAAGAAGTGAAAGAACTATATAAATGAAAACTACAAGACTTTGGTGAAAGAAACTAAAGAAGACACAAATGGAAAGATATCCCATGTTCACAGATAAGAATTAATATTGTCAAGGGACACCTGGCTGGCTTAGTCAGTAGAGCACATGACTCTTCATTTCAGAGTCATGGGTTTGAGCCCCACATTGGGTATAGAAATTACTTAAAAATAAAAATCTTAAAAAAAAGGAATAATATTATAAAATGCCCATACTACCTAGAGCTATCTACAAATTCAACACAATCCCTATCAAAATCCCAATGGCAAATTTTATAGAAAATGGATTAATGAATACAGAAAAAATGAGATACATACGTGTGTGTATAAACATGTGCATGTACACGCACACACACACACAAATATTATTTAGCCATGAGAAAGAAGAAAATCCTGCCATTTACAGCAACATCAATGTACCTTAAGGAAATTTTAGTGAGATAAGTCAGAGAAAGACAAATACTGTACGATATCACTTATACATGGAATCCAAAAAGGCTGAACTCAGAGAATGAAATAATGGTACCAGGGGCTGAGAGGTAGGGGAAGTGGTGAGATGTTGTTTAAGGGTATAAACCTGCAACTGAGAGATAAATAAGTTCTGGATAATTAATATCTAATGCACAGAAGAGTGAAAACAGCATCTGTTTTGGGGTGCTTGGGTGGCTCAGTCGATTAAACATCTGACTCTGGGTTTGGGCTTAGGGCATGATCTCACAATTTGTAAGTTCAAGCCCCACATTGGGTTCTGCACTGCCAGCACAGAGCCTGCTTACAATTCCCTCTCTCCCTCTCTCTCTGCCCTTCCCCTGCTCATGTTCTCTCTCAAAATAAATAAATAAACTTAAAAAATAGCATACTGTGTAATAAATTTCAAAGTTGCTAAGAGATTAGATCTTAATTATCACAAAAAGGAAGTGATAATTATGTGACATGGGAGAGGTGTTAGCTAATGCTACAGTAGTAATCATATTGCAAAATATAATTATACATATAAATGTATCAACACATTGTATACTTTAAATTTATGAAATGTTATAGGTCGATTACATCTGTTAAAAACCCACTGAACTATTTTTTAAAAAATAGTTTGTTTAATACAGTAGAAAAACATTTTCTAAATCTGGAATCATAACTCCTATATCTTTATTTTGGCCTTCCCAATTATAAAATTTTAACAATTTATATTTAAATCGAGTCTCATTTTTCTCAACTATATATTGCTGATGTTCAAATTAAAACCTTACAGAGTTTGTTCAGGAATTTAATACAATTGTGTTTTCTAATGTTTGGCATATAATGTAACTCACTATATAAGTTTTTTTCTAGATTAAGTACAGAATCATGTCTTACTTGTGGAAGGATCCAAATAATGGTTTGTGAACAAAATGAGGGGGAAATCTAAGACACAGACTTAACTTTTGGCTCTTATGTCCAGTTTTAAGCACAAAATTGAACCATTTTTGAGGAAAGCAAATAAATGTATTAGTTCAAAATTGTAGTTTTAAGTATTTATATTCATTTATGTTATTCCATTTAGGGTTCTCATAAACTGCATTGGACTCAACTGTTTTATTTGCAAGAGACAGAAAATCCAAATCAAAATTTCGTAAAAATAATTATTGCCTAAATAACTTAAAAATTTAATGTTAAACAAGAGTAAATATTTCTTGTTGGGCTCCCCCAAAAGCAGGCTTTAAGACAACAATATGAACACAAGTTGGTACGTGGTTGTTAATCTCAGCTAGAAGGATGAAGAAATAAATCTATAAAGGGTGAAGCTTCAAAAGTGTTCCATGTAGGCAACTGATGTTAAGTCTCACTGGGAAATTTTGAAAGACTGTGCAACCCAAACAATAGATGAGAAGACCTATTAATCACTGGTTGATAGCTACTTCAAAAGAATGGTAACTCACTAGCACTTCCTCCTTGGTTGATGGGAGGGCAGAGTGGGGTCAGGCATTAGACAAAGGCCTCAATCCAAGAGACAGGTGCTTGCAGTTAGAAGCAATTAGGACAAGGTACACAGGAATGCTGTGTCAATAGGTATGTTTCTATTATGTCAACTGTGCATATTCAGCTTCTCATATAGTAATATGGGTATAAATTTAAAAAAGAAAAACTACGTAGATGCTTGGGAATCCAGAAATAATGTCTACATCCTGGTTCTAAGAATATAATTTCCAATTTGTAAATACAAATGATATTCATTTAGCTGCTTTTAAACAATTATTTTGTATTTTTGCACTTTCAGGTATCAGTTTTAACAAACTACTTCCTAAATTTTAATTGCTAAAAGTAATTTTCTGCCTATACTGCATACTTCCTTCTTCTTACATTTTATTGTTCACTTTTAACTTAAGGAATAAGTTATGAATTGTGTCAATCATCTATATGTCAATTTAAATGCATCATTTTTGTGGAGAGCTAAATAATACTTTGAGTTTAGCATTGTTTTGGAATATCAACTATTATTTCTTAAACAATGCTAGAATCTGTAATGTTTTACAAATCTAGCTAATTAAGAGAACTGATAAAATTATAATCATTTCTTACCAAAATTATTAAAATGTGCTATCCTCAAGATGGCTTATTTTCTAATATTTTAATAAATTATCCTTGTACTTGCCACATCTTTTCAAAAAGGTATAATGTAATTATTTTGGCTACATTCAGCTGAAACAAGTAATCTCCATTCAAAGCTCTTGAATAAGATTTTTCTTTTTCTTTTAAATATTTTTGTTTCTAAAATACATACAATATTTGATCTAAATAAAAATGTATCAAAAATGTATCTACTTATTTAAAATCTAAAATAAAAAGGCTTATATGTATGTAGTATTATTTTTAACAGTAAGAGAAAATTTACTGAACAATTTTCCTCACAATTGTCACTGAACAGTCTATTGGTAAATATGGTATTTTACATTTCAGCTTTCTACATCAGCAGATGTTTTAGTAATCTATCTGCCTAAAAATAACTGCAGTCAATATAGAAATAATCTTACATATCTGGAATGAACTACTTCACTTACATATAACGTCCATTGCTCATCCCAACAAGTGCCCTCCTCAATGCCCATCACCCATTTTCCCCACTCCCATCAAGCCTCAGTTTGTTCTCGGCATTTAAGATCTCTTTTGGTTTGCCTCTCTCTCCATATCTTATTTTTCCTTCCCTTCAATAAGGTCTCTGTTAAGTTTCTCAAATTCCACATATGATTGAAATCTTATGAAATCTGAATTTCTCTGACTGACCTATTTTGTTTAGCAAAATACCTGCCAGTCCCATCCATGTTGTTGCAAATGGCAAGATTTCATTCTTTTTCATGGCCGAGGAGTATTCCATTGCATAGATATACTACACCCTCTTTAGCCATCCATCAGTTGATGGACATTTGGGCTCTTTCCATAAGTTGGCTATTGTTGATAGTACTGCTACAAACATAGAGTGCATTAGATACAAGCAGCACTCTGTATCATTTGGATAAATTCCTAATAGTGCTATTGCTGGGTTGTAGGGTAATTCTATTTGTAAATTTTTGAGGAACCTCCACACTGTTTTCCAGAGAGGCTGCACCAGTTTGCATTCCCACAAACACTGTGAGAGGATTCTCCTTTCTCCACATCCTCACCAACATGTTTTCTGAGTTGTTAATTTTAGCCATTCTGACAGGTGTTATGTAGTTTCTCGGTGTGGTTTTGATTTGTATTTCCATAATGATTATTGATGTTGAGCATCTCTTCATGTGTCTGTTTGCCATCTGGATGTTTTCTTTGGAAAAGTTTCTATTCATGTGTTCTTCCCATTTATTCAATGGATTATTTGGTTTTTGGGTGTTGAGTTTGGTAAGTTCTTCATAGATTTTTGGTACTAATCCTTTATCTGATATGTCATTTGCAAATACCTTCTCCCATTCCCTTGGTTGCCTTCTAGTTTTGTTGATTATCTCCTTTGCCGTGCAGAGCTTTTTATCTAAATGAAGCCCCAATAGTTCATTTTTGCTTTTATTGCTCTTGCTTTCTGAGACTATCAAGTAAGAAGTTATTGAGGCCGAGCTCAAAGAGGTTGTTGCCTGTTTTCTCCTGTAGGATTTTGATGGTTTCCTGTCTCACATTTAGGTCTTCCATCCATTTTGAATTTATTTTGTGTATGGTGTAAGAAAGTGGTCCAGTTTCATTCTCCTGCATGTTGCTCTCCAGTTCTCCCCAGCACCATTTGATACTCTGTTTTTCCATTGGATACTCTTTCCTGCTTTGTCAAATATTAGTTGACCATATATTTTTGGGTCCATTTCTGGGTTCTCTATTCTATTCCATTGGTCTGTGTCTGTTTTTGTGCCAATGCCATACTGTTTTGATGATTACAGCTTTGTAATACAGGCTAAAGTTCAGGACTGTGATGCCTCCAGCTTTGGTCTTCTTTTTCTTTAAAAAAATTTTTTTAATGTTTATTTATTTTTGACAGAGAGACAGACAGACAGAGAGAGAGAGAGAGAGAGAGAGAGAAAGAGAGAGAGAGACAGCATGAGTGGGGGAGGGGCAGAGAGAGAGGGAGAAACAGAATCTGAAACAGGCTCCAGGCTCTGAGCTGTCAGCACAGAGCCTGATTGATGCAGGGCTTGAACTCATGGACAGTGAGATCATGACCTGAGCTGAAGTTGGATGCTCAACCGACTGAGCCACCCAGGCACCCCATGGTTTTCTTTTTCAATATTACCTTGGCTATTTAGGGTCTTTTGTGGTTCCATACAGATTTTACAATTGTTTTTTCTAGCTCTATGAAGAATACTGGTGCTATTTTGATTGGGATTGTACTGAATGTGTAGATTGCTTTGGGTAGTATCAACATTTTAACAATATTTATTCTTCAAAGACATAAGCATGGAATGTTTTCCCATTTCTTTGTGTCTTTTTCAATTCCTTTCATAAGCTTTCTATAGTTTTGACTATACAGATCTTTTACCTCTTTGGTTAGGTTTATTCCTAGGTATTTTATGGTTATTGGTGCAATTGTCAATAGGATTGATGCCTTGATATCTCTTTTGCTTCATTATTGTTGTATAGAAATGCAACCAATTTCTGTACATTGATTTTATACCCTGAGAATTTCATGAATCCATGTATCAGCTCTAGCAGTTTTTTGGTGGAGTCTTTTGGTTTGTCCACGTAGAGTATCATGTCATCTGTGAAAACGAAAGTTTGACTTCTTATTTGCCTATTTGGATGCCTTTTATTTCATTTTGTTGTCTGATTGTTGAGACTAGGACTTCCAACACTATGTTACACAACAGTGGTGAGAGTGGACATCCCTGTCACGTTCCTGAGCTCAGAGGAAAGTTCTCAGTTTTTCCCCATTGAGGATGATATTAGCCACAGGCCTTTCGTATATTTCAAATATGGTAACATATTTTATGTTGGTAAGCTATCTTCCTTTTATCCCTACCTTCTTGATGGGTTTATTAAGGAAGGATGCTGGGGGCGCCTGGGTGGCTCAGTCGGTTAAGCATCTGACTTCAGCTTAGGTCATGATCTCATGGTTTGTAAGTTTGAACCCCATGTCAGGCTCCCTCTCTCGCTGCCCCTCCCCCACTTGCATTCTGTCTCTCTCTCAAAAATAAACAAACATAAAAAAACTGAAAAAAGTAAAGAATGCTGTATTTTGTCAAATGTTTTTTCTGCATCTACTGACAGGATCATATGGTTCTTATCCTTTCTTCTATTTATGTTATGTGTTATGTTGACTGATTTGCAAATATTGAACCAGCTCTGCAGCCCAGGAATGAATCCCACTTGATCATGGTGATTAATTCTTTTAATATACCATTGAATTCTATTTGCTAATATCTTATTGAGAATTTTTGCATCCATATTCATCAGGGATATTGGCCTGTAATTCTTTTTTAGTGGGGCCTTTGTCCGGTTTGGGAATCAAGGCAATGCTGGCTTCATAGAATGAGTTTGGAAGATGTTTTTCCATTTATTTTTTGAAACAGTTTGAGAAGAATAGGTATTAACTCTGTTTTAAATGTCTGGTAGAATTCCCCCTGGGAAGCCATCTGGCCGAGGACTCATTTGTTAGGATATCTTTGGTAACCAATTCAATTTCTTCACTGGTTATAGGTCTGTTCAAATTTTCTATTTCTTCCCATTTGAGTTTTGGTAGTGTGTATGTGTCTAGGAATTTGTCTCTTTCTTCCAGATTTTCCAGTTTGGTGGCATATAATTTTTCATAATATTCTCTAATAATTGTTTCTATTTCTCCTTCTATTCTGAATGACAACCTTGTTGATAAAGGATTCTTGGCTGCATACTTTCCTGTTCAGTATGTTTTATATTTCCTGCCACTCTCTTCTTGTCTGTCAAGTTTCAGTGGGCAGGTCTGCTACTACTCTTACGTGTCTACCCTTGTAGATTAAGGTCCATTTGTCCCTACCTGTTTGCAGAATTCTGTCTTTATCTTTGTATTTTGCCAGCTTTGCTATGATATTTTGTGGTGTTGACCTGCTTTTGTTGATTTTGAAGGGAGTTATCTGTGTCTCTTGGACTTGGATGCCAGTTTCCCTCCCCAGATTATGGAAGGTCTCAGCTATAATTTGTTCAAATATACCTTCTGCCCCCTTTCTCTCTCTTTCTTCTTCTTCTGGAACTCCTATGATACAGATATTTTGTTTCATTGAATCCCTTAGGTCTCTAATTCTCCCTTCATAGACTAGTAATTTCCTTTCCCTCTTTTTTTCAGCTTCATCATTTTCCATAATTTTATCTTCCATTTCACTTATTCTCTCCTCTGCTTCTTCCATCCTCACTGTCACTGTATCTAGTTTATTTTGCATCTCATTTATAGCCTTTCTTAATTCATCATGACTATTTCTTAGGTCTTTGATCTCTGCAGCAATAGATTCTCTGCTGTCTTCTATGCTTTTTTCAAGTCCTACCATTTTTCTTATGACTGTTATTCTAAATTCTTGTTCAGATATGTTGTTTATGTCTGTTTGGAGCAATTTTCTTGCTGTCATTTGTTCCTGGAATTTCTTTTGAGAATTCTTCCATTTCATCATTTTGGCTAGGTTTCTGTCCTTTACATGTTTTCATAGCTTGTTATGTGTCCTGTACCTGTGAGAAGTACTATATTAAAAAAGGAGTCATACTTTGTCCAGGGCCTTGCACTTCAGGAAGTGTTTTTGGTGTGTGTTGCGTGCACTCTGTTGTTGCATATTTGGCTGTCCTGTCCCACTGGTCAGTCTTCTACAAAGCTTCTCCTTACTGGTAGTGGTGGATTGTTTAGAGCTTCTTCCAGGTGTGCTTTGATTTGTTCAAAGGGAAAGGGCACGGGGCCTGATTCCATACAAACAGAAAAATGAAAGGGGCAAAAAAAAAGGCCAAGCAGAGACTCAAAGAAACTAACAGGCTTAATCTAGAGAGGGAGAAAGGAAAATAAAGAGGCAGATATAGAAAAGGTATAAAAAGAATAGAGTAAAAATTCATGATTAAATAGACAAAAAAAGAGAAAGAAAGAAAAAAATATGTAAATAATATGTGCATATATTATATATAATTATTGACCATAAATCAAATCAGAAACTATGAGCCTGATTCCAAGGGAAAGAAAAATAGGGGGGTAGAAAGAAAAAGAAGAGCAAAGAGAAAAGAAGGAAATAAAAGAGAAAAGAAAAAAGGAGCAACAGACTAACATACTAAACCGCAGGATAGTTGTCTATTGGTGCCTGGGACTGGTGGCCCTGCTGGTCCAGAGGAGAGGCAATCTGGTTCACTCAGTGTCAGTACTGCTCCAGTAGATAAGCAGTTGCCACGAACGGAGGGTGGCTGAGTGGGTCCCACCTCCACTGGGTGCCGCTGTCCTGTTCCCTGAAACCCCACCATGTTGGTGATGGGGAGAAAAATGGCACATTATATTTTTATATATTAACATGCTAAATATTTAATATTAAAATATTTATGTATGTGTATTTCTATTTATATAAGTTTCCATAAAGAAGTTAAATCTCACATGCTGTCCCCTAACTTAATTTGAGCTCACACCTACATCATTCTCAATGTTCTAGTAGTCAATCTCAAATGAAAGCAATGACATAATGAAAAACTGATTCACACACTATACTATTCTCTGCTCACTATAACTCTGCCTCCGGAGTTAGAAGCTATAAAGAAACACTGGCACTTTAGCTTTACTATCAAGAGGGAGTTTTATCAGGCAGAACTTGCTTTAGAGATTTGCATTTTATTGGATGGACAAGTGACTTTGATAGTGACAGATGATATTGAGAGGTTTTCTACAAATGCTTTGTAACTGCCCCTCCACTACCAATAAATATTGTTTAACATGTTTATCTCTGTAGCAACACGCTTTACATAACATATTTAAAATATAAATATAACAATTTTAGTATGTAGGCTAACCAGTATTTTCACAATTGCATTCCACAGATTAGCTATCTAGATAATATTAAGTACTTAAAACAGGAAACAGGAATAAAACCATGCCATAATTTGAAATTAAGGCAACTAAGGATAATTCAGGAATGAAAAGATAATCTCAGGTACAAAATACAAGACGGGAAAGAGCAAATGGAAAGCCCAATGACTGACATGAGACAGTGCCTAGAGAAAATACACAGCCAATGTGGTATCACCTTGTTTCTGGTACTGTTAACAGAAGCTGATAATCATTTCAGTCTTAAAGTGACAACATATTAGCCTGAGAAGAAAAACAGAATAGAGGAAAACTCTCAATAGCTTTGCTTTGTATTGTGTAATAATTTTTTCAACAGCAAAAAAAAAGTCAATATTGTCTATAGACCTAGCAGTATGTGGAGAAGAAGGTATAAAAATTCTGGTATCATGTTTACTTTTCTATACGGACTAAAAAGGAAGTGGATCATATTTGGATAAATACAAAGATATTTCAATACTAAGATAATTCTTTGCATTTCTCAATAGCATTCCTGCTTTCCAGTGACACTTGACTTCAAGTTTGATTCAGCAAATTATCAACTATTAACTAAATACCCAGTATGTGGAGACACAGAAAAAAAAAAACCTCTGCTTGTGGAGTTTATACTCTAGTGGAGAACTTAGTGTCTGGTAGGAAGGCATTTTCATTTCCTAGAATGCATCACACTTTCCCAGATTGCTGGTTTCTGAAACAGAGTTTCTCCTGTTTTCATAAACTACTACTGCCGATTCCTACTCATTTTCCAGTATCCCAAATATTACTTCTCCTGTAAGTTTTTATAATAGTACAAAACTGAGTTTAGTGTGCACAGTCATATGTCATGAGACTATCTGATGTTTAATTTATCAGTACTAATACATTTTATTGAAGATGAATTGACTTTCTTAATTAGATTTATAATTATTGTTTGGTCTACCTCAGTGCCTAAGAAAGTGATTGGTACGTAAAAAATGCTAAATTAAATCTATTTAATTGTGAGGCTGAGCAAGTATTGTACCATTATTATTAGGGAAATACTCTCTTGTTTATTCTAAAGTAGAGTAAGAGTAAGGGCTAGCTGTTTCTGAATGAGAAAAAAAATAACCAGACTAATTAATTGAAAAATTTGATTAAACCTCTTTCTAACATTAAAGAATTGGCTGTTTCTTTCCATTCTTGTTTTCATTTTGATATTATTGGGTCATATCAAACAAATAAGTTATGTTAGATGATTTGTCAAACATGCATGGAGAATATGGAGGCTTACACTGAGGAAAATATCTTACTACTTTATTAGAATATAATTAGTAAAACTGTTTCTGTTATGCTACATGTAATACTGCATATAGATTCACTTTAAAAATCAATTTAATATTTAAACATATAAAGTATATTTATTAACCACATTGTAAAATAAGAAAATGGATGAACTGAGGAGGTAAAAATATGATAAAATTTCTAATTTTAAAATTCATACCTGCATGATCATGGTGAATTTCTTCATTTCTCTGAACCTCTACTCTATTTTTTTAAAAATCAATTTTCTTGTTGTTATGCTATCAAATGATACTATTTAAAATTTTTCCCAACTTTATTGAGGTACAATTGACAATAAAATTGTATGTATTTAAGTTGTACAATATGATGATGAGATATATGTATACACTGAAATGATTATGCCAATCAAGTTAATTAACACATCCATCACTTCACATAGCTGTCATTGTGTGTGTGTGTGTGTGTGTGTGTGTGTGTGTGTGTGTGTGAGTGTGTGGTGAGAACACTTAATATCTATTCTCTGAGTGGATTTCAAGTATATAATATAGTATTATTAATTATGCTATATATTGGATCCTCAGAACTTACTCATCTATAACTAAAAATGTGTAACCTTTCACTAACACTTCCCAATTTTCCCCATCTCCCATCATTATACTGTGTTTCTTTGAGTTCAGCTTTTTTTAGATTGTACATATAAGTTAGATCAGACACCATTTGTCTTCTCTGTCTAGCTTAATGCCCTCCAAGTTCATCCATGTTGTCACATGTAGTAGGGTTTCCTTCCCCTGGATATATACATATTGCATTTATTTATCCATTCATCCATTGAGAGACACTTAGGTTGTGTTTGAATCTTAGCTGCTGTGAATACACTGCAATGTAAGTGTAGTTATCTCTTTAGATACTTATTTTGTTTCCTTTGCATATATACCTAGAAGTGGTACTGCTGTGTCATAAATTAGTTCCATTTAAAAAAATATATTTATTTATTCTGAGAGAGAAAGAAAGTATAAGCAGGGGAAGGGAAGAGAGAGAGGGAGAGAGAGAATCCCAAGCAGGCTCTGCGCTGATGCAGGGTTCAGTCTCACAAACCGCGAGATCATGACCTGAGCTGAAATCATGAGTTGGACACTTAACCGACTAAGCCACCCAGGTGCCACAAGTTAGTTCCATTTTTAATTTTTGAGGAACCTCCATACTGTTTTCCATAGTTACTGCACCAATTTAAATTTCCAACTACAGTACATTGGGGTTCCCTTTTCTCCACATCCTCACTAACACTTGCCATCTCTGTCTTTAATAATAGCCGTCTTAATTGGTATGAGGTGATTTTGATTTGATTTGTAGTTTTTCCCTGATTATTAGTGATGTTGACACCTTTTCATGTACTATGTGTCCTTGGAAAAATGTTTATTCTGGTTCTTTGCTCATTTTTTTTAAATTTTTTTTTTCAACGTTTATTTATTTTTGGGACAGAGAGAGACAGAGCATGAACGGGGGAGGGGCAGAGAGAGAGGGAGACACAGAATCGGAAACAGGCTCCAGGCTCTGAGCCATCAGCCCTGAGCCTGACGCGGGGCTCGAACTCACGGACGTGAGATTGTGACCTGGCTGAAGTCGGACGCTTAACCAACTGCGCCACCCAGGCGCCCCGCTCATTTTTAAATTGAATTACTTGCTATTTTGCTATTGATTTTCTTATATATTTTGAATATTAACCCCTTATCAGATACATGGCTTGTAGTATTTCACATATATAAGGACTAGAGCATTTAAAAGAAAATAAAGTCCTAATGCTTTCAACTTTATACTTTGTGACAAACCTTGCTTCTTCTACAATTCTTTCTTTATTGCAATAATTCACAAACACCTTAATAAATTATTTATAAGATGGAAAAGAAGCAAATGGTATACCTTGATTTTTCCACTTCTATATACACTAGATTTGAATGAAAAACTATATTATAAATTGACCCTAAACAGTAATATTAAAATAATCTGATTGTTGTTCTTGTCATCACATTTATAAATGTAACATTACATATGGTATTTAATTAATTTTTCTTTGTTTAAAAAAATCATACTATGAAAAAAGTCATTAATGATCTATATGTAAAGTTTCTTTTCTTGGCACTGAATATGCAATGGATAATTTGTGTTGAAAAGTGGTTACTCAGATAATGCTGAAATGAACTCTATAAAGGTCATTAGCCTTATTTATTAAAATAAAATTAGGGGTGCCAGAGTGACTCAGTTGTTTAAGTGTCTGACTTCAGCTCAGGTCATGATCTCATGGTTTGTGAGTTTGAACCCTCCATTGAGCTCTCTGCTGACAGCTCAGAGCCTGGAGCCTGCCTTGGATGCTGTGTCTCACTCTCTCTCTGCCCCTCCCCTGCTTATGCTCTGTCTCTCTCTCAAAAATGAGCAAACATCACTCATCATCAGGGAAATACAAATCAAAACCACTAGGAGATACCACCTCACACCTGTCAAAATGGATAGTATTAACAACTCAGGCAACAACAGATGTTGGCAAGGATGCGGAGAAAGATGATCTCTTTTGCATTGTTGGTGGCAATGCAAGCTGGTGCAGCCACTCTGGAAAACAGTATGGAGGTTTCTCAAAAAGCTAAAAATAGATCTACCCTATGACCCAGCAATTGAACTACTAGGCATTTATCCATGGGATACAGGTGTGCTGTTTTGAAGGGACACAGGCACCCCCATGTTTATAGCAGTACTATCAACAATAGTCCAAGTATGGAAAGAGTTCAAATGTCCATCAATGGATGAATGGATAAAGAAGATGTGATACACACACACACACACACACACACACACACACACACACACTGGAGTATTACTCAGCAATCAAAAAGAATGAAATCTTGCCATTTGCAACTACATGGATGGAACTGGAGGGTATTATGCTAAGTGAAATTAGTCAGAGAAAGACAAAAATCATATGACTTCACTCATACGAGGACTTTTAGAGACAAAACAGATGAACATGAGGGAAGGGAAACAAAAATAATATAAAAACAGGGAGGAAGACAAAACAGAAGAGACTCATAAATATGGAGAACAAACTGAGGGTTGCTGGAGGGGTTGTGGAAGGGGGATGGGTTAAATGGGTAAGGGGCATTAAGGAATCTACTCCTGAAATTATTGTTTCACTATATGCTAACTAATTTTGATGTAAATTTTAAAAAATTAAAAATAAAATTAAAAATAAATGTTTTAAAAAATAAGTAAACATTAAAAAAAATAAATTAAAATGCAGTATTCAATTTCTTTGGTTAATTCAAACAACTTCTGTTTCTGCAATAGTTTAGGGCAGATTACATATAAATAATATGAAAATACTCATTTATAAATTATAATGTGTTCAATATATTAGTATAATAATTTGTGATAGAAGCATTTATGCCTATTCCTCAATCTTTAGAATAATTTTAGTCATTGGACATTATTGTAAAAGTCACACCTCACTAAACTAATAACCACACTGCAACAAAATGATAGATTTGCTTGCAATCGCCTTTTGACCAAAGTCATGATTATGTACTAACAGAATGGAAGATAGACAGGATAAAAGGCTCTGATTGTTCAGACTACACACAATAACTGGTAATACACAACACCAAGTAAGAAAAACATTATAGTCAGCATCTTATCTTTCTCCAATTTTTTTTATATAGCTGAGATTAATATGAAAAAACATAGTTTAAATTATGTTGGTTTTAAAATAGATAACCAGCTTTGGATCCAAAAAAGGATTTAAAATAACTACAATATTAATGATGAGCATCAGTATTTTCCACCGAACCTCTAAGTGAAGTACACCCAACCAGATTTCTTTCTTTCTTTCTCTTCCTTTCCCAGGAGTCTCCCTAATTTTTCACTGGCTCTGGATTAAAGAAGTATTTTGATGCTCTTTCATTTCCTGACAAACCTGGTGACTGATAAATGTTCACAGAGAGCTTTATGCTCTGGAGAACTTAGATCTGTATATATTAATCACAAGGTGGAAAGTTTATTCCTCTTCTTTTGTTCTGCTTCCCATTGTCAAAACTTTAGCTGATATATGGATATAAGAAAGAATGCAGCAACCTCAGTTCCATGCAATTTATATAACGTGAGCTTGAATTTTTGTTCTCAGGTTGTCCTTCTTGTCTTTGTATTTTGAAGAGGCTTTAAATCTCTCTCTTCTACTTTTTTGTCATTGTCACCATCTTTTGCAGTTTCTTTGGCAGCTTCCTCACCATTCTGTTCAGGTTGTAAAAGATCTTCCTATTATAAATGGCTTTTAACACATCCCCTCTCTTTTCTGCTTTTCATAGCATTCTAACCTTGCTTTGATCCTTTTTCTTCCCTTTCTTTTCATTTCTCCCCCTACCCCAGCTTTTTTTTTTTTCTTGGTTTTCATTTCTAATGTCTCCTTACAGTGACATCAGATTGCTCAGTAGGCAGTTCATATTGATTTGGCTACTGTTTGGAAAGCAGATTTCATTTTAAGTAGAGAAATAGGAATGTCTGAAGAAGGACACACTTTGTAGAACAAAAGACTGGGCAGCTGCTTCCGGACTCTTCCTTTTTGGAATACTAAGGAGAGATCTATCTCTTCAAATCCTAACAGTTATTTCACCTATGGGATTTTTTAAAGACCCATAAAAACTTATCAGTAAAAAAACTTTCTGCATTTATTTTCAAGTAATTTTCTTTGAGAAATCGATTCCTTAGTACGTTAGAATTTCTGTAAAACAGAAAATATAAGGGGGGAGGGGCCAAGGCAGGGATTGCTATCAGATCAAATGGGGTGAAAATGTATTCCTTTGGAAGCATGTCCTCATTCTCTTTAATTGAGCCCCTACTTGTTTCTCAATTGTTCTCTGTTGTAGTCTGATAGCTTTCATCCTGACTGTTTTGTTTCTCTCCTATTCTCGTTTATAGTGTCAACTTACATTTAGGGCAGTGAGAGTTAACTTGCTCACTGTGACACTGCAATCAATTAATCACCTTTAGCTTTCTTTTCTGCCTTCCTATTGGCTAGTTTATAATTGAGCCATGGGGCAAAAGCCATTTCCAGCCACAGTCTGTCAGCTTGTTCAGCAACTCATTTATTAGTTTGATAAGATAACCTTTTCACAGCAACATCTAATCAAAAGCACCAAATTTAACATACAGTGGAATTATTCAGAAATCCGTGTCTAGATTCTACTTGGGTCAGATTATAATGGTCAGAGAATTGTTCTCTCAGAATTAATTGGGAGTAGAAATGTAGTATGTAGTCCTCTGACCATTATGCTCTGGTTCAAGATGTTGATAAAGACTACAGACTATGAGACAGTTGACAGCTAAGTACCTAGAATACAGAAATATTTTTTTTCCCTAACTTTGAATTTCACTATGTAAACCTAAACTTACTAAGCCATTCACATTTAAATTTTTTTATTAAACAACTATATTCTATGGCAAATTTTATCTTCTTCTGTATTTCATACTATTTAATAGGTAAACCTTACCCTGATTTCCCTCTCTTTATATAATTATAATGTCACATAAGAAATACTCCATTTTCTTTAGATTCAAAAGAGATAGTATAAATCTTCACTATAATCTTTAATTTGAATTATGGGGAGATTCCACTTAGGCTAGCGGGTACAGCACCTGTACCACCTCACCATACAGATAGTTTCTACCAGGTAAAATCTGTTCCAGAGCACAACAGAATGAAGCACAACATCATGTATTCTCCAAAATCTAGGTTCCCACCTCCTTTACAGAGAAGTCATAGTCCCTTTTGCTTATCTTATACAAATTTTGCTTGTTTTGACACATATATGAATTAATTAAAACTACTTTTTGTTATTTTTCACTTTACATTCCTTTCTCCCCTCCCCATGGAAAATATAAATTTTACTTAATTTTTATGTGTAACCAAAGATCCATTCTTATTTGCACTCTTTTCCTTTCTGTTGAGGCGTTAGTACTAAGAAAAGGAAGCTGTAATGATGCCTTTTCCAGATTCCCCTTCTAAAAAGTACTTGCTGCTCAAATACCCCCCTTTAATACAGTGTGTTCTCTCAGCTGCAAGAGATGTCATTGGCAGACAAACCTCAGCTGGCAGCACCCTCAGGGATGGCTTCAGCATCAGAGAACTTCCTCACTCAAGGTCATGCCCTTCAGGGGGTGACCAACATCAAATGACTGATGGAGAAGGGTATATAAATGCTTAGTCATTTCAGCCAATGAAGGACTATTCTAACAGGTTGTTCTGCAAGTGACTGGTTGAGGTTATCACTAGCCCAGGACCAGAACTCAAGTACTCCTGCTCTCAAACCTTGTTTCATGCCTCTCCTTCCACAAGTGTTGATAAATCTGAGTCCATCTCAGTCTCTTTCCCAAAGAACACAATTTGTGATATATGGTAAGTTTCTTTACATGCTTGTCACATTCTCAATCCTTGCACTCTATTTTACTATTCAAAATCATATATGACTAAAGTGCTATTAATTATTACTATAATCATAATCATATAAAATGAGTACTTATTTAGCCCATTAAATGCTCACAAGAGAAGATGTTTAGAATGAAAATAAAAGGTTATGCTACATTACTGAGTACTTATAATATGCCAAGCTTATTCTAAGTATTCTTGGGTACCAATTATTTTATGTAATTCTTCAACAGTTAAGCAAAGCGTCATTCAGCATTTAAAGTAACTTGAACAAAGTTGTATGGTTATAAGAAAGTATCAGAACCTAGATTTTAAATATGCAAATCTTGTCTCAGTCTTCCTAGTCTTACATTACCTTTGAGATGTTTAATCCAGGGGTCATCACATATGAGCATAAACATACATCAGAATTGTGGGGAATAAACTTAGGATTCCCTGGGTTAACAAGGCATAAAGAATTACAAAGCCATAGGATGCTCACACTCAAGTTTGGGTAAACAAGATTAGGCGAATAAGGATAGAGAATGGAGGCAAAGTCCCCCAGGATGGGCGTGGGGCAAAGGCCCACAGAATAGAGAGAAGCAGGGCAAAGGCCCCAGTACAAAGGTATATAAAGTAAGCAAGATTAGATATTCAGGGCAAAAATGCCCCCCCAATTTAGTACTATAGCAGAAAGCTGCTTTCACAGAAAGGAAGGACCAACTTAGTTAAACAGGTAAATAGGGCTATAGACTGCTGCAGGTAAAGCTGCCGAGAGCAGAGCTGATAAGCCAAAGAAAGGTGCCTTATTAACCCTGAGGTTATGTGCTCTGTCTTATCTCCTAGGCCAACTAAGATAAACAGACACAGTGCCTCCTCTCTGCCATTAACAACCATCTGCCCATCTGCCTGGATTTTGTTTTATATTGACCCAAACCCCAAACACCATATATCTTCAGAACCTCCTTTTCCTCATGCCTACGAGTTAATATTCACAGATTCACTGTGTCTTTGTGCACACTCATCCCGTTTGTAAGCCTTCTGATCTTAATAAATATGGAGTAAGGACCCTTATTTGGGGCTCTTGTCTTTTCCTGGACATTAGCCATCTCTCACATTTTAATCCTGCATCCACTCTCTTGATGGACAAGAGAGAACTTTAGACCCAGAGTCTATGACACAAAATCACATGGAATGATTGGAGGAAAATACAGATTGCTGGGCCCCACTTCCAGAGATTTTCAATCAGGCAATCTGAGGTATGGCCAGAGAACTAACATTTCTATCAAATTCTCAGGTGATGTTGATACTGCTGTTCCCGAACCATACTTTCAGAAACATTGGTTTAAATAACAATACAGGCATCCTCTCAATTTATCTGGAAGTGATATTAGTTGAATCAATGATCTAGGAATCTACACTGTTTATATGGTCACTAGCAAAATGAAGTAAATGGATATACTACTCTGTTTCTTTAGCTTCTTATGAAACTCCAACTCACATTGTTTGTATGTAAACAATGGAGTTAAACTTGGATTAAAAATACACTTTGATTTTTATAACTTAATCTAGCTTTGGGGTAACAATTCAAAGATCTGAAAGAGTGAGTCTAAGAGATGAAGGCTTTGTGGTGATGGAGTGCTTTCTTTTTAATATTTATTCTTTCTCTTTTAACACTACAAAGCTTTTTATTATAATTTTTAAAAATTTTTTAATGTTTATTTTTGAGAGAAAGAGAGAGAGATACAGAGCATGAGTGGGGGAGGGACAGACAGAGAGAGAGAGGGAGACACAGATCCAAAGCAGGCTCCAGGCTCTGAGCTGTCTGCACAAAGACCAATGGGGGGCTCAAACTCAGAAACAGTGAGATCATGACCTGAGCCAAACTCGGACACTTAACTGACTGAGCCACCAAGGCAGCCCTATAAAAAAAGATTTTTAAACAAGCATTATTAATTTTGTAACTAAAGAAAAGATAAAGGAGGAGGAGAAGTAGAAAGAAGAAAACAGAACAGTTAGGCCATTTTACCCAATGACCAAACATTCAAATATATATGCAGTTCTGCTGATATATATATGTGTGTGTGTATATATATATATGTGTGTGTGTGTGTGTATATATACATATATATATATGTGTGTGTATGTATATATACATATATATATAATGTGATAATAATGTGAATGTGTAATGTGATATATCCAGTTTTAAAAATTGTCTCACTATACAAAATTGCAAAATAAAATCAGTGTGATTATGGGAATATAGGGAAATAATACTCAAAATTTCCTCAGTGACACACTTTTTAAAAAGATAGAAATCTAATAAAAATGGTCGCACAGTTTAACATATGTTAAATGGTTAAAGGGGTACCCAGGTGGCTCATCTGGTTAAGCTTCTTGATTTCAGCTCAGGTCAAGATCCCAGGGTTATGGGATCAAGTCCTGTGTTGGGCTCTGTGCTGAGCATGGAGCCTGCTTAAGATTATCTTTCTCTCGGGGCACCTGGGTGGCTTAGTCGGTTGAGCATCTGACTTCGACCCAGGTCATGATCTCACAGCTCGTGAGTTTGAGCCCCGCGTCAGGCTCTGTGCTGACAGCTCAGGGCCTGGAGCCTGCTTCGGATTCTGTGTCTCCCTCTCTCTCTGCCCTCCCCAACTCATGCTCTGTCTCTCTCTGTCTCTTAAAAATGAATAAATGCTAAAAAAATTTAAAAAAAAGATTATCTTTCTCTCTTAAAAAAAAAAAGAAAAAGTACATAAATACTATAATAAATATGTCAGTTTATCTTGAAAAAGACCTGATACTTGCTTATAGAAGGAGGGTCAGAATCAGGCAGCTTGTGAAGTATTGGAAGGAACATTGTCTAAAATCAAATGTGAAGTTGTAAGACCTGATGTGGATAGGTGTGGCTTATGGTCTTCCTCTCCACACAGGCACCAAACATCACAGTTATAAATTGATTGCAATCTTAATCCTAAAACATCTTTTTTCTTCCTTTGAAATGTAGATATTTTGCGGGATACATTTCTAGTAGATGCCTCTGTCATCAAAATTGAAAAGTTGATCTAATGTATAAACTTCTACTTCAAATAATTTTTGTACCATGGCTGGAAATTCCCCCACCCCCCCGCCCCCTCAGATTTCTCATATGCACTAATGGTTTGGCTCAATAGCTAAAGACTTCGGAGATACACCAAACTTTGAAATCACTAAATCAGCCACAAAAGCACGAAAATGAACCACTTCCACAAGGTTTGGCAATTTAAGATCTCTACATATAGTGCTTTCTCTTTGTGCAATACATTTCCAATTTTCTGTGGTTTGTTCTTCAATTCATATGATCAACAATTCTTAACATTTTCTATCTATTTCTTAAAGTCCAGTTCTTATGACTTTGCAACACTAAGTTTTTCTTTTGTTTTTGTAACATTGTTTGTGATGTTCTACCATGTAGATTTCTTTACAGCTGAAGAGATAGCAAATGTTCTGTTGTTTCTTCCAAAATACTTTATTATTTCCATCTTCTCCTCAATACCTAAAGAGTTCCTGTTTCATTCACTATGGGTGTTTTGAGACAAGAAAAATTATTCATGTTTCAAATGTTGAATGGGATATACATATTTGTGTATATGTGTACATACATGCGTGTATATATATACACGTATACATATATATATGTATATGTATATGTATATATATATATATATATATATATATATATACTGGAATAGCAAAATAAAACCTAGTTGAATAACACATACAGTGAAATAAGACCAAGGTAGTTGGTTTGAAGTCTATGCACATGTGTTGTTTTATATATTCCTAAACAACACAATTCAACTGGATGCAGTTATCTGTGTTTACTTCATGTTTTTCAGGAATGAAATTATACATAAGCAAACATGAAATTTCTATTATATTCAAAATGTTCACTAATGTATCAATTGTGTGGAATGGAATTTTTTTTCAAAGCAAGTATTATGGCAGAATTGACTATATATGCTGATGACTGGATATGATTACAAAATATAAAATCATGGAAATAATGCCTGTTGGAAAACAAATATTGAAGGCATGCCTTAGATTGGTTGTACAGGGTAGCGTCTTACAGTTCAGTGACACTTATTTTAATATGTGTTCCATTCTGATGTCTTCTGATTGGATGACAGAGAATTTATTTTCCAGATACATACTCAAAAGTTAAAGACTTGGATTTTTGCCTTCTTTTTGTGGTATTTCCTGAACATTTTACACCTTTGGTTGTCAGCAAGTATAAGCATCAACTGAAGGAGTTTTGTTGACATTATTTAACAAATATATCCATTAACACGATTCTTATCTCTAATTTTATATTCAATATTTTCTTCTAAAAATAGTATGCTTTGTTCCACCTGCTTCCATGATTTTAGAGATTGTTAGAATCCTGCAGTTCATTACCCCATGTTATGTATGAGAGAACTCAGCTTCTGAGAGGTAAATTGCTCCCTTCATTCACAGGATTGTTCAAAGATACAGCAGGGCTTATAATATAGACCTTTCTATTTACATTGCTGTGGTTGTTTATATTAAATATAGTTTTTGTTCCTTTTTGCAAGTTGCACTCTCTAATCACCATATACACTCTCTGGGATAAAATAACAAGCTTTCTGGAAGTCTGGGGCAAAGTAAATCCTTTCTCAAACTCACTGTCAATTTATCTGAGATGGCTTAACATAAAATCAATCCATTCTCAAGAATTTTTGCCTGACCTAGCCATGCTTAGCAGACAAGGAAAGGTGTTTCTGCACACTGAAGTATAATGTGCAAAAAACAAACAAACAAACAAACAAAAAACAAACAAACAAAAAAAAACAAACCCACACACAACAACAACAAGCCATTTCTGGATTAAAAAAAAAAATCAACAGAACTGAAACAGCTGGGAATAACTGAAATACTTTGCTGTGGATTTTCACATTTTGCCTTCTTTCCTTCTACAGACCACATTTACCAAAGAGATCTCCCTGACCTGTCAAGTATACACATACCGAAGGGTTTTTCACTCATCACAAAAGGCATAAATAGGCTACTCCCTTGGAGTGAAAAAGACTGAGAGTTCAGTGGGAGTTCTGTCAGTTTGTAATAATGTGGCCAGTTAACTTCCTGAGCATTTCATTTGTAGGCCAGAGATCCACTCTTGGATTATTGTAAAGATTAAGTAAAATAATATATTAAGAATGACTGCACAAGGTAGGCTCTGAAATGTCATAGATATTATCATCACTTCTACTGAAAATGTAGCATTGTACCTGCTGGTTAAGTATGTAAGATCCAGAGGTTGAGTACCTGAGTTTGTATCTAGACTGCCACTTACTAGATTAATATCTTTTCTCAAGTTCTTTAAACTTGTTGAACATCACCTTTTTTACCTACAAAATGGGGTGGTGGTAATCCTGGAAGTTATTCTATCAGGTTGTTGTAAGAATTAAATGAAATAACATAACATACTTAAAACAGTGTTTGTTATGATTATACCCTTCATCTGCCCACCATAAAAATTCCTTACATGATTTTATATGTTTTTCTCAATGGGACAAAGAACACAGACAATCACGCTTGACGTTAGCTACAATTATGAGAGACAAACTCATAATAAAACAATAGAACAGAATACAAAGATCCAACATTTCTGACTACTTTCAATGCTATTTCTTCTCTTTTGTAGCTTAATCTTGATCTTACTATATGACAAAAACTATGATTTTTTTAAAGTATAATAAATAAGGCTTAGAGTTCTTCTATGAAAAATCTTGACTATGTAATTTATAAATGCATTACATGCCTCACTGACCAAATATACCTCATGCAAACAATTGCATTCGGGCACCTGGAGATTTCTAGAAAAAAAAAGGAAATTGAAGCATAAAAGGATTTTGAAAGCTGCATAGTGAAACTGTGGGTGCATAAAGCTACACTCTCAGAGAGAGAGGCAGCTTTATGTCTGCAGTTAAAACTTAATCTACCATTATAACTCAAACCCAAGGTCTAATAGGAGAGAGGAGGTGCTGTGTAGTGAGGGTGAGACTTTTATTCATACACAAATAGTAGATGGGAAATACAATGCAATTATACAGAGAATTCCAGACACAGTAAATAAATGCACTCTCTTGTTATATTTGCCTCAATGTGAAAGTAATATTTTAACATTCTGCTCTCAGCTTTTCAAATTGATTTCTTTTACTTGTCTTACATTTTTAAAGCAAACAAATGCACTTAACAAATAAGTCATTTCAGTTGTTGAGCAGTTAGTACTAATGTCCACCTTATTTGAAAGTGTCAAAACAAGGTTAATGCACATATGTCGACATCCTAATAGCTATTCATGAGGTAACATCCTTAGGAAAAGTAAAAAATAAAGGGATGGATAGTACATAAAAATCTAATATAGCAGGATAAAATTATAGTAAACAAATGTTCTTTTAGGTTTTGAATTCAGACATAATAGCATAAAATATTTTTAGATAAAAGTTAATAAAAGTCATCAATATATTTAATCAGAAGTTAAACATAATTTTGATTAAAAATATCTTCAATAATGGCACAAAAACAGACACATAGACCAATGGAATAGAATAGAAACCTCAGAACTAGACCCACAAACGTATGGCCAACTCATCTTTGACAAAGCAGGAAAGAACATCCAATGGAAAAAAGACAGCCTCTTTAACAAACTGGGAGAACTGGACAGCAACATGCAGAAGGTTGAAACTAGACCACTTTCTCACACCATTCACAAAAATAAACTCAAAATGGATAAAGGACCTGAATGTGAGACAGGAAACCATCAAAACCTTAGAGGAGAAAGCAGGAAAAGACCTCTCTGACCTCAGCCGTAGCAATCTCTTCCTCGACACATCCCCAAAGGCAAGGGAATTAAAAGCAAAAGTGAATTACTGGGACCTTATGAAGATAAAAAGCTTCTGCACAGCAAAGGAAACAACCAACAAAACTAAAAGGCAACCAACGGAATGGGAAAAGATATTTGCAAATGACATATCGGACAAAGGGCTAGTATCCAAAATCTATAAAGAGCTCACCAAACTCCACACCTGAAAAACAAATAACCCAGTGAAGAAATGGGCAGAAAACATGAATAGACACTTCTCTAAAGAAGACATCCGGATGGCCAACAGGCACATGAAAAGATGTTCAACGTCGCTCCTTATCAGGGAAATACAAATCAAAACCACACTCAGATATCACCTCACGCCAGTCAGAGTGGCCAAAATGAACAAATCAGAAGACTATAGATGGTGGAGAGGATGTGGAGAAACGGGAACCCTCTTGCACTGTTGGTGGGAATGCAAATTGGTGCAGCCGCTCTGGAAAGCAGTGTGGAGGTTCCTCAGAAAATTAAAAATAGACCTACCCTATGACCCAGCAGTAGCACTGCTAGGAATTTACCCAAGGGATACAGGAGTGCTGATGCATAGGGGCACTTGTACCCCAATGTTTATAGCAGCACTCTCAACAATAGCCAAATTATGGAAAGAGCCTAAATGTCCATCAACTGATGAATGGATAAAGAAATTGTGGTTTATATACACAATGGAATACTACGTGGCAATGAGAAAAAATGAAATATGGCCTTTTGTAGCAACGTGGATGGAACTGGAGAGTGTGATGCTAAGTGAAATAAGCCATACAGAGAAAGACAGATACCCTATGGTTTCACTCTTATGTGGATCCTGAGAAACTTAACAGGAACCCATGGGGGAGGGGAAGGAAAAAAAAAAAGAGGTTAGAGTGGGAGAGAGCCAAAGCATAAGAGACTGTTAAAAACTGAGAACAAACTGAGGATTGATGGGGGGTGGGAGGGGGAGGGTGGGTGATGGGTATTGAGGAGGGCACCTTTTGGGATGAGCACTGGGTGTTGCATGGAAACCAATTTGACAATAAATTTCATATATTAAAAAAATATCTTCAATAATATTAATACTAGTGGAACACCTGTGTGGCTCAGTTAAGTGTCTGACTTAGGCTCATGTCATGATCTCACGGCTCATGAGTTCAAGCCCTGCATCAGGCTCTGTGCTGACGATTCAGAGCCTGGAGCTTGCTTCAGATTCTGTGTCTTCCTCTCTCTCTGCTCCTCCCCCACTCATGCTCTGACTCTCTCTCTCTCTCTCTCTCTCTCTCTCAAAAATAAATAAACATTAAAAAAATTTTAAAAATATTAACACTAGTGTGTATTAAAGGCAGCATAGATCAGGTAATATGCTAAGAAGTTGTACATTTTTTTCTTTTAATCTCACAATGGCTTTAGTGATAGGTTATTTTTATCCCAATTTAGAAATGAAAACACTGCTAAAAGTTAAGAACCCTGACAAAGGTCACAGCAAAGTTAGAGGAAAAGCAGAAACGAAATATCCTAGTGTGTCTGATTTACTCTTAAACCCAACTATGGTCTAAATTTGTCCCCCCCAAATTCATATGTTCAAATTTAACCCAAAGATGACGGTATTAAGGAATAGGGCCTTTGGGAGGTGCTTAGGCCATGAAGTGGAATCCCCATGAATGAGATTAATGCCTTATAAAATAGGCTGCAGAGAGATTCCCCAGCCCCTCCCACCATGTGAAGCTGCCAGCAGTGAATCAGGAAAAGGGCCCTCACAGGACCATGCTAGCACCTTGATCCTGGAATTCTGGCCTCCAGAGCTATGAAAAATCACTTTCTATTGTTTAAAAGCTACCCAGTTGGAAGTATTTTGCTCTAGCAGCCCAAACAGACTGAAACAAACTCTAATGCATCTGGATTTTTCTTTTGTAGTGACTTTTAGTTGAATTATGCCAGAGAATATTTCAAACCCTCTTATCTATAGAGAAGCCTACTGATTAAACCCACTTTAACATTGTTTTCCTTTTTTAAATACAATCTCTAAAACACCCAGATATAAACTTCCATTCCT
The DNA here is from genome assembly GCF_016509475.1 of Prionailurus bengalensis. Taxonomy (NCBI): domain Eukaryota; kingdom Metazoa; phylum Chordata; class Mammalia; order Carnivora; family Felidae; genus Prionailurus; species Prionailurus bengalensis. The sequence goes on along the minus strand of NC_057353.1, from coordinate 31,043,063 downwards.
CCTACTTGTTATTATAGTCAGCTTCAGTGGGTTGATGTACCTCTTAAGTGTCTGCAGGATACGAACTAGTTAAAGCAAGGTTTATGAATTTTCACTGATTCCTCTTCAACAACCAATCGAACCTAGTCTTAAAATAATCAACAGGAGTCTAGTAATTACTCAAAATTTTCAAAATATTCTAGGACTTGAGAAATTTCCTCTCTGATCAAAATCATATATACTTTTACTTTTCTCACTTCTAACTCCTATCTAACATTCTGTTTGCACTTTATCTCCATTTTTTCTCATTTATAAGCTATCTTCTGATTTCACTTGCTTTTCTATTCAATGAAAAGCGCAGGAATGCAATTTCAGTGTTGCTCTGCCTGTGTTGCATCTGGATTTAGACAGAGAACTTTACAGACAGAATGTCCGGGTTTTGAGTCCAACTCTAAAACATGCTATGCTTGTAATCTTGGGCAGTTAAATAATTTTTGAAACTCACTTCCTTCACCTTTGAAAATGGATTAATAACAGTATATAAGGCTATTGAAAGCAATGTGTTGAGATAATCCAGGTGAAGTATGTTGGCTAGCAAATGATCTGTGCTAGTATTAGTATATAGAATACATTTACCAAGCTTAACCTTTACCAAATCTACTAGCTTGGGACAACTATCCTCTTTTTGTTCTATTATTTCAAGGATGCATCTGTATCCTCATTAACCATACTTTCCTTAATATCTTTGAGAGCCAGTTTGAACTATCTCAAAGGAATTTATTGAATACTCAAGAGATGAAGTTTTCTGTCTTCTTTCTCAGAAAGCACTCTAGAATTTAACACTTGACATTTTAGTCCTTAAAATTCTTTTTTGCCTACAAGACCTGCTCATCTTTGGGTCTTCTTCCACCTCATCAATATTTTCAGGCCTTTATTGTTCTTCATTCTATTCAATGAAACTCCAGTGACCTAAATATGTGATTTTTTTTACCAAAAGGGTTTCATTGTCAAGGACGATTCATACAAATCATAGACCACACATAACAGCTACCTGTAACAATAATCTAAAACTCCAGGTGCAGATTTTCCCCTCTAGAATTCTATATCTATAGGACACAGCTTCCAAACTGGTTTCAGAATAACAGAAGAGTTTTGAACAATGTGTATTAAGTTATCTTAATTCTTTCTAATTTCTTTTTTTCTTCTTGCTCCCTTCACTGGATGAATTCCACTGCCCTGTCTCCTCATCACTGCTCTTTTCTTCTGTTTGATTCAGTCTGTTCTTGAACCCCTGTACTGAAATTTTTGATTCATTTTTTTAATGTTTATACAGTTTTGAGAGAGAACAGAGACAGAGAGACAGAGCATGAGCAGGAGAGAGGCAGAGAGAGACAGAGACAGGATCTGAAGCAGGCTCCAGGCTCTGAGCTGTCAGCATAGAGCCCAACGTGGGGCTCAAACTCACGAACAGTAGATCAAGACCTGAGCTGAAGACAGAGGCTTAACTGAGCCACCCAGGTGCCCCTTCATTCATTTCTTATATTCTTCAGCTCTGTGATCTCTGTTTGGTACTTTTTAATATTTTCCATCTCTTTATTGAAATTCTCACCTTGTTCATGCATTTCTCCCCCAACCCCAATGAGCCTCTTTATTCCTATTATTTTAGAGTATCAGGTAAATCACTTCTCTCCATTTCATTAATATCTGTTTCTGGAGTTTTATCTTGTTCTTTTGATTGCAACATATTCCTTTTGTTTCTTCGTTTTTCCTGACTCTGTTTTGGTTTCTATACATTAGATAAGATAGCCACCTCTCCCAGTATTGAGAAGGTGGTCTTGTGTACATGAACTTTGTCAATCAGCCCAGCCCAATCTTCTCATTGTTTCTCAGATCCTTCTGACTGTCCATGATGTCTTCCCTGTTCAACTCCCCAGCAAGTGACAGTGTGCCAAGACCTATCAGTGTCACAAAGAGGAGGGTCACATTCTGCACCTAGATGCAGGCTGATTAGAAGTGGGACCCTCAGGCATCAGCTGGGAGAGTATGTAGTTAAGCCTCTTCCATGGAGACCTGGGAGATGAGTGTTTTTTGCTTGCTCCTCTATGCTGAGCTTGGGCATATAGCTGCAAGTGTTGTTCTTGCACCCATTAAGAACTTCTTCATTTGCTATAGTCATGGGAGACTCATAAATGCAAGTCCTGTTGGCTCTCAGAGCCAGGCAATACTGGAGCCTATCTCTTGGGCAGCAGGCACAAAAGCTGGAACACAAAACATGTATATAATCTTCCAGGTAAATACTGAAGACTTGGAGCAGGCTAGAGGGAGAAGTGGAGGTTGTTTCTGGCAGCTCCCTTGCTCTGTGGGGAGCACTGTAACCATCTACTACACATATGTTATAGATTAGAAGCCTAATCCTTAAGCAGTAACTTTTAAAATATGTAGACTGATCCCTTTCAGGGAAAGATTGGGAGATGGGTGCTTTTCGCTTGTTCCCTCTGCACTGAGCCCTAGGGTAATAGCTGGTTAAGAACTCCTCCTTGTTTGGTATAGTCCTAAGGAACCTGTGTATGCAAGCCACATTGGCTGTCAGAACCATGTGCTTAGGGGACCCATCTCTCAGGTGGCAGCATGAAAGTCAAGGCACAGATGTCTGTATATGCTCCTTTCAGGGAGATACTGGCAAAATAGATTGGACTAGAAGGATACCACATGGGAGGTGGGTGACTGGTTCCCCCAGTCTCCAGAGAGAATCACGCCCAGCCTCTAGATGTGTGCTAAATTAGAAGCATGACCCTCAGGCCTAAGCATCCAAAGTACGCAAATGGCTCCCTTTAGGAAAAGACTGGGAGTTGAGCAATTTTGCTTGCCTCTGTGCTGAGCCCTGGTAGGCAGCAACAACTAGTACTTGTGTCCCATTAACTACTGTTTCTTTTTTGCTATAGTCTTGTGGGTTTCATAAATGCAAATCTCATTGACTTTTAGAGTGAGGTGTTTTGTGGGCCTGTCCCTCAGGTAGGAGTCTTAAAACTTGAGGTGCTAAATATGGAATCCAAACCTTTCACTCTTCAGGGAGAAACTCAGGTTTCCTCCCAACTGTATGGCATTGTGTCTGGGGTGGGATTTATGGGGAGGAGTGTGTGTCCCTGCCTTTCTTGCCTGTTTCAATATGGATATTTTCTCTTTCACTTAATGTGTAGGAGTCTCTCAGCTAGTTTCTGGATTTCATTCAGAGGTAAATTGCTCTGTCTGTAGTTGTACATTCAGTGTGTCTGTGGGAGGATGGGAGTTCAGGAATCTCCTATGTTGCCATCTTGTATGACCCCCAGAAAGCTATGTGGTTTTTTTTCTTTCTTTTTTTTAATCCAGTCTGCCAAATTCTACCTTTCAATGGAAGAATTTAATCCATTTTCATTTAATGTAGTTGATATGATTGAGCTTAAGTTTACTACTTACATTTGTTTTCTATCTAATCGATCCCTTCTTTGTTCCTATATGCCTTCATTCCTTACTTATTTTGGGTGATGTGATTATTTTTAATAATCTTTTTAATTAGAGTTTAATTAGTTTTGTCTGTGTCTATTTAGATTTGCTCTACAGGTTATTATATTAATGTTTAAAATCAAGTTCACCTTCAAAAGATATTATATAGCTTCAAAATTAATGTAAAAGCTTTCTGAACTGTAAGAGATTTCTGTTTTATATACTATCTGCCTGCTTTTTCCATTGCTGGAGAGTTATCTTTGCTTTCCATTCCCACCCTTTCTTTTTTGCCCCTTGCCACCCATCTTCACAGGACAGTTACACAATGTTCAATGAAAGCCCAGAATGTCTTGGGGAGAATTCCTCTTAGCCCTCTGACTTTTCCTCCACTTTTTGATACCCCCTTCTTTTATTTCATGAGGACACAGTGTACCATGGAGATTCCAGTTCTTTTGCCATGTCTTTGGCCTTTGGCAACCATGCTGTCTTATACTATAGACAGAGAGTCCCTGAATGCTTCAAAGAAGATCTTACTCAGATTCCAAGCCCTGTCTGCAGCCATCAGTGTACAACTGACGGGCATGGAATGAAAGTGAGAAAAATTGGGGAGGTGACTTTAGACTGATTCTGATACTTGAATTCTTTGGGATTCCAACCCATTACACAAATCAACACACGGCTATTAATATTCTCTGGCTTTCCTATCAATGATATGTTTATCTTTGTAATCCTCTTGCATCCATGGGTAAAAGCAGCTGTGGGTCTCTACTAAAAATGGCTTGTTAGTGCTCAGAATTCAGCTCTTATAGTTTTCTTTATGCTTCCAACTCTTTAGTTTTTAATGTTAAAATTCTGTGGCTTACATGGCGTGTTCTCTTTGTTCAGGTGGAAGTGACAGTCTTGTATTTCCCACATTATAACTGGTAATTGTCTTTTATATTTCACTTAACACTATATTTTCAGCTTCTTTTCATGAATGTACAATTAAATCTATTGTTCATGTTTGCTGCATAACCCATGTTATAATAATCCTCTTACCTAATTTTGGCCCCGTAAATTGACTCCAAATCTGTGCAACCACCCACAATGTTAAGTTGACTCTCCTTACATAAGTCTGCTTGTGAACTTTTTTTGTTAGCTTCATTGGGATGAAAATGTTTTCTATAATTTCTTTCCAAGGAAATTGTTATAAATAAAATCTGAGTTGTCTTTTCTTATAACTCTTCTACTATACCTTTTGAGGGCTGTATTGGGCACATCTTAAGTGTCTCTTCAGATTTTGTTGATTTTACCTGGTTCCTAACTCCAAGCTCCTCACTTGGCCTCAGTCACTACCACAGCAGACCTCCTCTGGACAGACCCACTTGAGATGGCACCAAAATGTCTCTTATCTCTCTGATTCACCTTCTACTTCATAATTCCACTGAGAATCCATACTGCAGGGCCTTATATCTGCCTTCCTAAGCATCTGCTAAACATTCTGAGTTAAGCAAACATTGTCCAATGGGAGACAGAAAATGGGAAGAAGTGAAGAAGATAAGCTACATTTTCCCTTGAAGTGTTCCATGGCAGACTGTCTATGGCATTTGCCCAAAGATTATAAAATTGCACCTGCTGAGTCACCTACTAAATCCTGTTTGTGGCTCATTATAAGGAAGTGACCAGTGTCCCAATTCAGCACCTTGCATTTGCCTCAAACTCTCATTGCTTTCTTTCTCCCTCACTTTCACTGTCCAGGATTTTATCTACAAAATAAGGCTCTAGCATGTATTTTTTGCCTCTATTTCTATGGAGCTAGAAAGACATAGTGGTTAATAGTGGATTCAGATCAGTTTCACTGACCAGCCTCTTCCTAATGGTATAGTTTTTGAAAATCATTTTATCTATGTAAACTTCCATTTATCATTCTGTAAAATGAAAATAATACTAATAAACACTTTCTTGATTAATATCAATGCAGTTGAGAAGTCCTAGATAGGAGGTAAGTAAGGCAGGCTGACTGGTCAGTCTCCAAGTACGACCTGCCTCCATTTCATATCCTTTATCCCAATTCTGTGAACTGAAAATCATAATAGATGGTGACAGACCCTAGGAAAGGCCAATGCTTGAGGGTTGGTTGGGGAGAGGGGAATTGAGAGTAGATTGCAACACTAGTGCTCTCAGACAGCCAGCTATAAGGAGGGGAAAAGTCATACTTAAGGAAAATGAAGCAGACATGCAGAAAAAATGTAGCTACAAGAGATCATGTGATGAAAATGATATCTGACACGATTGTCGATGGCTTATACTTTATAGTTAGGGTTAGCAAGAATCAGCTCTTTCTGCTCTGGTTTTCCATTTGTTAACCCAGTTTTCCCATTTTCCAGAAGCAAATTTGCAACAGTTTTCTATTATTTACAACCAGCATTTTAATTGATGTAATTTCTAATATTTTTCTAATCTTAACATCTTTTCCTCTCATTTGCCTAATTAGTTTATCTTGCATTTTACGTGCTTGGGACAATGTTTTTTATAAAAGATTTTTCTTTTCATTTTAAGCACAAAAGCACAAACATACAGATATACAGTAATGGATTATTGCTAAGGTTTGTAAAGACAAACCTATATTTGGGTAGAATTGCCTTAGCATCTCTAAGCATAATGCCTGGCACACAATTGTGCTAAATAAAATATTGGTCTGATTGAATTGGATGGCATTTATAATATGAATATCGGAAAAACTCACAGAGTTCATTCACTATCGAATTTGCTAGAAAATGAATACATCTGGTAAATGCATCAGTAACTGAGATATGGAGGAAAATATATTTATGGGAACCTAATATGTGTATGTTTTTGATGATTTTGCCTGAAACTTTGATATCATCTCTAAAATATGAACAAATGTCAAAAAATGTTATGATAATTTTTATATTAACACTAAATAAAAACATCTTTCTCTCTTTTTTTCTCCAAAAGATCAATAATCTGAAAGGTTAACATGTACTTCTTTGCATAATAACAAAGCCAAAAGCACTGGCAAAACTTCAAAATCAATAAAGATATTGGAAAACTGCTGAAACCCATAGCTACAAGAAAGAAAATGGAAGAAATGACATAAAAACCAATTATTGCTCTCAGGTTAAACAAGATAACATGGAAGAAAACAAAATTTATTGTGACTTAGTGGCTTAAAAACAGATCATACATTTTTTATAAGAACACATGTTGTTTCAATTTTTTCCTTTTTATCTTTGTCAATGCATATCTATTCTAATAAAAAGTTCATCAATCCTATGGTTGTATCATATGTGTCCATTGTTAACTAATTCCTAAATTATTGTAAAGCAAAATGTTTTCATTAGCATTTCTATGTATTACATTTTATATTTGGTATTTAAAAATATGTTTATAATATCCCCATAATTACTTCATATTACATAAATAATCTTCCTGGCCATTAACAAACTACTGTTTCTTTCATATGCTTAACACTAGTGAATGCTAATTGCTGCATATTCCCCAAGAACCTGCCTCTTTTGTTCTTTTTTGATATGTATTCCTACATAACTGTGTCTATGGGGGATGTATGTATGTGTATACTAAAGAGAATGTTTCATTTGTACACTTTTACTATTGTATATAGAACTCTTAGCCAGTGAATTCAACCTTATGATCCCATATTATGTATTCTAAACTATTTCTAGACTCTAGTTCTCCAAACATCACCAATTATTTTAAAATTACATACATGAAGAAAAATAATTGGTCATCGATGAGTGAAGAGACAAAATCACTATAGAAATTTTCTTAAGTTATGAAATATTTGTAATTTTTAAATCGCAGTTACAATGGCATTATAAACTTGCTGATAAATATGTGGATAAAAATTTCTGTAAAAAAAAAATCCTAGGAAGCAAGAATAAACCATGGAGCCTTTCATATGGCAAGAATTTTTTATCTACATGTTTTTAAAAATTGATTAGATTAATGCATTAAGGAATTAATACATGGCATGAATACATGGACATATGAATGAATAGATAGATGGTCATAGAAAACACCTGACTAAAACCATCCCAGGAGTTGAGGTAAAACCGGAACCCCATTTTTCCCCCCAGCTGAGAGATTTGATTTCAGAAAAGATAGACATATATAAAAAACTGATTGTACTGATATGATCAAAAGCATATTTTATATCTATGTATTAAATGCTAGTTACGGATTAAATTCATCACACAAAGGACAATTTTTGTCAAAAGACTTGTTGGCCTGACCAAAGAGGACTAAACTGAACTTAGAAGAACCCATATAAAATTGGTTCCAAATAAAATATCCAAATAAAAATGCAGAAGTTGATATTAAGGAAACCATCTCCTCTATTATAGAAATTAGATTTAAAAAGAAGTTTTCTATTAACCCAAAAAAAGAAAGACAGTAGGGGCTATTCAGTGATTCAGCACCAAATATAAAAATGGAAAATAGGGGCGCCTGGGTGGCGCAGTCGGTTGGGCGTCCGACTTCAGCCAGGTCACGATCTTGCGGTCCGTGAGTTCGAGCCCCGCGTGGGGCTCTGGGCTGATGGCTCAGAGCCTGGAGCCTGTTTCCGATTCTGTGTCTCCCTCTCTCTCTGCCCCTGCCCCGTTCATGCTCTGTCTCTCTCTGCCCCAAAAATAAATAAACGTTGAAAAAAAAATTTAAAAAAAAAGGAAAATAAAGTTACTCTGATATTTTAACACGGTAAGAATCCTAAAATGTGGCAGTATCATTTTCACACCCACGTTCCTTATGTGGAAGAGTGATTTTGTTCAAAATCACATACTATTAGGTAAAGTGAATTTTCCTTTTACATTGAGAAGATATAATAAACATGTCTGGAATTCTATTATCCTGAGAATGAAATCTCTGTATGAGATACACTAGTGAAGAAAGATGAGAGGAAAAGAAACAATATAGTTGTATGATAATATTACAAACTGGCTGCAAAGAAGAGAACATTTACAACGTGGTCCAGATACAGATAAAAAACCTTAATATAGAAAACAACTAAAACAAACTAAAATATGGGAATTACAAATATACATGTTCCTCTGGAATTCTTATCCTACAAGAGCATATCTACTAAATTCCTCATATCAAATGTAAATGACACTATATCCATTTAGAGTATTTGGAAATGACAAAAATTCTAGAAAATAATTTTTAGATATTTAAATAACTATAGTTAAAGAGAGAGTTCAGCAATATTGAACACACAATACACCTAGACAAATAGAAAATAATAGTGTTCACAAAAAGGCTAGAGCATATTGATTACTTCTTCAATCTATGGTGAATTCCCAGCAGAGGAGTTCCTACATCTTAATGGACAGAAAGTACTCAACGCAATATCAGCTTGATCCCCGTTTATAAATTTTCACTGTTACTAATATTAACACCAGTACCATTAATTATATTGCTACTACCGCTATCACAATTAGTCTTAGTATGTATACAATAACCTCACAACTGCTATCAAAATCATTACAACCGATAATTATAAATATTATCAAATAAAATATGGATATTATATGAATAACAGTAATGAATAAATAGTAATATTTTTCCTGTTTGCCAAAGTTTCAGCTTAAAATTTTCAAGATTTAGTCTTTAGATACTTATTGTGGAAATATTTTTTCCAAGAGAAAGGCAATACAGGTGGTGGTAGCTAAAAATGCAGGCTCAGGAATCTGATGCATTATCTGTAGGATCCTGAGGGATGTATTACAAGCTGTACGTAAGCTTCCTCATATGTAAAAGAAGATAGTAATACCAATTTCCTCATAAGATTGTTATCACAATTAATTTTTATTTCTTAACGCATGTAAAGTTTTTGAGGTGACTAGTGCAGGTAATTGATCAGATTATTGTCATAAGCTTTAGGAAATTTACATGAGGTCTCCACTTAATGAGTCTTCTATTTTATGATGTCTTCAATAAATTTGATAAAATTTCTGAGAATCCAAAATTTATAACAAGATCAGTATATCATTATTTTGAAAGATCTATCAAGAAAGAAATATTTTTACTATCTATGTTTCATCTATTTTAAACCACCATAAAATCCAATATTGGCATATCCTACAATATGATAAGAAAATCAATCATGATACTAATAAAGATATGACTGTTCTAATTATGGGAAGTATCTTTTAAAAACAAGTCAATTGTTGGGGCGCGTGAGTGGTTCAGTCAGTTAAGCATCCGACTTCGGTGCAGGTCATGATCTTACAGTTCGTGGGTTTGAGCCTCGCATTGGACTCTGTGCTGACAGCTCATAGCCTGGAGAATCCTGCTTCCGATTCTGTGTCTCCCTCTCTTTCTGCCCCTGCTCTGCTTATGTTCCGTTTCTTTCCCTCAAAAATGAATCAATGTTAAAAAATTTTAAAAACAAGTCAATTATTATTTATAGGAAAATTGAAACATGACAAAATATAAAGATTTTCCTGTAAAATGTTAAAAAGGCATTTTCCTCTCGAATTAATAGATTCATTTTTATGAACACCTTTGGTTTTACCATCCCAGCATCCCCTCTCTTAGAAAATTGTCCCTTCTTATTCTTATAATTGTGGTGAAATTATCACCCCTGGAAAGTACAGACTCCTTCCACCAAAGCAAAGTCCACTGAAACTGTTCTTATGAGCTGATCCACTTTGGCATGGAAAGCAATTGAAGCTTGTGTCAGCTCCATCAGGGGATTGTTTTAATGCCAATGCCCTTGAAAAAATGTGTTCAAGTTGCTGCTTCTTAGATCTCTGGACAATCCCTGGTTCCTTTTCTTCTGAAGGACTTATTTTTCATTTCCCATGGTGACTGGTGAGCTATCCAGGACCATTCTCATAAATTCTGTTTTCCTGCTTCAGTTAGTCAGTGTCAGTTACAAAAGATATCTAAAAGATTCACTTGCAGAAACTTTGTTCAACCTGTGATGATTTCTGCAGATGAATAAAAAATTGGGCCAAGGAAACAACTTTTAACAATCTAATGTATGTAAGAGTAGATTTTTTGAGAGAGAGAGAGAGAGAGAGAGAGAGAGAGAGCACATGAGCAGAGAAGGAGCAGAGAGAGGAGACACAGAATCAGAAGCAGGATCCAGGCTCTGAGCCATCAGCACAGAGCCCTACGCAGGGCTTGAACTAATAAACAGTGAGATCATGACCCGAGCTGAGGTCGGATGCTTAACCAACTGAGCCACTCAGGTACACTAAGTATTCTTACTTTTAAAACTACTTTCTGTTTCTTTGAATCAATGATAGTTGGTTTGATAATTGCCTTTTTCATTTCATATTCTAACTTACCATTGACAAGATATATTCTCTCTTCAGACCGAAAGACATATAAATTGCTCCAAAGTAAACTGTATCAAATGTTTTGAGTAGAATCTATAATTTAAAAGATGTCACTGATTTTCCTTTTTTGTTCATTATTTATTGAAATTTGATGACATGTGGTTAAAAGGCAAGACAATGCATATATACACAATGCGTATATACCTTTATATATATGTATGTTATTACGATGTAATATGAAAGCATTTGATGTGACTTTGCCATAAAGAAAGAGATTTCTTTTTTTTAATTTTTTTAATGTTTATTATTTTTGAGAGACAGAGACAGAGTGTGAGCAGGGGAGGGGCAGAGAGCGAGGGAGACACAGAATCTGAAACAGGTTCCAGACTCCAAGCTGTCAGCACAGAGCCTGATGTGGGGGCTTGAACTCATGGACCATGAGATCATGACCTGGGCCAAAGTCAGACACCTACCGACTGAGCCACCCAGATGTCCCAAGAAAGAGCTTTAAGGGAAAACAACAACCACCACCACAACAGACCTTAACTGAGAAGTGTAAATATTTGAAGCAGGCTCTGTATCAACTGTACACCAAAAGGATATGATGTAGAGTCTCCAAATTAGTGTGAAATCAAACACTTGGTCCAGTGAAAATATGCAATCCTAATTAAGGAAAAATTTACTATACAGATTTTCAGTTCCTAATTGCAACTCAAAGAAGGAAATTCTGGCTAATGAAATGGAAAAGGAATTTAAATGTGTCCTAATCGAAGAACCAAGGTCAGGTGAAGGACAGCGAGAGCCTCGGTCAAAATGACACCCCAGAATCTATCCTTGAAATCATTGATGTGGTCTCTGCTGAGCTCTGGGCAAGTCATGGCTGCCAACACTGCAAGCACAGAGTACTGGAAACTGTTTCTGCTGCTTCTGTTGTCTACAATCCAGATGTTCTTGTGTAACTGCTACCACCTTCTTGCAGAGCAGATAGTCCTATATTCTTTGAATCACCAGTAACGAATATAATGGTTGTATTTGTAGACTCAGACCAGGTTGTGTGTCTATGCTCTGGGTGCAAGAAAGGGTGGGGAAGTAAATATCTGGCAATTTCATCATCTATATTTAGCAGGTGGACTCCCCTCTGCAACAACTACAGGAAATATCCCTAAATATAGGAAGGGTGTTAGATACTGCACAACCAAAACAGCGAGAAGACAAGCTCATTAGGGCTGTGAGTACATAAGACTTACTCAAATTTTATTTTTCTTCTATTCCAATATGATATCTAATAATTACTATACACCTTATGATCTTATGTATTTAATATAAAATTGCATATAGATATATACACATTAATATAAAAGCTATATAGGTATACTTAAAATACATTTATATCTTTAATTAAAGTAATATTTATAATTTTATAATTTAAATTAACTAGATTTTTTACTAGATATCTACTAATTACCATAAAATCTATTAGATTTTGCCTTATATTTATAATACTAAAATAATGAATATTTAATAGGTTGAAAAAGATAGTACAGTTACTTTTCCATTTTACTAAATTTACAGCAATTTTCCATTTTACTAAAAAAAAGAGAAAAAGGGCAAGTAACCAACAGCTAGATGAACCACTAAACCACTGAAGGTATTTAGTATTTTTTTCCTCAAAGAATGGACTTGTGATGATACAATTTGCATGCATTTGATACAAATAAACTAAAAAGAAAAAGCATTTTCAACCTGTAATTTATATTTATGTTAAGTCTTCACTATAGGGAGAGGAGTGAGGAAGTGGTAACAAGGTGAGAGGATTACTTGGCACATATCTTCTTGGTTCAAACTTTAGGATTGCAATTACATAATATAAAATGTAATAAAGACTATCTAGTGGGAGGGGAATGGGTTACAGTTACCTTAGTAAGGGAAATACTGTATTTATATTGATGAATACAGTGTTGAAGACCAAATCTATATACTGACATAGACAATGTCTGTTTAATAAACATGGATGGAGGCAGATTTCCTGCAAGCGTTTGGGAACCTGTCAGATATCATTATCCGTACTTAAAATATAACACCACTTTCCAAAGATAGGGAGGAGAATTATAAGAGACACTTAATTCCAGGAAGGGAAAGCTTTGGTGTGTTAAAGTAATCTGACAGCAGTAGGGTCAGTTAAACAAAAATAACCCATGTGAAATGACAGCTCAAGAATTTAATAAGTTAAAAATAAAGGTACTGACTTTATTGCCAAAACTATAAACTTGACCAAGCACAGAGGTAGTGAAAGAAACAAAAACAAACAAATAAAAAACATCCAGAATTTCTAATGAATAAGTTTTAGTCTAAGACATTCTTTTGACATTTTATCATTTCTTTACCCAAAACACACTATCCTTTCATATTCAAACACACTTATGTAGTGTTCTTATACCAATTTACCCAATATTGAAAGCCCTCTGGCGATCAAAAGCAAGATGGGATTTATAGTGATTAACAACAACAATATAATTGAGAAAGTTCATCTTAAATAATATAATCTACAGAGAGATTAGAGTGGCAATGGCACTGAGTATGCCTAAATTTTTTTTTTTTTACATTTATTTATTTTTGAGAGAAAGAGTGAAACAGAGCATAAGCAGGGGAGGGGCAGAGAGAGAAGACACAGAATCTGAAGCAGGCTCCTGGCTCTGGGCAAACATTCAGCACAGAGCCTGATGTGGCGCTCAAACCCAGGAACTGTGAGATCATGACCTGAGCCAAAGTCAGACGCTCAACCAACTGAGCCACCTAGGCGCCCCTCTTTATTTTAAAATTTTTAATGTTTTTATTTATTTTTGACAGAGAGAGAGACAGAGCATGAGCAAGAGAGGGGCAGAGAGAGAGGGAGACACAGAATCAGAGACAGACACAGATGTGAGGCTGGCTCCAGTCTCTGAGCTGTTAGCACAGAGCCCGACATGGGGCTTGAACTCGTGAACTGTGAAATCATGACCTGAGCCAAAGTCAGACACTTAACCAACTGAGCCACCCAGGTGCCCCTACTTTTGATCCAAGTTCATTAATGCATCCATGTTCATTCATTTATTCAACAAATACTATTGATATAGCAGGAATTATGGATGCAAACAACAAATGAGATATTGTGTCTGCATTAGGGAATCTGTAACTCTTTGGAGAATAATTACATTAATTAACTTCAAATCAAAATTTAAAAAGCCCTTCCCATTAATATAATAACCATGATGACAGATTAGTTGTCTATAATATTTTTTTCTAATATATGTAGATATAAATGCATGACTCTTATTTGTTTTATACACATAACATTTATAATCATCTGATGTCCCAGATTTTGGATAACACTGGATTTGAAAGTGAAGAAAGACATCAGAAAATATTTTCTCTTGTATCTTAGAAAAAGTATTCTAACAGCAGTATATTAGAGGTGAGATATAGTATACATTAGATGCTTATTACATTAATATAGGTATAAACTGATGCATGATGTGGGTGTGAAGGAGACAGCTTCGTTAATCATTAATTATAGCATTGGAAGCTGCTGGATGTAGAAACTGACTAAATGTTGTGATAACATTTGTAGAGGTTAATAATAAATTTTCCTTTAAACATTCTGGGTTTGATATGCCTATAGAACATTTTCAGTGAAAAATTTTAGTAGACACATGTATCTATCCAGAGACCAGAAAAGAGGTACATGGTGGTGGCCCCAAACTGTGGGTGAGGTATTAGTGTTCATTTGAAACTAAGGAGATAAATTAAATGACTTCAACAGAATGAGAAAAGTAAAGAAAAAGATTAAATTCCTCATTCTGCCTCTAGGAAGTTAGAAATAGCCTTCAAAATTACTACCTCCCTTAGCCAATTTTATGCTTATCAAGTATAAAACTTATCTGTGAAATTCACCTGTCCATCACTTCCCCTTGTTCTTTCAACAACAGAAGGCTACTCTGTCTCTCAAGGGAAATCTGTTCCATGGAATTCAGGCAGGACCAACAGTGGTTATCTCTGCAGTGAGGGTCAACCAATGACACAGGCTTTAGGAATCATATTTCTGAATCTGTCTGACGATGACATTTGGTTCAGAGATGAAAAGATGAACCAGACCACATCAAGCTGAATTACATGAATGGAAAATCACGTCTAATTTTCTCTGGCAACCTTCTTCCCTCTTTATATTTATAACTGTTGCTATCTTCAGCACAGGTGTAGTTATGCATCATTTTAGATGTTGCTAAATACATGTTACAATGAAAAAGAGGGGACAAACTATATCTCAGCTAGTATTGGGGTAAGTATACAATTTATATGTTCTTTCATGCAGGGGTCATGTAGGGTGGCTAATAACTGGACATGTAGGTTTACTAATCTGAGCTGACATGAAGGGTAAAGTTTCACTATTACAAAGTTTTAATTTTGTGTGTGTGTGTAATATAGTATTATCAAGGTATAATGTGATATGTTAAAAGATTTGTATTTTAAACTGAGAAACTGCTAAAATGGTTCAAGGGAGTATATCTCAAATTTCATACAGTAGTTAAAATCAAATGTAAAAAACATTGATTCATCAAGAGGAAGTAGAAAGGAAGACTATAATACAGCAGCCCCAATAACTAAAAAGAACAGATGACATAAATTGAAAACAAATGCCAAGATGGCAGGCTTCCAGCCATACCATTCATTACATTATATGTTAATAAATGATATTCTGTGATAAAAAACACAAAATTTTCTGACTGAATAAAAACAAGATTCAACTATATGTTATCATAAGTCATAAATAAAAATAAACCAAAACCACTAGAAATCTACAAGCACTAGATCATATACTTATATTAAGGAAAATATAATAAATGAAGACCTTAATATTAAAGAAACAGCAAAATTCCTACACAAGGCTGTTTTCTAAGGTATTATTTATAATTTGAAAAAATTAAAAACTAGCAAAATATCCCAGACCTTAGAAATTATAAAATTATATTGTTGTATCTTGTATATTGTATATAATAGTAATTAACATCATGTGTTCAAATAATATTAATTTAAGAAATAATTATAACAGGATAATATTCAAAGAAAAAAGCAGGATATATTATATACCATAATTTTGTTGAAATAGGGAAAACTATAATTATTTAAACTGAATGTCCAAAACTTATGTGGGCTTTTCATTCTTTTCCATTATGTTTTTCTATTTTCCCTATGATTTTACAAACAAGTATTCCTTCTATGCAAACAGTAGAAAAAGTTATAAGTTAAATACTTACAGCCATTCTTCCCACATATGATAAGGAAAAAGGTTTCAGGGCAGTGTACCTATAAATTTATAAACTAAACAGATGTCAAAAAAGATCTTACGATTAAATTTTGTTACTATGGCTTGTGGATATGTATACAGATGGGCCATTAGATTGGGGTTGGATTTATTTCTTTTGGAGATTATAAAACAGTTTTCAGGTCAATTTATCTATTTAAAAAATGTTTAAGGTAGACAATTGAAAGAGACAACTTTTGTTGATAGTCCTAAAGTATGTGAAACTCGTTCATATGAAACAAATACATTCATAACAAGTATGTGAAACTCGTTTGTATGAAACACATTTGCAAAAATAATTCCATTGTTATCTAAGATTCACTGTTGATTGTTTTTTCCATTTTAAATTATGCTAATTGATATTGCCTACCACAGTACCCAAACAGGCATGACTTCCCATCTTAAAGTCTGAAATATTAAAGTGCAAAAGATGCCCTAACTTTTGATGTATTCAGTTCCAGACATTCAGAGACCTGGTGGAGTCTGTATTCCTTTTTCACAGGCTACAGCTTGGTCCAAGGGAGGGTCCAAGTCATAAGCATGATATTTTCCAGATATTTTTATGGTACTTGCCCTAGGAATCTATACATGCTGAGTCCTGTCCCATTAAAACCACCCCCTTTCCATTATGATATTTCTGTGGATAATGACCACAAGAGATATATTTATTGCATATTTGTTAAAGTTCTATGTTCTTGCAATTTAGAAATGAAATCTCTGCTAAAGCTTGTTGTATTTCATCATTCAATCCCCTACCTAATCTAAAACTCAAGTCTGTACCACCCTTTATCTAACTTAATGACACAATAGAGACATAGGTATGTGCAGAGAAATGCGTAAATAGGGATTTTTTTTTTTCCTGTCAGTACATGCAGTTATGCAATTTTCCTTGGAGGACATGAATTTTTCTTCATTGAAAAGAAAAACTGGGGCACCTGAGCGGCTCAGTCCATTAAGCATCGGACTCTTGATTTCAGCTCAGGTAATAATCTCACGGTTTGTAGACTCGAGCCCTGCACTAGGCTCTGCACTGACAGTGCAGGGTCTGCTTGGGATTCTCTCTCTCCCTATGCTTCTCTCCCATGTGCTCGCACTCTCTCTCTCTCTCTCTCTCTCTCTCAAAATAAATAAATAAACTTTAAAAATAAAAGAAAAACTAAAGATTCAAATATTATTGCCAGTTTGCATTTTCCAACAATTCCAGAACAATAACTGATAAAGTATTTGCACACTGATTTAATAATTGTTTTCTTAGTAATTGGAAAATATAGAGAATTAGGAATAATAACAGCTCTGGAACTCAACCCTTGCTTTAGGCAAATTTGTAGTGAAAAGCCAAACAATGGAACAGAAGACATAATTTATGGAAAGTGCTCTAGGCAAGTTGAAGGCACAACTACAAACATCTACTTCGCTTCTGAGGTAGATTGCCCTGCACTGTGGGAACAGATGGTTTTCCAGCAATGAAAATGCACATTTACTGACTTTCTTATTTAGATTATATTTGGTTTATACAATTAATGATTCCTTATGCATAAGATTTGCAATATACTATAATTAATGATATATAAATACATCTATTTAAACAATATAAAAGAACTTTGATAACACGTTTTTACTACCCCTGATTATAAGTGAAACAAAAAACTTTTAAGCAACATTTTACTTCAAGTGCTTATTCAGGGTAAATATTTTAACGACAAAATTACCATTGTGGTGTGGTTTTAAAAGTTCTGAGTAATTCAGCCTTTTTAAAAAACGTATTTAAAAAAACTAAATATAAGGGATCCCCTGTGTATTCAGAATTCCTTAGATAGAGAAGAAAACCATTTGTAATGTAAAAGTCCAAAACATTTTTCTTTTCCACCCTCTGAAATAGCACTGTTTTAATAGCATCTTAATAAATAGAATTTATTTTTTAAATGAATATCAGGCTTAATAGTAGAATAATTTTTTCCTACAAATTTATATTATATATTTTCCTTCCAGTTTTGTCATTTTAAGTTACTTAGTTTTAACAAATTTAAATAATCAAGTAAACATTAAAAACTAGGTTCCGGTTCAATCACAGGCAGATGAAGGGAGGCATTTGAGGTCTCTTTAAGCTGAGGGGTAATGATCTGATTTTGACTTCAAAAATCACTATGTGGGCTATTTTGATAATAAACTACAGTAGAGCAAGACTAGAATCAGGAGACCAGTAAGAAAACAAGAAAACTAAAAAAAAAAATAGTTAAATTTTTGAGTTCCAAAACCACAATCATGATTTGCTTTTATTTTGTCAAAATTTTTTGACTTGAATATTACAGGGAAGGAAATAACTGCATGATTATCAAGAGTACAATATCAACACTAAAATGTCAGTCATCCACGTTGTTTGTACACTAAAAAAAACCATGTTTTCCTTAGACATTTTTGGGAGTTAGAGTTGCACACTGAATTATTTATTTGAAATGATATTACTTCAACAATATATATTGTCTTAGATATCTGTTCTTCTTTTTATAGCATGCCTTTCAAGTGTATTTTAAGCACCAAGTGGTTCTGATTGGAAGGAATGAAATATTGGTTTTCTCCAAAATGAACTGCGATAAACACTTGGCTCTCAAAATTCAGTGACAGAAAAGCTTCTGGTTAATTCTTTCTTTATTCCTTTTTGCTGGCTCCATAAGCCATCCTCTAAGTTGAGTTTAATGAAAAAGAATTGCTGCATTATGTTCCATTCACACAACAACACAATTGAAATCCCTTTGATTCAAGAGAAATAAATAAGAAAAGCTAATAAGAGTAAGGATATAATGTTATTTTGGGAAGGAAGCAAACTATAAGCACATAGTTAATGTAACTGTTTTCTCACTGTGAGTAACATGGCAATTACTAGGGAATTGCATCTTTTGGCATAACCTTCCTCATACTTCCCCTGAAAATTCAATTATTCATTTCTATACCTGCAGTTCACTGGAGACACAACTCTGAGAAACCCAAGATTATAGAAGCTGGCATATTTAATCCTATTTGTCTTTAATGGTTTCAGACATGAGAAAGAAAATTAAACTTGAAAGTAAAGATAAAATGGTAGGCAATGGACATCTCAACTATTACCCTAATGAAGTATTATGTGGAAAAGCACATTCAGGATGTTAGGACTTAATAATGATTTAGCATTAATTTATATTTTCAAATTTTACCATGAGAGGCAGTCTTTAATTTTCCAGTTAACTTTCTAATCCACAGATGGGTAATTGAAAGAAACACAACCAACATGTAAAGTCCATTGTGAATACATATAGATGTGAGAGAATTCAGTTTGCAAACACCCACTAACAATCACACAATGGCAGAGACAAGTGGTTAAATTTCAGAAATATTATGTATTAAACTTATGGATAGGACCAAAAATAACTTATTGCATTAACTCATAGAAGTAATAGAACTTTTTTTTTTCCAATCTCCATAAGAACTAATCATTATTAGTTTAAAGCCAATCAGAAGAAAAAAATTCCAAATGAAGAGTTACCTAAATGTGTTTAATCTGAATAAGCAATGAGGATAATTTTCATTTAGGAGTGAGTCTGCCTCCATTTGACCTCTAAAACTAAATTCTAAAGCTGATATATAAAATCATCAATGACAAACCAACATATTAAAATGATTTAAAATAGAGTGTAGCCAAGTCATAGCTTCTTTCTGTAAACTTAATGTGGCTATTAACAGTTTGTACTAAGAGAGTAAATTTTCTTAATGTATCAAGAATGATTACACATATGGAATAAGTGGCTTAACTGACTTGTGGGTAGATGTCAGAGAATTAACTCTGCAGTATAGGTGGAGAAACTGGAGTTCATAAGGAATCTAAAAAGAAAGTAGTGAAAAATAATTTATAATTATACACTATAAACTACATTTATAATAACAAAAAATAATTATAAGTGAGAAATGAGAGGGAACTAGCAAATTTGTTAGAAGATGAATATGGTACTTTGAAGCAGCTTGGTCTGTGAGAAATTCCTGAAGACAAAATGTTCAGAGATTTCAACAAGCCAGATATTTAATGAGGAACTACAGCCATGCTATGCAGCACAGATATGAAACTTCTCTTCAACAGCACACAAATATTTAGCAAAATTTTACTACATGTTATCCATTTCTATTTAAGTCTCCTGTGAGGATTGGCGAGGGTATGATGAATAGACAATTAAACAGCAGCTAAGAGAGACTAAGTCTAAGATTTGGAATGATACTAGACAAATAAAGGACAGAAGAAAAATTTTAGAAATTTTGGAGCTACAGTTGCCTTTAAGAAAAAAGCTCTCCAAGATTCTTCAGAATAAATAATTTTAAGGTAATAAACATCAACTGATACACAAGTTACAATTTCAAATATTAAGGTGTGATAATATTGTAATATTAGAAATATTAAATAAGTAATATCTATTTGTCAGGCACCCAAGTAATCCATGTACTTACATGGATTACCTTATTTGACTTTCACAAATAATATGTCAAATCAATAATACTGTGTCTTTTTTTGTGTGTGTGTCTTGGTGTTTTTTTTCCTTTTTTTTACTTATCAAGAAATTAATGCAGAGTATATTAGGGACACAGGTAACAGTAAAATAATGGAATACATGTATTTCAAAGACTAGTAAAAAATAGCCTGGAGTAAACATATTAATATTAGCTGGAGTAGACTTCCACACAATGAGTATTATCAAGAATAAAGAGATATTATATAACAACAAATGGTTATTAATTCTTAAGAAAGATAGATTATTCTAAATATCTGTGCACCTAAAAACAGAGCTTCAAAATACATGAAGTAAAAGTTAATAGAACTAAAAAGAGGACAAGGCAAATTCACATGTAATTTGAGTCTTCAACATTCTTCCCTCAATAATAAATAAAACAAGTAGTCAGAAAATCAGTAAGGATATAGATAATCTGAAGAACAGTATCAACCTAACTGACATTATAGAACACTGCAACCAAGAAGAAATAAATGTATTTTTTTCCTCAGACTGAACCTGATACAGTCACCAAAATATATCATATTCTGAGCCATAAAGCACAAGTTAACAAATTTAAAAAGAACTCATGTAAACTAAAGAAACACTATAGAATTAAAACCAGGCATATAATCAGAAAGGTATCTTGAAAATCTCAAATATTTTGAAAATAAAATACACTTAAATAACTCAGAAAGTCTTATGGAAAATTAATTATTATTTGAAGTGTATGAAAACAAAAATACATATAAAAATGAATGATGCAGCTAAAGTAATACTTAGAGGGAAATTTATAGCATGAAAGAAATTTAAAAAAAATAGGAAGTTCTCAAAAGACCAAACAAAAATTCCAAAAAATTAGAAAAATAAGAGTAAATCAATAAACTCAAAATAAGAAAGACAAAGGAAAGGATAATGGTAAGATCAGAAAACACTGATGAAAGAAACTGAATATGGCCATAAACAAATGGAAATATATACTATGGTCATGGATTGGAAGAATCAGTATTGTTAAAATGTCCATACTACCTAGCCAAGGAAATCTACAGATTCAATGTAATCCTTGTAAAAATACCAATAGCATTTTTCACAGAACTAGAAAAAAATAGTCCTAAAACTTGTATGGAACCATGAAAGACCCTGAATAGCCAAATCAATCTTGAGAAAGAAGACCAAGTCTAGAAGTATCACAATTTCAGATTTCAAGATATATTATAAAGCTGTAGTAAACAAAACAGTATGGTACGGACACAGAAATAGACACATGGATCAATGTAACAGAATAATAAGCCTAGAAACAAACCCATACATATATGGTCAATTAACCTCTAACAAAGGAAGAACATACAGTGAGGAAAAGATAGTCTTTTCAATAAGTGGTGCTGGGTAATCTGCACAGCTAAATGCACAATAATGAAATTGATCACTTTTTATATGATATACAAAAAGAAACTCAAAATGAATTAAAGACCTAAGTGTGAAACCTTAAGCTGTAGAACTCAGAAGAAAACATAGACAGTAATGTCTTCAACATTGGCTTTACCAACACTTTTCTAAATAGGTCTCTTTAGGTAACGAAAACAAAAGTAACAATAATCTGTTGGGACTATATCAGAATAAAAAACTTCTGCACAGTGAAGGAAACCAACAAAACTAAAAGGTAACCTTTTGTATGGTAGAAAAAATTTCAAATGATACATCTAACAAGTAGTTAATATCCAAAATATATACAGAACTTACAGAAGTCAATACCAAAAAAAAAAAAAAAACCAACAAAACCCAAAGTCAAAAACAAAAACAAAACAAAGAAACAAAACAAAACAAAACAAAAACAAATAACACAATTGAAATGGGCAGAGAACCTGAATAGACATTTTTCCAAAGAAGATATACAGATAGCCAACAAACGCATGAAAAAAAAATGCTCGACAACATTAATCATAAGAAAAAAATGCAAATGAGAACCACAATGAGATATCATGTCACACCAGTCAGAATGGCTAGTATCAAAAAGTTAAGAAATAACAAGGGGTGGCCAGGATGTGGAGAATAAAGAACCCTAATGCAACCGAGGTGAAAACATAAAGTGGTGCAGTCATTGTGGAAAACAGTATGGAGATTCCTCAAAAAATTAAAAATAGGAATACCATACAATCCAGTAATTCTACTCAGTATTTACCCAAAGAAAATAAAAACATTAATTGAAAAAGACATGCACCCTATGTTTATTGCAACATTGCTTATAATAGCCAAGATATGGGAGCAATGTTAAGTGTCCACTGTTAAACAAATAAAGAAGATGTAGTGTGTGTGTGTGTGTGTGTGTGTGCGTGCATGCGTGTATGTGAATATTACTCAGCCATAAAAGAGAATGAGGTCTCACTATTTCCAATGACATGGATGGACCTAGAAAATATTATGCTACATGAAATAAGTCAGATGGAGAGAGACAAATACCATGATTTCACTCCCATGTAGAATCTAAAAAAACAAAACAAGCAAAAGCAGAAACAGACCCATAAAGGCAGAGATTGGAATGGGGAGAAGGGAGAGATACAGAGAGATGGACAAAATAGGTGAAGAGGAGTGGGAGGCACAGGCTATCAGTTATGAAGGAATAAGTCAAGGGGATGAAAGCAGTAACTATAAAAGGAAAAATTAGACTTCATCAAAATTAAAAACATTTTTAATGCAAAACAAACAAAAAAATACCATTGAGAGGACAAATAATATGTTCCAGTCATATTTTTGAAAAAGGTCTTATATCCAGAATATATGGTAACTCTCAAAACTCAACAGGAATGAAACATACAACCCAATAAATATATAGGCAAATGATTTAAATAGAAACTTCAACAAACAAGATATCTAGATCGTAAGTAAGCATATGAAAAGATAGCACCATTAACTTTTAGGGAAATGCAAATTAAAACCACAATACAATACCACTGCTCACCTATTAAATGTCATTCTTTCCCTCACCTTCATCCTCCTCCTCCACCCCTTGCAAAATACCAAACAATACCAAGTGTTGGAGTGGATACAGAGCAACACTCATACACTGCTATTGGGAATGCAAACTGGTGGAGCCATTTTGGAAAAGAGAAGTTCAGCAGTTTCTCATAAATTAAACATACTTAATAAAACTACCACAATCCTAGATATTTAGCCCATAGAAATGAAAACTCACATTCACCCAAAACTATATGTTAATGTTTATGGCATCTTTACTTACAATCACCCCAAACTGGAAACAACCTAGATGTCTTTCCACTGGTGAATGGATAAATGAATTGGTATATACATTCTGTGGAAGACTTGGAATACTACTGAGTAATAACAAAGAATATACTATTGATTCACGAAAAAAAAAAAAACAAAAGAACAAAAAAACAAAAACCATGGCTGGATCTCAAATGCATTTTGTTAAGTGGAAGAAGCCAGACTCAATTTACTGATATTGTTTGATTCCATTGATATGATGTCTGGAAAAGGCAAACAAAAAATGAAAACAAGTCAATGGTTAGCAGGGACTGGAACTAGGTCTAAAGAGTGACTACAAAGGGAAAAAAAAACAAGAGAATATTTGAATTGATGGGACTGTATTGGTGCATACATGACTCTACGTACTTGCCAAAACAAGCAGCAAGTGTGTCTAGTGAGTGTGGATGTGTGTCCAGTGAGTGTGGATGTGTGTTCAAACACTATTGAACTTTATCCTAGACACGGACACAGTTATTAAAAGCACAACTTAATATTCTCTACATCATATAGTCAGTGATTACTAGAACTGCCATTCAAACCCAGATCCTTCAATTCTGCATCCAGAGTTCTTTTTTACACACCAAACTAAAGTAGCTCAAATCATTAAAGAAACTGTATTGTACAGGATAATTCATATTTATAAATTCTCCTTAGTATTTTCCAATGATTTAAAGGACATTTATATTTGTCATCTTGACAAATGTTTGCTGTTTTCCTATATATTATTCAGAGTAGAAGATGCAGTTAGTGTACTATTGACCCCACAAATGTCTTGAAGTATTAACATCTAATTCAGCATTCACAACACATATTTTTAGGTAAGTATCATTAAATTATTTAGCAGGGTGCAGTGGTCAAAATGGCTTTTACCATATTACTAAAAGCAGGCTTATAACATGATGTTACATTTAATCATTTAGAAGGGTAAGCTGATAAAAGCAATTTTCGTTCCATAAAAATTAATTATTTAATGCAATACTGCATTAAAAAATAAATTATTTCTTATTTTTGCTTTGCAGTTATTTTCATATGTCCTAAAGATTGTGTTCTATACATTGTTATTATTAAGTTATTGCCTATTCTGTTATTTTATCTATTATTTTGCACATGTTTTTGTGGGTGCCACCAATTCACAGTTTTTATGGTGTCAACTAGTTATAGTAATTTTTGGGTAATTCAAGTTAAAGAACTCACTAGAAGGAAAAGACAATTTCTTTTAAATGTATCCAGTTGAGATCCAGGTACTTTACAATGCATCATTCTTAGGGTCGCTTTGATAACTAATCTCAGTATTTCTGAAAGTAGGTCATTTGTTTCCAGGATTATTACCATAATAAGCATGTGTATGTGTATGCATATGTGGGTCTGTTAAGGTTCAAAACAATGGCATGAACTATTTTTTAGTACCAAGTTCACATCCAGTTAGTTCTTTCCTGTTTAAACAAGGACAAGGGGCCCTGGGTGGCTCAGTCAGTAAGGTGGCCAACTGTTAATTTTGGCTCAGTTCATGATCTTGCAGTTCATGGGATCAAGTCTCACATGGGGCTCTGTGTTGACAGCACGGAGCCTGCTTGGGATTCTCTGTCTCCCTCTCTCTTTGCCCCTCCCCTGCTTGTGCTCTCTCTCTCTCTCTCTCTCTCTCTCTCTCTCTCTCAAAATAAATAAATAAATATTTAAAAAATTTTTTTTAAATCAAGGAAAGATAAAACAATGAATAAATAAAAAGAGAAGCCTGAGGTGATTTTTCTAGGTATTAAAGAAAAACATAAGCAAATAATTGAGACAAAAGTTGATGCTCCTGTTCAACAAGGTTACTATAATTCTTTTTTATTACTAAACGTGTAAATGAAAGGATAAAGTGCTCACAATTTTGACAGGAAATGGAAAAAGCTACCCTGGAGATTGCCAAGCATAGGATGATGAAATATTGTGGGAATAATCCCAGTAAGCAAGAAATATTTCCTCAAGATAAATTCTTTCCCTAGTCTGTTAAGGAGTTTCTAAAATTCATTTTTTTCTCCTTTAATGCAGACATTACTGATAAACTTTCATAACAGTATTTCAAGACACGGTGGTTGACATTTCTTTAAATTAATCTGGACAAATGAAGGACAAAGAGTGTATTTTTCCTCTACTGGCATATACGGAGGATTTTGCTGTGCAATTCCTATGAATATTAACAATGCCGATTACTGATCCAGTAGACGATGACGGCTCATTCTCAGCAGTCACAGTCCATCACGTAGAGTCATATTTAGGGACTGTACCATTGCAGGTTATGGTTCTTGGGCACCCTTTAGCTTGCACATTCTTGACACAAAAGACAGTTACAGTGTATTTATAGCCTTTAAGGTCACTGATCATTGATATGATGGACCATTATGTCTCCGGAACGTGTCGGCTGTTGGAACTATTGGTCTATTAACAGAATCTCTCCTGCACTAACACACATGCACTATGAGTCCATCTGCCAAATACCCTTATGAAAGAATTGTTAGAATCTGTTCTGCATACCTACACTACAGTAATTTCAATCGACACAGTAATTCTTCCGTGTATCTATCATATTATACCTGAAAAAGTCCTTGAGTCTCTTTGCCACCTTCCTTATTAATGACTTGCAATATTCTAGTTAATTGTTTTGTAACTGGCTATTATAACCACCAATAAATAATGTTTAGAAATCTCTTCATTTTAACTTAGATTCCCAAAAGGGTCAGATAATTTCATTTAAAAATTTTTCCATTTTTATTAGAAAAGTTTGGGCAAAATAAAGGGCAGTTTTAGAAAAGTTTTGTAGTTTTTAAGGCTTTTTTGAGAGAGATGATTAGTGAGGCCCTATTGTTCTAAACCATTGTTTTCCCTTAGTTATTGCTGAATTTAGCTATTTCTTTTTATGTTTGAGATGCATTTGAATTTATAGAAAAGGTGCAAAAATAGTACACATGGTATATATAGGCTTTTCTCCTATTTTCTGCCTAGACTAATATCTTATACAGCAGCAAAATATTTATAGAATACAAGGAATTAACACTGCCTCATGCTACTTACTAAAGCACAAACTAAATCAAATTTCAGTGATTTTCCCATTAATGTATTTTTTTTTTCTGTTCTATGATCCAACCCAGGATTCCACATTGCTCTTAGCTGTCATACGTCCTAAGTATTCTCTAATCAGCAACACTTTATAGTCTTTCCTTATCTTTCTTGCCCTTTATACTCTTGAACGGTACTGGTCAGTTATTTCTTCATAAGTATCTTCCATTTTGGTTTTCCTAATGTTTTTCTCAAAATTAGATCGTGGTAATGCATTTCTGGAAAGAAGAGTAGAGCAGTTATCCGCTCTGCTCGACATATTGTATCAGAGAATGCATCATGTCTATTTATATTGTTGATGATATTAACCTTGATCATTTGGCTATTAATGGCATCTGTCAGAATTATCAATTTGATCTTACTATTTCTAACAATATAATTACTATGTATTTTGAAAGAATTATTTTGAGACTATGCAAATGTTGTTTCAATTTATTTTTTTATTTTTTTTTAATTTTTAAAAAACTGTTTTAATGTTTTCATTTAGTTTTGAGACAGAGAGAGACAGAGCATGAGCAGGGGAGGGCAGAGAGAGAGGGAGGCCCAGAATCTGAAGGAGGCTCCAGGCTCTGGGCTGTCAGCACAGAGCCCAATGTGGGGCTCGAACTCACGAACCGTGAAATCATTACCTGAGCTGAAGTCAGACGCTTAACCAACTGAGCCACCCAGGTGCCCTTTTTCTGTTTCAATTTAGACATTCACCTACTCATTTTAGTATCCATTGGAAGATACTTCCTGCAGCCATTTTGAGTGTAGTATGGTAATAGTGATTTTTCTATTTCCTTAATGAAAATCTACATTTCTTACATGAAATTTTTCATAAGGAAGAACTGTTACTTCTTCCCTATTTAGTTCTTTATTCAGTTATCTATCTCAGTACAGACTCATAGATGTTTATCTTAAATGGGAGTTTAAATCCAACAGTAATCCTATTTATTTTTAACTTAGCTTACTCCAGTTTTGGCCCTTGGGAACTCTAAGGTCAGCTCTAGTGCATTTTTGATATGTCCATGTTTTTTCATATACCCAATTCCTTTTTTTCTGGCATCACAAATTGCTTGAATTCATTTTGTATTTTCCCTGCCCAGGTCTAGAATCAATCAATTCTCTAAGGAAACCCAATTCCTTTTATTGGTGAATTGTATTTAGGAGTTATGTTCTTGGGTGCTAAGTGTGCCTTATACTCCTGAGATGGCACTGCTTTCACCTAGAGAACATGCATGTGTACAACGCCTCATGCTCACACACATACCTATATGTATTTATGATTCTATTTTTCTGTATTTATAGTAAACATTTTTAATCTTTATTTTTGAGAGAGAGACAGAGAGACAGCATGCGACAGGGGAGGAACAGAGAGAGAGGGAGACGCAGAATCCGAAGCAGGCTCCAGGCTCCGAGCTGTCAGCACAGAGCCTGAGGTGGGTTTGAACTCACGAACTGCAAGATCATGACCTTAACTGAAGTCAGACCCTTAACCAACTGAGCCACCCAGGTGCCTCTGTATTTATATTTTAAAACAATAAGTCTATACTGATACCAATGACTCCAATCCAGCACCACAGGTTTCATTCTAGCCCATCCGCTTTCCTTATTTATAATCTATTTCTCCAAAAGCAGTTTCCAAATTTTTAACTGATACTTTTCTAATAAGCAAATTTACTAATTAGAATACAATATATGTACATCATTCTTTTTGTCTTTAGTCCTACAGTGTTCAGTCAAGTTCTGAATCATCTTGATTAAATTCCATCGCAAAATATAAGGGAGATAATTTATGTAATTTGCTATCTATTGTTGTCTAACAAATTATCCCAGATTTAGTGGTTTAAGAAAACAAGCTTAGTTTTTAACCTTACAGATTCTGTGGGTCAGTCATCTGTACATAGCTTAGCTGGGTGCTACTGATTAGGGGCATCTAATGAGACTATAATCAAAATATCATTTGAAGCTGGTTATGTCAAGCTTCTGTGGGGCATAATTCACTTACCAGCTCACACTTAAGACTGTTGAAAGGTCTAAAAAATCCACTTCTATGATTCCTCACATGACTATTGGCAGGCTTCAGAAGATCCACTTCCAAACTCACTCATAGAGCTGCTTAAAGGACTTCAGGTCCAAACTGAATGTTGGCCAGAACTACTCACAACATGGTATCTTGTTTCCACTAGAACAAGAGCTTTGTGAGAGAGAGAGAAAGAGAATGAGACAGAAAGAGTGAGATCACAGTTTTTTGTTAGCTCAATCTCAGAAACATGTCCCATTACATTTGCTATATTCTATTTAAAAAAAAAAAAAAGTGACTCACAGGGTGCCTGGGTGGCTCAGTTGGTTAAGTATCTGACTTCTGATTTGGGCTCAGGTCACTATCTCACGTTTCGTGAGGTAAGGCTTCATGCTACCTGTTTGGGATTCTCATTCTCTCTCTCTCTCTCTCTCTCTCTCTCTGCCCCTCCCCTGCTCTTTCTCTCTCTCTCAAAATAAATAAATTAATTAAAAAATAAAACAAGTGATCTACTAAGGCAAAACTATACTCAAGGGGAGGGTGTGACATCAGGATATAAATATCAGAAGGTGGGTACCTTTGAGAGCCATTTTTACAACCTGCCTACCACAAATCACTTTCTGGCTCTCAATGATTCACGTTCATTCCAGATACAAAATACAATCATTTCCTCTACCGGTTCTCAAAAGTTTCATCCAATGACAGTATCAGTTCAGCTCAAAGTCTAAACTCTTATCAAGTTAAGTCCTGGTATTTATGAGGCTACATTATGAGAAATCTTTACATTTTTAAAAAATATTTATTCATTTTTGAGAGAGTGTGAGTGGGGGGAAGGGCAGAGAAAGAGAGGGAGACATAGAACCATAAGCAGGCTCCATGCTCCGCGCTGTCATTACAGAGCCCGATGTGGAGCTGGAATTCAGAGTGTGAGATCATGACCTGAGCTGAAGTCGGTCGCCCAACCCATTGAGCCGCCCCTACATTACGAGAAATCTTAAAAAATATATTTTTGGAAGTAATAAAATAATACCAAGAGAAAATTTGGACCTACAGAAAGAAATGATGAACACTGGAAATGGCAAATTTGAGAGAAAATGTGAAAGATATATTAAATCCCACTTATAATCTTTTTAAAGTAGAAATTATAATCAAGTATTATGTGGTTTTCAAATTTTTTAAAAGTATGTATGACAACAACGTGTATGACAACAATTAGCATGAGCCATGGGAGCAGAAAAAGGAAGTATACTTTTATATGGTCTTACATTGTAATTGAAATGGTATAATTTGAAAATAAATAGTGGTAAGTTAACACACACATACACATAAAACCCAAAAAAACCACAAAAATAGAAAGCAAAACAATGCAGTTTAGCTAATAAGCCAAGTGTAAACAAAAATAAATATTAAAGAAAAAAAAAGAAAGCATAAACAAAAAGTACCAAGTATGGATAAGACAAATAGAAAGCAACCAGAAAAATGTTATTTTAAACTTGCCCCTGTTGGGCAATGTAAATTTTCCAAATAATCCAATTAAAAGGCAGATGTTAAAAAGAAAAAAAAACAAAAACAAAAACAAGAGTCAACTATGTGTTGTCTATAAGAAATCAACTGAAATATAAAGACATTTGTGTGTTAAATGCAAAGAATGGAAAAGATATACAATGCAAACATTAAGTACACTGAAATTGGAGGGGCTATATTAATCTTAGACAAATTAGATTTAAAAACAAGGGATATAACAGTATTTTTCATAATATGAAAAGGCCAATTTTTATATTCTTTCATTTGAAAATAGCTAACTCTATTGTCAGAAAAAAAGATAGGCACAAGGGGGATTCAAACTTGGTTAACTTTATTGAAATAACGTAATCCCAATAAAATAGAGCTAATTGTGTTTGTACCTAATAAAAATAATAGAGCTTTAGGTTATCTAAAGAAAAAAGAGAGAGAGAGAAGTAAAAGAAGAAATAGACCAATGCTGTTTATAATCAGAAATTTCAACACTTCTCAATAATTGATTAAAATGACTGAGAAATTCAGTAAGGATACACAACTCTTGAATAAAACCGTCAAGCAACCTGCCCCAATTGATAATTATTGATAACTTCACCCCAAAACACTGGAATATACATTTGTTTTCACTGTGCAAGGAATATTCTACAAGACAGTACACCTTCTGGATCTTAAAGTGATTCTTAATAAACAGGAAATACTTGAAATCACACAGAGCATACACCCTGAGAAGATGAAATTAAACTCAGTATCCATTACATACAGATTAACTGACAAAATCCTCAAATATTTGAAATTTAAAAGATATGAATGTAAAATAGTTCAAAAATCACGAAAGATATTTGAGAATATTTTGACTCAATGAAAATAAAAAACAAAGCATATAGAAATATGTGAAATCTGTGCTATAGTTAGATTACATTCTGGGTAAATGGATAGCTTCCTTTAGCACATCTCTATCTCTATCTAACCTAAAAAATACTGATGTTTTCTGCAACCTGCCAGGAAATATCCTCAGTCAGATCTACATGTACATTAAGTTTATTTTCTATTTTTCTATTTTTTCACATTATCTCAGGGTAAAATGTTGAATTTTCTGCCACAACTTAGCACTGTTTCTTTCCCTTCAGCTTCCAATTCATTGATTTTTTTTCACTTGCTTTAAGCTTTCTTTCAACAAGAGTTCCTTGAAAACAAGCAGGTTTCTTCTAAAATTCTCCTCCATGACCTTTCAGTCTCTACTCTACTCACTGTTCAGTATCAAACCAGTGTCACATATTCATGTTTTTTTGTGTGTCAGTGGCCCACTCCCAGTAACAACTTATGTTCAGTGTATCTTTTGCTGCATAATAAACGATCCCAACTTAGTGGTTTAAAACAACCTTTTTATCTTAACTCATGGATTCTCTGAGTCAGGGATATGAACAGAGCTCAGCTAAGTACTTATTTTTTTCTTCATGTAGTTAACTAGTACTAGGTTCTGATGCATTGGTCTGAAGGGTTTAAGATGTCATCACTCACATGTTCATTGTTTGAAAAGGATGACTGGAAGGCTGGAATCAGCTAGGAACCATAACTGAAACTTCAATATGTGGCCCCTAAACTTACTGCTTTTAGGAAAATTGAAGTTTATTGAATTTCACTAGAGTGAGAATTTCAAGAGTGCTAGATGACAAGTTCCTGTCTTTTTTCTCACAGAACCTTTAGAGTCATCTAGTGTCATAAATACAGCATTCTATTGGTTGCAAGTGAGTCAAACATATAACCCAGATTCATAGGTTGGGAATTATAAGCCATCATGGATGGGAGAATTATTGGCAATATGTAAGCAGAAATTACTTTTAAATTTTATTTTCATATATGTCTGATCTCTAGTCATTGATTCAGAATCCATGTCCCTGATTATTTTGTCCCCTAACCAACTATTTATATTTCAAGAAATGTGTTTACTTCAGAGCTAACAATAGGTAGTTTCTGATTTCATATAAAAACACACCTTTACAAACATGGTGGGTATTGTGGTAATGCTGATGATGATAAGGTAGACAAAGACAGGATATCTCTCCTAGGTGAGAGGCTGCTTTTTGTTCTACATCTTGTGGAAAAAAAGGTAAAAATACTTCACTCATCAATTTAGATAAAGGGGTTTTAATTAAATGGCATAAAACCCAAGAAACAATAAAAAATAAGATCAGAAATCAATGAAATCTAAAATAAGTAAATGAAAGGTGGGGACAGTATTAAACAAAAGATTATCTTTGTTTTTTTTTTTTCAACGTTTTTTATTTATTTTTGGGACAGAGAGAGACAGAGCATGAACGGGGGAGGGGCAGAGAGAGAGGGAGACACAGAATCGGAAACAGGCTCCAGGCTCTGAGCCATCAGCCCAGAGCCCGACGCGGGGCTCGGACTCATGGACCGTGAGATCGTGACCTGGCTGAAGTCGGACGCTTAACCGACTGCGCCACCCAGGCGCCCGAAAAGATTATCTTTGAATGTATGAATAAAAGAATATTTTATGACAAGATTAAAAAAAGAGATTGTGAAGACAAACAAAATAGAGACAATGGGAAAACACCAAGAACACATATACAAAATATATTAGACAATTATTTTGTAAATCACTATACACCAATAAGTTATAAAACTGGGATAAAATACATTTCTAGGAAAAATATTACATGTCAAAATAGTGTAATAAATAAAATACTGATGACAACAATAATTAGTGATGTTTACATATTAAAATTTCTTTAAAAATCCCCATACTAAGCAGATTTAGTCATCGACCTGTTCAAGTTATCTAAACCCATGAAATCTCTATCTTATAATATCTTATAATAAAATAGGAAAAGAGGAAAGTATCTCCATTTCATTTTTAGCACCTACTAAAACCTTGGTTTCAAAATCACATTTGAGAATATATGAAATGAAATATGTTAAAGGCCCAACTCATACATGAAAATAAAATAAACAGGTATGCACACTTAGCTAACACGTGTTAATTATACTAGCAATCCATTATATAATTATAGTCAATTTACATAATTATAAATTAGGAAAAATCAAGAAGAATTTATTACAGAAATGTAAAGATAGATATATTATGGAAACTGCCAATATAATGGAAACTGTCAATATAATTGATATTAATGGGCTAAAAGCAAAAAGAAATGTCATCTTAATAGTCAAAATAAATATTTGATAAAATATAATTCCTTTTATGGCTAAAACAACAATGGATTGTAAGGGAAATTCATACTCAAATTTGTTTTAAACTGTTCTAGAAAACCCACTGTTAAACAGAATATCTCTTAGTTTCATTGCAGAAATGAAACTATTCATTAAATTGCATTTATACCACATTGCCAAATATCCAACCAAGTTTTTCCTCTCCAGGTTTCTAGCATAATGCTACAAATAACACTTCTTTTTCTTATACTAATTAATTTCCTCTCCTTGATTTATACACCTCAGTTAATATCCATATGCTTTTAAGTGCACCTAAACCAGTCCGTATTATCTTGTTTTTTTTTAATCATATCATTGGTCCACTTAAATACTCTGCTGCTTTTTTTTATTTGCTATTTACTGGGGTTCCTTCTTTACATCTGCATTAATTATGCATTAATTGCCATTAAGTGTTCAATTCTAACTAACTAAGACTCACAGGACTTAGTTTTTACTCACAAAAGACCTAAATCAGAAGCAAATTAAATGAATATCAACAGCAGGAAAAAAAAAGGACACACATTGAAAATGGTCTGGAGATCTCAACTATGGACTTCTTTCTCTTCCACCACTGAGTTACACAGGACACATTTTATTTCTAGGTCTTGAAACACTTCTTTATCAGCAAACCCAAAGTCTCTTATAGTAAACTGTCACACAGCTACCTTATTACCAGCTTTAACAATAGTTCCACCAAAACCAGTTACAAATCCTGTTGTTATTAACAAACAATGCGTGCACTTGAATGCATGCTGCCTTCAAAATAAATCAGAATCATGATTACAGTACATCATTTACTTCCAATTGGTATATTCTATAGCCTTGGCTGAGGGTCACCATCATGCTTCAGGCATATCTGAAGATAAGCATGCTATCTATCCAGACCAGCTGAAATTAACCCATGCTATTCAACATCTTTTAATAAATGGTGTGCCTCAGGTAAAATTCAATATGTATTGACTTATGTGTCCATGCAGCAAGTAAGTCTATGAAGTTTTACACAGTTTATAATAAAGTGGTCATCTGGGGAAAAGGTCAAATAACTATCTCTCCAGTTTTCCAGTGCAATACCTTAGAAAATCTGACTACTTTAGGAAGACACTGGTATTTGTATGATTTAACCATAACATAATTTACAAATATTTGATATTTTTTCCTTTCATAAGCTTTATTCTACATATTTAGTTTTTTAAGTTTATTTATTTTGAGAGAGAGAGAGCTGTGTGCACAAGTGGGAGAGGGGGAGAGAGAGAGGGAGAGAGAGAATCCCAAACAGGTTCCCTGCTGTCAGTGCGGAACTGGACATAGGACTAGATCCTGCCAACCACAAGACCATGACCTGAGCGGAAATCAAGAGTCTGTTGCTTAACCAACTGAGCCACCAAGTGCCCCAGATTTATTCCACAGATTTAAGCAAACGTTCATAATACTGCAGAGTCTCTATCTACATGAATATATTTTGGAGGGAATGATGGACTTTAAGACAAAAAAATAGGGAGAATAAAAAGGAAAGAACCAATCACCTGCAAAGAGCAAGCCTGCAGATATGTATTGCTAAACTTTGCAAAAGGCCATAGGGAGTTTTCTCAGGGAGGCTCAGGGAGACTGTTAAATTCAGTATAGTTACTCTTTGCTGTTTTTATTTATATTAGGAACACATTAAGAAAATATTACTATGCTGTCTATTCTTAGTACAAATTTAAATCTAAGGCAAGAGAAGGTAATTTCCAGTTTTCAGGACAGCACTAAACTTAGTTTTACCTACTGTTTAACCACCTCAGTGGACACCTGAGAATCCTAATCCCTCCTATGTCTCCAGTTGTGGGGAGGAAGCATATCTTACTAATAGTTAACAAAACACCACAACTCAGCAATTATTTTACCTTGACAATATGGGTATTCCTTTGTTTTGACTATTTCCCTTGTTAACCTAGAAATTTTTATTTATCTTATTAACGATACTCCTCTTACATTTTTTCCTTTTGCAATACAAGACTAATATATGTGTATCCTGGACTATATGAAAAGTTCTCTCTTCTGAAAGCTAAAGGTACAGAAATAAGAATACTTAATTCTTTGTTAGCAAAAACATAATTTTCTTCTTGACCTTAAGTATTTTCCTCTTAATGCTAAAGTCACTCTTGATAGGAAACAAAGTCTCCTCACCACTAACTGTTCAAAGTATGAGAACCTGTGCTTCAAATAAAAAGTAATGTAAAAAAAATCATTTAGCTATGTAGTGATAACCAGATTTTTAAGATGGAAGCAGAAGAGTTATTGTCAATAGCCTTTTATAGAACTAGAGTTTTCATCCCTCTGATCATCCCCGTGATTATCCCTATGTAAGATGGAATTTAAGGGCAGTGGTCAATATCCATTTCAAAAGTAGAAGAAATACAGATGAGAACTGAAGCTGTAAAGGTCACTAGTCTCTTCTACAAAATAAGACAAGCCTCTCGGGATTCACAATTCACTTTAATTCTTCATGTCTTGATTTAAGAAACCAATCAATGGCTCAATCAACAATATTAAAGATCTACTATGTGTCTAGCATTATTTTTAGCAACTATTGACACATCCATCTTACAGTATGTCTACATCAGCAGCCAAAGCATTTTCAGTTGCATGGCAATACAATATTTGTCAATAATAGCTAAATAAATAGCATTATTGAGTGAAATTCAGATTAAGCCTTTATATGTAGAATGTCAGATCACAGTAAATATAAAGTGAACTGAAGGACAAAAACACTTATTTATGATGTGCCATCTCATGGGATTATTTTTCCCCAAAGTATCCAAAACTGCAATCATTCTCTAATCCTACATATAGGAAAAGTCTAAAATTGTCTTTTATTTTTTTAATGTTTTTTTTAAAAAATACTTTTTCTTAAAATTTTTTTTCAACGTTTTTTATTTATTTTTGGGACAGAGAGAGACAGAGCATGAACTGGGGAGGGGCAGAGAGAGAGGGAGACACAGAATCGGAAGCAGGCTCCAGGCTCTGAGCCATCAGCCCAGAGCCCGACGCGGGGCTAGAACTCACGGACCGCAAGATCGTGACCTGGCTGAAGTCGGACGCTTAACCGACTGCGCCACCCAGGCGCCCCTAAAAAATACTTTTGAAGGAAAGAGAAACAGAGCATGAGCGGGGGAGGAGCAGAGAGAGAGGGAGACACAGAATTTGAAGCAGGCTCCAGGCTCTAAGCTGTCAGCCCAGAGCCCAATCGGGGCTTGAACTCACGAACTGTGAGATCATGACCTGAGCCAAAGTCAGATGCTCAACCGACTGACTCACCCAGGCGCACCTAAAATTGTCTTTTAAAAGACTCTCATACATTAGCATCTTCTATCTCGAGATTTCTTAACTTGAAAAAAAATGTTATTTATAAAATGAAGCATGAGATTTTTAATCATAGTGTAAATTCTCTGTAGGCTTCAACTATCAGTAAACATAACATTTAAATATTCACACACTAAGACCACTTTTCCCTTCACTTAGCACTACAGAACATATTAAACAAATGGCAAATAATTTAAAAAGCATTTCCAGAGTTTCAATGGGTAACCCATACACCATCTCCAAAGTTCTGTGCCACCTGTGTAATTTAAAAAGAGGTCCATTATGTATGTAACCAGGTTATACCATATTCATTTGGCTATTTTTTGGCCCCTAGATTTAAGACTTTTTTTTTTTACTGTTACTACAGTTCTGTGGTTCTTCTGTTGGACATTGAGTTAGCAATTTTTGGTGCAGAGTGCAATCTATCAGCTGCTTTCTTATATCACATTACAATTTAGGTTCTATTTTGTCAGTTTTGCAGCAGTATTTTGAATTCTGCTGGGGGATATGATATCTCAAGACAATTCTGTACTTTTCCAAGCTATCTTGCCACTTTAAAAGTGTTGTCAGAAGAAGTATTATTTGGAGAAGTCAGTCTGAATTATGCTGCTGCAAATCTGTACCGCACAGCTAACACAAATTGATTTACCAGGAAGCTTGCTGCATTTCTAAGACATATAGCCAGTAGAGCAGCTTAGAGAAATCATTGCTCACAAACCACACATCCAGATACAGAATGAGAATCCCTGAAAACAAAGTTCCAAAAACATTTTAGTACATTTAAGATATATACATTTATTACTAATTTGGAAGGAAAAGAAATGTTCCTTTTTAAAGTAAGGTGCCACTATTACATTTCATGAACTACTTGAAATAATTGCTATGACAATGAGAGAAAACTGGTGTCTTAGGAGATACATGACTCTTTGGAAAAAGTACAGATGGGGCCAATAAAATGATAGTAGAGCTGACAAGCAAAAAAAAAAAATTCTGTGTGTACATTATTTCTTTTCTAGTCTGTATAGTCTCAACTCTAAAGACAACTGTGTAAAACACAGATGAAATTTCTTTAAAACACATTAACATTATATTTATAAATCATTGGGTAGTCACCTCAGGTGTCAAATACGGAAGGATTTGACTTCTAGCTAGAGCTTGCCATTGTCTGGTTGCCTGCCCCACTTACTTCATCCACTAAAAGGATGTGCAGGTGTGGATGCATTAAATCCAAGGAGATAATACACTCAAGCCACTAGGGGGATGATCATTATTAGAAGAGTGTATAATAATTATTGCCTTTTTATTTTCATTTCTTTGTTTGTGGGCTCACTTTGCCTTGCTACAAGATTTGCAACATTTAAAGGAATTGGGTAAAAATGGCCAAGAGTTACTTAATTGGATTTTCGTGTTATCCTTAAGCATTGTTATTCTAGTAAATATTTAAAGATTCGTTATCCAAAATACTAATAGTAATGCTATAATTTGTAATATTTGCCAATTTCTTGTGTAAATACATACACCATATGTACATTACCAACTCAATATCATTACCATGATTCTACACAACCAGTGAAAACAGAACACATTATAAAAATGGGCCTTGAGTCGACCTTTCCCCTGAAGAGGAAATGTGTTTTCTTATAATTCTAGATGTTTCAGACTGGCTCGTAAGACAATGCTTCTTTGTAGAGTACAAAAGCTTTACCTCAATCAAACCATGCAAAGACTGGATTAATATGGATGATCTAGTAGATTCTTGGTGAGAACAATGTGAAGATTATTTTTTCAGTTACATGAATATCCAATAGGACAATGATGATTTTTTGTTGTGTAGGTCTGTTCTGTACCATTCTTTAATGTCTGCTGAATTTTCAAATGGAAATTAAATAAGGGAACATATACTCATTTTTGTTTATAATTTTTAATTAGAGTTTTTAACACATAGGAAAATAGCATCACCAAAGGCAACACTATTCCTGGCATTTTAGTTTCCAATAAAATTATAACTTTATCAGTCATTTGTCTTGTCTTATATGCTCCTTTCCACAATACACTACACCAAACTCACATTTCATTCCCAGTGCTACCAAGAATGTGATCTTTTCCTTATTTAATCTCTCACTCTCCATGTTCCATGAGAAAAGCAAGGGGAAATAATCATTTTATTTACTCCATTTCCATTTCCTATTTACAGGCTATTGGTTTTTTTAGCCTTATTTTTAGAGAAGTTTTAGGTCTACACAAACTGTATCAGAAACTGGGGTGCCTGGGTGGCTCAGTCAGGTAAGCATCTGTCTTGACTTTGGCTCGGGTCATGATCTCATGGTGGTGAGACTGAGCCCTGCACTGAGCTCTGCACTGGCTGTAGAGGCTGCTTAAGATTCTCTCCCTCTCTTTCCCTGTGCCCCTCTTCTGCTTGCTGGCACACATATGTGCTCTCTCTCTCTCTCAAAAAAATTTTTTAAAAAATGTTTAAAAATGAAATTACACAGAGTTCCCATATATGTCTCCAAGCCCCACCCTCAGTTTCCTCTATCATTAACATTTTATATTAGGGTTGTACACTTGTGAAAACTGATGAAATATGACTGTATTATTATTAACTAAAATACATAGTTTATATTAGGGCTCAGTTTCTATGTTGTATAATTCATAGAGTTTTGACAAATTCATAATGTCACTGCCCTTAAAATCCTCCATGTTCCACCTATTCATTGCTCCTTCCCTCTTCGAAACTCCTGGCAATCATCGATCTTTTAACTGTCTTCATAGTTTTGCCATTTCCAGAGTGTTATATGGTTGGAATAATACAATATGTAGATTTATGAACTGGTTTCTTTCATTTAGACATATGCTTTTAAGGTTCCTCCATGTCTTTTCATGGCTTTAAAGGCTCATTTCATTTTATCATTGAATAATACTGCCTTGGATGGATATACCACAGTTATTTACCCATTCATCTATGGAAGGACATCTTGGGTGCTTCCAATTTTTGGCAAATGTAAATAAAGCAGCTATGAAACTTCATGTGTATACTTTTGTTTGGAAATAAGTTTTCAACTCATTCCAAAAAATACCAAGGAGTATAATTACTGGATAATATAGTAAACCTATATTTAACTTTGTAATGACTGTTAAAAACTATCTTTTAAAATAGCTGTACCATTTTGCATTCCCAATAGCAATGAATAAAAGTTTCTGTTGTTCCACATATTCAACAACATTCAATGTCATCAGTGGTTTGGATTTTGTCTGTTCTAATAGGTGTGTTTTAATATGCAATTCCCCACAACATATGATGTCGAGTATCTTTTCATATGCTTATTTACCATCTGTATATCTTCTTTGGTGAGGTGTCTGTTCAGACCTTTGGCTTATTGTTTAATTGGGTTGTTTGTGTTCTTACTGTTGATATTTAAAAGGACAGTATATTTTGAATACCAGTGTTTTATCAGATACGTGTTTTGCAATTATTTTCTCCAATACTGTGGCTTGTCTTTTTATTCTCTTAACACTGTTTTTCATATAAATTTAGTTTTTGTGGGTTTTTTAAAAATTCTAATGAAGTCCAACTTATTTTATTTTTGTGTCTCATGGATCATGATTGTTAAGGCTACTGCTTTTATGTTCCCATTTAACATATGCTCATTATGCTATATATAGTCACTTTTTATGTCTTTTTACATTTTGAAATGATTTTAGATTTTCAGAAAGGTTGTAAATACAAAAGATTTCCTCTGTATGTCCTTTACCCAGCTTCCCTTAATAAATAACATCTTCCATAACCATGATACATTTATTGAGATCAAGAGTTAGTTAACACCTGTATTACTACTATCAACTGGGATTATTACTACTATCAGCTGGGATTATAAATTTTGGGGAAAAATGTAAGAGAGGTAAAGTGCCCTCCTCATTATACCAGAAGAAAGGTCTATATCAAAATAAGTTACTACTGGTCATTTTAATTACAATCATTTGATTATGTATGTGTCTGCCAGGTTTTTCTATTTTTCCCTTTTCATACTTTATTTATAGAGGTAACTAATACCTGTAGAGACAACATAAGAGAAGAGAAATAAGCTCTACCTTCTAAAAAAAAGAGTATAGAAAAGTCTGTGGACATATGTTACAACCCCACAGTTAAGTTATAAGCACTTCAGGGAAAAGCCTTGGAAACTATGGATGTATCCTGTCTTTCTTTAAAGTTCCACCCACTAGCTTGCTTTAGCATTCATCAGGGGACCTTGCCTGAGGCAACTGTTACTGTGGTGTTCTAAGAATAATTTTCTATTTCCTTCATCCTTTCTATATTTATTATTTGAAATTCTTCTGTAGGGATGGATACTCCCATTTATTTATTCATTTAATCACTAATTTATAGCAGGATGGGTTAATGGCTATTTATTTTATTATTTGGGTAGTAATCCAATTCTAAGGCATTTATTTTGTTGCTTAAATCACACATTTTTAATTACAGAAATACCACACTCCTCAATGTTTAACCTTCTTGCACATTTTCATCCTTAACACTCCTGCTTCCTACTCACATCTCTTCAT
This sequence comes from Prionailurus bengalensis, assembly GCF_016509475.1. Taxonomy (NCBI): domain Eukaryota; kingdom Metazoa; phylum Chordata; class Mammalia; order Carnivora; family Felidae; genus Prionailurus; species Prionailurus bengalensis. The sequence continues at coordinate 31,001,441 of NC_057353.1, read as the reverse complement.
TCTTCAAGTCTCAACTCAAATATTACCTTCACTAGTTATCCAATCTAAATAATCCATTCTGGTTTAAAGGTCCCTTCTCTTTATCTTAATAGCATGAACAGGCATTTTTTAAGTTATTGATCTATTTTTCTGTTTCTCTAAGGGAACCTGACTGTGTCTTTTATATTTGTGCCCTTGACACCTAGAACAGTGACTAGTGCAGCACAGGTACTCAATTTGTCTTTTTAGAACTCATGTAATTATTAATGACAGGCATGAAATACAAGCAATGAATTGGGACCATCCTTTCATGAAGCTTAGCTTTGCAAAGCAAGAAAGAGTACACTCACAAGGGAGAGATTCAAGTTGGAAACATAATTCAGTTTTGTAAACAGAAATGAACTGAATGTAATAAGGTGAAAGAATAATCCAGGGAGAAAAGAGGTTAGGATCCTGAAAAGTTCTGTCATGGCTAACAAAGTAAGTCTCCAGGGGAAGTAAAGGAAGCAAGATCACACACACGCGCACACACACACACACACACACACACACACACACACAAATCAAGAAGTCAAAGTAGAGATGTTAACCTTGGTCAGATGCACAGGTAAACGTGACTATGGATTTCCCTGTAAGTGGAAGATGACAGAGAAAGAGAACTGAGAAAGTTCAGAGCAATGATGTTTCTGTGAAATAGAGGAGATAACATGAAATTACAGAAATAAGGTGAGCTCTTGCTTCTCATAGTATAACTTAATACTTCAAGGTTGCCAAAGATGGAACCATAGGGAAAGAAGGAGAGGTACTCACCTTTGCCAAACACAGTTTCCTGGTGTTGGAAAACATACCAGTACCTCTACTTAGAAATCTTGCTGGAAGAAATTTTACCATCTCAAACTGCTTTCACTTAAATTTCCCTCGCCCCAGTTTACCCAATCCTTACGCGCGCACGCGCACACACACACACACACACACACACACACACAAATTGACCCTTTCTAAAATCTCATGTTGCATTTGGGAAATTTCATTATAGAACATAATATTTGGTAACATAACACCATAGTACCCAGGTTATATCTAGCTTCCCAAGTAGATCTCTTAGTATTTTCCCCATCTGGACATGACCCATATCTTACTCCTCTTTACATCAACAGCACTAACACAGTACCCTGAATATGGTAGGTTTTAAGAATACTTTGCTGGATAAAAAATAACATAGATAATTACAGAGTACACACACATATACAATATTTTATATGTGACAGTATGGGCTTTGTTGTATCCTTAGTTCTTAGAACAGTGCATGAGGAAAAGCAGGTGCTAAATACCTATTTGTTAAATAAATGAGAGAAAATGATCAGGATTTTATGGAGGTCTTGAATTCATTTCTCAGAGGTATAAAGAGCTATTAACTCCCTTTCCCAACACTTAAAGCTAAACAATAAAATATTTCACTAAAGAAGAGAAAACCAATTTCATTTTAATGGGTGAGATTGAGAGACTTGGTAAATTTGAAAAACAGAATTAAATCCATTCCAAAACAATCAGGTAAGTTATTCTTAATGATTGAGAAAAGATTTACACAAGAGGAAAACCAGTCTTAAGAACTAATCAATAGCAAGTACACAAGCATCAGCTAAACAAAATAAACCACCAGGATTTTGAGTGTCGCCAAAGTTATTTTGTAGTAAAGAGTGAAAAATAGTATCAATCCATGTTTTAACAGCATATCAAATTCAAAAGCAGTTTCCTTAATTGGGGAGTGGGGGGATGGGGAAAACAAAACAAATCTACTATGAGTTAAGTTTCTTGAATAAGAAAGGGCTAAATAAAGCATTAAATCTTTAAAAAAAATAGAAAAAGTGCTGATTTCTCCTTGGCATAATCCATTTTGTCTTTCCAGGGTAGGATCAAAGGATTTGTGGAGACACAGAATATAGGTCTGGTTTATGGCCATATGGTGGAATACAAGTATCACTTAGTCAAGATAACTCAACTCATGCACAGGATATTTTTCCTATAGAAAATGCTCTATTTTTTCCCCAAAAGCGTCCTATATTTTTTTAAATTTTTTTTAGCATTTATTTATTTTTGAGACAGAGAGAGACAGAGCATGAACGGGGAAGGGTCAGAGAGAGGGAGACACAGAATCTGAAACAGGCTCCAGGCTCTAAGCTGTCAGCACAGAGCCCCACGCGGGGCTCGAACTCACGGACTGTGAGATCATGACCTGAGCCGAAGCCGGCCGCTCAACCGACTGAGCCACCCAGGCGCCCATGTCCTATATATTTTAATACAATTTTTGAGTTCCAGCAATAATGTAAAGTATATCTCCTATTAATTATATGTTTTCATATATCATAATTAAGGCTTAACTTTTTACCAAGGCTGAAAAATTGTGTTTTCATGGTATTATGTTTATTTTGTGTTAGAGTAATGTCTCTGGTACCTGTTTTGGTGATATCACTGAACCTGTATTTTTATTCTAAAACTGAGAAACTGCTTTTAAAGTCCATAGAAAGATTAAAATAATTATGTACCTAGGACTCCTGGGTGGCTCAGTCTGTTAAGCCTCTGAGTCTTGATTTCGGCTCAGGTAATGATTTCATGGTTCATGGGTTCAAGCCTGTGTCAGGCTCTGCCCAGACAGTGCAGAGCCTGCTTGGGATTTTCTCTCTTCCTCTCTCCCTCTGCCCCTCCCCTGCTCACTCTTGATCTCTCTCTCAAAAAAAAAAAAAAAAACAAAAAAAAAACAAAAAAAAAAACCGAATAAACTACAAACAATTATATACCTTAGAACAGTACTTTGTTCTTACTTGGCCATCGGCAAATATTAATCAATTTCTTTTCCCTTTTTATAAATAGACTATCAAAATGTTAATAAGGAATAATTTTGAGAAAGTTTCTAATCAAACAATGCAGTATCTTCTTTCTAGACTGCAACATAAAAATGTCTGGAATTACACAATTCATAATCTACCTATAAAATAGCTCACACTTAAACAATTTTTATTATGAAAAATCTCAATGTGTAGTGATAGCATATAAAGTCGTTTAGGAGCTTTATGTTACAATCTGTCAACTTCAACTGTGATCAAACCATGACAATACATTTTTCATCTATATGCACCCATTCTTATCATACTCAAATGATTTTGAAACAAATTCCAAATACTATGAAATCTTACCAAAAATATTTTAGCATTTCTGTATAAAAAATAGTCTATATTAAAAACATCAGCACAAGTTCATCATCTTGTTAAAAAATAATGTTTATTCCTTTAATTAGTTTATTTAAATCTATTTTCAGATGTTTTATGTGTTATAAATGATGTATCCCTTAAGTATCCTTTTCTAAATTTTAGAGATATTTATTCAACTCTGAATTATATGCAATAAAATGCATTCATTCTGATTAGAGATTTTTGATGAATTTTGACAAATATATTCACTCATGTAATCCCAACATAATCAACACATTGATGTATTTCCAAATATGTCAACAGGTTGAATGATAGCATTATTTGTGCTATTTTATCTTTACTCATTTTCTATTTATTTGATCTCTAAATTACTTGATCTATAAAATGATTTTCAGTATAGTTCTATATTGCATTTTGTTCATATACGCTTTAAGTCTCTTTTATTCTGTAGATACTACTTTTTAAATATTGAAGAAGAAATTGGGTATTTTGTCCTATAGAATTTCCTAAAGTCTGTATTATTCTTATATTAATGAAATAATTTCATTCATCACGTTTCTTTATAGCTCGTGTTTCCTGAAAATATCCAGATTTGGGCTCATCTGAAAGAATTTTAGGCAGTGAGAAGAAATGATGCTATTTAAAACATTTTAACAAACATGTAAAGAAGGATAATATGAAAAATATTGATGAGGTTCATATATGACATCATATGGTATTAATTGAAAGCTGACCATGAGATCATGACCTGAGCCAAAGTCCAGCACTTACCTGAGTGAGCCACCCAGGTGCTTCTGAAACTCTCTGGTTCTTAATTAGGATATTAAGATGAGGTTGTATATATATCTACCATCTTAATATCTGTTTGTATTTTCTATCTGTTCCTTTTTTAATATTTTCCAATTTATTTTGTATTAACTAAGCATTCTTATGATTCCATTTTATTTATTTGTGAATTGGGGAAAGATATAACATAGTATTGTCATTTTTATTATACCCTATGTGTATACCTTATATGTCATTCAACATTGCATATAGCATATATGTTGGAACAAATCAAACAGTAAATACACAAGATCCCACCATAAACACTCCAAACCATAATTGAGAAGGAAATTAAATAATACTTAAATTAACATATTAACATATGTTACATATTAGAACACCTGTGTTGTAAAGATGTGAATTACCATTAAGATAGGCTACAGATTAAATAATTCTATAATTACTATCTTATTTTTGACTTTTTAAAATTGAAATGTGCGGCTATTAATAATTACGCTAAGATAATAGAATACATTTTAAGTGTACCAGGCAAGCATGGTTATATGGTTACCCCCCACCTAAATTCAATCAATTTCCATTCAGCAACACAGCATGGTGTTTTGTAGAAACTGACATGATAATCCTAAAATTTATGTGCAAATCTAACAGCCAAAATTAACCAACACTATCTTGAAGAAGAAAATTAGAGGACCTGCATAGTAAAGGCTTATTATAAAATAAACTACAGCAATTACAATGATGTTGTCTGAACACAAATATTAAGGAAGAGGCCAATGGAAAAATAGAGTCCAGAAACAAAATCACTCATGTATGTACACCTGCTACATGACAATGTTGAAAATGCAGCAAAGGGGGAAATGTCACTCTTTTCACAAAACTGTCATAGGCAACTGTTTATCTATATAAAGCTTATAATTTTGACTCCTGTTTCAATTGAAATGTGAATCTAATCTTGAAAGATAAAACAACAAAAAATATAATGGATAAAACAGATGTGTATCTTCATAATCTTGTGACAGAAAGTATTTCTTAAGTAGGAAACATAAAACACTCATTTAAAAAATTACACTGAATTAGGGCTACATTAAAATCAAAAGTTTGGGTTTATCAAAATAAAAATTTCAGAAATTAACAAATCCAACCAAAGAGCAGAAATATATATCTGGTATATATGACCAGATTCATATACTGAATAAGTAGAGAATTTTAAACTAACAGGTCAACACAAGAAAAATAGTAAGCTTCATAATAACTACTTCAGAGAAGTTCTGATAGACGATGCACATATGAAAAGGTATCCAGCATAGCCTATCAGTCATCAGGGAAATGTAAATTAGAACCATACCACTCCACATCCACCAGAAGACTAAAATTAAACAACAACAACATGAAAATTGCAAAATATTTTAAGGAACAGAAGCAAATAAAACTTGTTTTTTGCAGTATAACTTGTTAAAAGCACTTCAGAATACTGTTGTGCTTATCAACTAAGCTGGACATGAACATACTTCTGACAGCAATTCCACTTCCCCGGAACTCTCTTTTTAATATGTATTATTATATATAACACATATATTTTCATATAAATTGTTCACATCTATGATAAAATATGGGATTATACATATGATTATATATAGCATACATATTTTACATATATATGATATATTCAAATAAACACAGGCACATTATTTTCAACATCTATAAAATGAAAGTAATTAAATTACTCAACCACAAATAAGATAAATTGTTGTATATTCAAAAAGTAGAATGTTATATAGAAAAATTCACTTAACACATTTAACACATATTTCTTTGTACATAACTTGAATAAATCTCATAAATATTTTCAGGGGAATATTGTCAGACACAAGAGAACATATACTCTGTAGTTTCATTTACGTAAAGTGTAAACATAAGATAAATTACTACATACCAATGGGAATCAGAATAATGATTAGATTTAGGATAGTGACAGTAAGAAATCAATGAAGGCTTCTAAATGCTGTTAGTACTTTATTTCTATGGTTGGGGTGTGGCTTTATGCAAGTATTCATTTCATGACAATTTGCTAAACATCTTTTCTATATCAGACTTCAGTAAGGTAAAATCTTTTATTAAGTAAAATGTAAATATAATACAGCTCATATCCCAAAGCAATTTATGCCCTCAAAGGGCTATATAGAAGATAAATGATGGTAATGAACAAAGCTAATGTTTAGTAACTTGTGGGAACTTTTCTAAGCACTTTTCATATATTATCTCATTTGATCTTCACAAGTGTGTAATTTCTACATTGAAGGCGATTCGGGCCAGAGAGATTTAGTAACCTGTACAAAGTCTCATGTGGTTAATAACTGGAACAGACTATGAACTTGTGTTCTACCCTTTGTAAGGTTTTTTATAGTTAATGATACTCTCAAATATACCTTCTATTGTACCCAAAGTGAACATACATATCAGGATATGTTTTATTAAAGAGACTAGGTCATTCTATATATTCTTCAGTATAAAAATAGTAAACACATTAAAGGAAGCCCTCTGTACTTCTAAAGAATTTTCTTCCTCCTCCTAGACATTATTGGTGAGTAGAATGGGCATGAAAGAAGTAAACTAATATTAGTGTTGTAGAATTGTATGAAGAAATGTTTGTCCCCTTCCCTTTTTTTCTTGAGTGTTCCATAAGTCACCTTCCATATTTGGCATTGACAAATAGAATCTCTGTTTTTGTATCTCATTTTAAAACTTTTTTCTGTTGGGGCACCTGGGTGGCTCAGTCAGTTAAGCATCCAACTCTTGGTTTTGGCTCAGGTCATGATTTCATGGTTTATGGGTTTGAGCCTGGCATTAGGCTCTGTCTGCACTGATGGTGCGGAGCCTGCTTGGGATTCTCTCTCTCTCTGCTCCACCCCTACTTGCACTCTCTCTCTCTCAAAATTAAATAAACTTAAAAAAAAATTCTGTTTTCATCAGCCACAATTGTCCCATTCTATCCTTTCCCTCCATAAATGCATTATTGCTCTCATATTTCATTTCCCCTTAACTGAAAAAACTAAACTATATCACTGTACTAGAATATTATATTTTACATGTATAGATCCATAACTTTCCATCATTAACTGGGAATAATCTTAATGGGAATCTTCTTAATACTCTACATTTTAAATATGGTATAATACTACTGAGTCTGACTTGCTGATCATAAATCAACAGTTGGGTCACACGTAATTCATTAAATGACTCTAGATTATTATGTTGTATTCTTAGGATGACTCTCTACTTTTGAAAATCACCTCACTTGAAACAATAACGATTGTAGGTTTGATTTTTTGAAAGTTCAGATTCTCTCACTGTTACTGATTTGCATTATGTGCCAAAAGACCTCTTGACTTCAGTCAAAGAATATGTTAAATAATGAAAGAGTCGCCACAGTGATTTTTCTTTCTCTTCACTCTAAGTTGTCATATTCCACTTTTCTTTAATCTTTCAGTGTCTTTTGAAGTGCTGAATGCTTCATTCTACTTCAGAAGAACACTCACTAAAATATACCTCTGCAAAGATTAGCCACAAACCCCCCAAAGACACTGCAGGCTAATAGGATGCAATTCATTGTCAATTCTTTCCCTTTCTCCTCCCACCCAGAATCTCTTACTTTTTTTTTTCATACCAAAGAATTTCACCTATACCAAGATCTGTCTGCATACCATGTATAGATTTTATGCTTTTCTGGTACTACCAATAAAAATAAGTAAACAAATTTTCCCATTAGGAGTGTGCAAGTGAATGATGATGTATCCTCTCCTTCTTCTATCACTAATTATAATTTAAGACATTCTTCTTTAAAAACTCATTTAAAAAGTTTCATTCAATGGGATAAAATATTGTATTTTACACGTAATACCTGCCCTGTAAGTGAACTTTGGGGCCAATATAATGAAAACTGACCTAATTCGATGAATGTATCAAATTTAATTTTTTTGCCTATGGAATTCTCCATTTTGATGGAAAGAAAAAAATATACGAAAATCAAAAATGAGCTTCTCAATTCTAAGGTCACATATAAAAAATGAAGTATTCAGCCTCAATTAAGTAAGTAACTCAACTGGTATAGATCAAAGAACCCCATTGAAGAGACCCATCAGTTTGTACAGTTGAATGGATGTGCAGTGATCCAGACTGGCATTGCCAGTTGTGAGCCACACTAAATAGTTCTGTCCATCCACAGATGTTTTCATGATAAATAAGGACAGATTCCAGCAAACTGCAAAAGCTGAGTGAAAAATATAAATTGCAAAATATAAAATTAAAGATAGTAAAATTTCTGAATTAAAACATCTAAAGGTTTTCCCCTAACCCAACATTGATTAAGATCTCAAGCAGGTAACCCAAGATTACTTTAATTCTTGTCATTTAAAAATAGGGTTGGAAGACAAATGTCAATGGGTCTCTTATTTTTGTCCCTTTCACCCCTCACATGCAGGTGTGTGAGGAAGACATTTGGTCCCGTTTATTTTAGACAATATTTTCAAAGCTATTTTTAGTGAGAAGCCTTGAAATTGAGAAACAGTGTCTCTTCCAAAAAAGACAGATTTCCTTGCAGTTTTGTAAGGATTACTGTCTCTTTCCAGAGCAAAGCCAGGCATTACCATCCAGAATTATACAGATAATGCATCCCAAAGGCAAATGCACTGTCCACTTAAAAAGATTTGAGTTCTCTAAGATCAGAGTTCCTTTCCTGTAATGCAGCCTACCATGTGTACAATATCAACTGGCTTTCTTCACATAACTGAAAATAGGGCCTCAGGAAATAGAACAAAAATGTTGATTTCTGGCTCCTGCTATTGTTCTCTGACTCAGGAGTCTCAGGTCTTCTACCAGCACTTATGAAGGTAAATTAGCATGTTAGTTGACTCTGGCTACATCATTATGGCCCTGGAAACTTCTTTTTGCCATGTTTTTGGCTTTAAAGACTTTTTGTAGTATGACCATTTATTGCAAAAATCACACAATAATAAGCTGATAGTCAAGGTGTCTAACAGACTTCTCATGATTCCTACCATCCACAGCCATCTACATTCTGGAGTACTGGCATGGCTTTCTCAAAGACTGACTCAAAACAATTTCTGATTCTACCTCTTTTCTTTTCCTTCTGGTCCTTAAACCTTAGTATGATAGGTTAGTCATTGACATTCAGAGTGTATGTTCTCAAAATGGTACAATCCCTATTGACTAATTTCTGAATAAAAATCAAAACAAAACGGATGGGAGTTTACAAAGATCCATTTTATAAATTTGAGATCCTGCTCTGGGCATTTTTTGGGCATGATAAATCTTTCTTATCCCTAATAATAATACCTTAGTTAGACTGGTTGATAAACCCTCTGAGTGGCAGCCTAGCCAGAGAGAAGCCTAGAGGATTCTAACTGAATTCTTGCTTAGCTACCTGGATTCCCATGTTAGATTGGCATGGTCTTGGATCATAAGGATAATAATCACATATTTGACTACACTGTTATATTCCTCTACACTGGCCCACACTGATATTTATAAGTTTCATAAAAAAATTCCCTTCACCTTCTTCCACCAGACATTTCTGTACAAAATGTGTGAGTGTATGTAGGAGGTGATTGGCAAGAGTGACAAATTTATTGCTACTGGAATGGAATACACTGACCTTTGGAGTCAAGGGAGAACACAAATTTCAACACTTGATAAAGGAACACCTCGGTTATGAGGGAGAGAAGGACATTTATGATATTTATCATTCAGAATTGCTAACTTCCTTAGAGCATTACTCATGAAGGAAAATTACCTGGTGCATCTTTCTCAAATTGTTTCAACTGCTTTAAATTTAATTGACTTCTATGTTAGTTATCCCATGCCAGATTACTCTGATCATGATTTGATTGATTATTACTTTAAACCTTTCTCATAAGTTTGAGTCAGCAGCAGAGAGCCCTAAAACCTACACCTCCCAAGTAAACACCTTTCAACGCTTGTAGATTTCTTCTCAAACTCAATTGCTATTCCTTATATTTCCATGAGGTGAACAAATGCCACTTTGGAAGATACAGAGAGATCTCTACTGGAGGCAAAGGATGTGTTTATTTACCATGTCAGAAGTTACCTATACTCTATCCCATTCCTTCTATTATAGGCAGAATTCTAAGATGATCTCCAATGACAGATTCTTTTTTATAGTCCCCTTCCCTTTGAATGTAGGTGGAACCCACATATATGGTATCACTCCTATGACTATGTTACATTTTAAGGCAAAAGGGAGCTTATCCTGGGCAGGCCTGACTTAATCATATTAGCCTGAATTAGTCCTTCAGAAGCAGAGATCACAAGAAAGAACGGCAGAGAAATAAATCAGCTCACCTGAGATAATCCCCACATTCATTTTGTGAACTGCCTATGTAGATCACATGGTAAAAAAAACTGTGAGTGGTGTCTAAGAGCTGAGTTAGCCTCACAAATCACTAACAGGAATATGGGGAACTCAATCCTACATCTGTAAGGAAATGAATTCTTCAACAACCAGTAAGCTTGTAACAGGTTTCTGAACCTAGATGTTACCTTGGGTTCAACTACCCACAGCCACAGTGACACTGTGAGTTCAACCTGGTGAGACCCAGTACACAGAAGCCAACTATCCTGTTATGTACAGAAATTGAAGTGATAATTTATGTTGTTTTAAGCTGTTAAATGTGTGATAATTTGTTATACAAGTCACTGCCTATTATAAGCAAGTCACTGCCTATTATAAAAGATTTGGATTCCTGAAGTCAAGGAATATACCACCCACTTCTGTGTAAATATCATTTCACATCTCTTCCATTGTCTTATGAAGTTTGAGTCCCAGAGAGGTGGCACAAAGAGTTAAATCCATTGCTCTGGATAATCACTAAATCTTTCTCTATTTTCTATAATTGCATACCTGAATTCATTTCATTATGATTAAAAAGTCATTCTGTGTTTGTAGTCATTCAAAACAAATGTCATGATGTCCCATTTATTTTTATAAATAGAAATGTCCAGGGGACAGAAAATAGTAAGTTACAGGACTTCAGCTAAAATTAAGTTCTAAGGTTTCTTTTGCCCTCTTTTTCTCCATTCTATCCTTATTGCCATTTATTATATATATTTTTTAATCCTCACCTTGAAGTCCTCAGGTGTATCAATGACAATAAGGCAAATTGTGAGACTTGGATTTTTTTGGCCACTTTTGACTTTATTTAAATGTCAGATTTTTAAATCTTAGATTTTACTTTCCCTCAGATTTTAGACAGTGTTTTGGAATCATTTGGAGCTTTCTATTAGATGACTATTTGAGGTGAACTTTGAAAATTTGGTTTTTATTCCAGAACCTTTTTTTAATCTGGTGATTGGCCTCCCAGGATTTCTGCTTACCTGTGAAGCAGTTAAAAACTAAATATTTCTTAGATAATAGAAAGGACTAAACACAAATTGTTTACCATATGTGGCTGTTAAGGTAATGTGTTAAACTAGTGTCTGAGATTCAAGAATACTAAAGCAGCAGGCAAGAAGTCAAAGTATTAATCCTTATGTGAAAATTAACTTCAATTAAATAGATGCAGTTTTTGAAGTGAAAATTTAAAAGTCAAAAAGAGCCCTTTTACTAATAATGTAGTTTTTAGTGTAAAAATTAGTTCACTAATGCATAGAAAGATACAAAGACTTCTAAAAAAGTATGGCATTAATTTTAAGGAACCTCAATTTTTAGGCCTTAAATTTTACAGCAAAGGCCAAGTTTGAAAGTTTGCATCTATTACTCATTAGGAGACCACCTGAAACACATAGTTTTAAAGAAAAAATTTTTTATGTTTATTTATGTTCTTGAAAGAGAGACACACAAGCACAAGCAGGAGAGGAGCAGAGAGAGAGGGAGACATACAATCTGAAGCAGGCTCCCGGCTCTGAGCTGTCAGCCCAAAGCCAGATGTGGGGCTCGAATCCACAAGCCAAGAGATCATGACCCAAGCCGAAGTTGGATGCGTAACCAACTGAGCCACCCAGGTGCCCCAAGAAACACACATTTTAACTATGATAACTTTGACTAGATTACTTGCACACTTACTGTGTTCTGGTTACTTTGACTACTTTAGCAATTAGTTATTGCTGCATACCAAACCACCCTAATCTTTGTGCCTTTAAGCAACAATAATTTAAGTAGCCTGTGATATTGTAAATTGGCAATCTAAGGTGGGTTCAGATGAATGGTTCTTCTGGTATCAGACATTCTGGGTGGGTTCACTCATCTGTCTACAGTTACCTGGTGACTCATCTGGGAACTGGCAAGTTTAGGATGGCCTCATTAACATGTCTTCTTATTGGCTGGGGGTCAGCTGGAGTGATAGGAATAACTGGGGAACTTGTCTCATTATCTAGTGGGCTAGCCTGCACTTAGGCTTAAGATACCTGGGAGATTTCAAAAGAAGGAAGTACACAAGGCTTCCTTAAGGAAAAGCTCAAAACTAGCAGCCAGTTACTTTTACCACCTTGTATTGACCAAAACAAGGAGAGGGGAAGAGGTAACGCTACCTAACGAGAAGAGTCTCAGAATCATACGTTAGAGGATAAAGAGCCATTTTTGCAATCAATCTTTCACACATGCATTATTTTGTTTAGTTCTCCAATTAACTTCTGAGGTTGGTGTTATTATCTCCTTCCTTCAACTGAGAAAACACAGGCTTGAAAGAATTAGTAACTGGGGTAAAGTCATAGTGCACAGCAAGTATTCCAGCAAAGGCCTGTCCTGAGGGTACTCAGCTATCAACTACTATTCTATGCACTCTAAAGTAAGTTTACATGTTTTGAATGGATTTTCATCTAACGTTTGCATCTGTGAGTGCTTACTCAGAAAGATGGAATAGCACAACTGAAAATACTTTTGCTCTTTCCCATAAGATCCATTTCAGTATTATTTTTCACGGTTTGGGGGAGGGTTAGGTTATTTAACCTTCCAAATGTTTACTTCTTTCACAGCTATATAAAAAAATATACATATAGGTTAGGAGAGTAAAGAGGAAGGAGAAGAAAATCAGTTGCAGCTGAGGAATAAATCTAGACATAAAAGTAAATGTAAAGCTATTGTTAAAAATATTCATATCTTAGGAACAGAATTTTCAAGGCTATTTCTCACAGATTTTAATCCAAAGGTCTATGCAATGTCATACATTTTCACAAAGTTTACCATCACTTTCCTTTCCTAATTTTGAGAGTCTCAAGAATAAAATGCCATAACTATTTTATTCTTGAACTTTCTGTCTTTGTTATACTGATTATTGTCTAAATAAGCACTCTTTTCCTGAGGTAGTGATTTCTTCCCTTGGCATTTTTTGCTGTCAACTTTAATCATAGTGATATATCAGAAATCATTCTTAAATGATCCAGGGGACAATGCAGTTTGCTTAATTTTTGGCAATGATAAATCCTATAAATCTCACTATTGTTTATGAATATCATTAAAGTCACATAGAAATGCCAGTATAAGAAAATTCAAACCAGAATTAGAGAAACTCTGTTTCCTGGAAAAGGCCACACCACAGTGTGAAGGGAAGTAGTGAGAATGTAGTTGTAAAGCAGATAAAAGGAGGGAAATGATTACAATCCACATCTCATGGTGGGTATGCTAATTAGCAGGTATTCATAACAACAAACCATTCTAGAAAAAAAATATGTGTTAAGATGTAATCAGTCTTGGGGTGCCTGGGTGGCTCAGTTGCTTAAGTGTCCAACTCGATTTCGGCTCAGGTCATGGTCTCATGGTTTGTGAGTTTGAGTCCCACACTGGGCTCTGTGCTGACGGCATAGAGCCTACTTGGGATTCTCTCTCTCCTTCTTGCTTTCTGCCTCTCTGCCACCTATTCTGTCATATTCTCTCCTTTTCTCAAAAAAAAAAAAAAACTTAAAAAGGATTTAATCAGTCTTACAAAAGAGCAGATAATGGATTTGGAAACCATACTGATGGATTAGATAAATATTGAAATTAAAGTATAACAATGTAAGTGCTATAGAGCATAAGGGCTACACAACCAGGAAGTTTCAAAACTCATTTTTCGTTTAATAAAGCAGATCATTTTTAAAACTCCCTTCCAACTTAGTCCATGTTGACCGAGGACAAACTATCATACTATGCTTGAGAAAAATTATTTTTTAAAAATTTGATATAGTTTATTCATATTTGGATAGACACACTTGAAATATCTACCAACCATGATAACTCTTTTCATTGAAGGTGTTGCTTAGATGACCAAATGAAGCCACAAACCAAACACAGACTGATTGGACCTAGAGGGAGAAACTGCTGTGCTTATGTTTTCTCCCCCTTCTTTAACCAGAAATCAAAGAAATTCTTTATATTGAGAGAACTGAGAAACAAAATACTAATTAGCTGATGCCTGGAAATGCTAGTTCAGGGCACATAGTCCATTGGTGTGTAAGAAGAGAGGCAGTTTGGAGAGACTATCAATAGATAGAAATAGGACTTCAGTTGAGCTTTCAATAGTTTTCTTTGAAATGAGATCACCTTACCTAGAACACAATCCACTGAGTGGAGTCATGACTATCTAAATGGAAACTCGACAAAAGTAACCTCCCAATTTCTGGTACACATCACACTATTTAGTGAATAATGAAAAAGTATTTTTGACCAACACTTTTTTGAGAAATTAAAGATATATTCTGTGTGTATGTAAACAATCTAACTGTGGAAAGATTCAGGGGAAAAAATGCCTCAGCACTCTGATGTAATGACCTAATATCAAGTATGAATATTGATTTTTTAAATAAGATTTATCAAGGTATCACATATCATAAAACCCACTCTTTTTTAAGTGTTCACTTTGATAATTTTCATGAAGAGTTATGCAAACATCACTATAATCTAATTGCAGAAAAACAAATATTGATTTTTGAAAGAGTAGAAATATCATCAGAGATAAGACACCATGTCATAAAAATAAAAATAAAACATCTAAATATATATATATACACATACATAGTATGCATTATATAAAATATATAAAAAGTATATATAAGCATACATAGTGTTTATATACATACATAGTACAAGTTCATAGAAGAAAAACAGAGCAGTAAATAAGGCTGGAAAGAGACTGGGAAGGGGGTATATTTCAGATAGTGGTTAGTGAACATGTCTCTGAAGTGATGACCATGGAGTAGAGGTTTGAATGAAGTGAAGGAATGAGCACTATGAATATCTGAGAAAAGAGCATTCAGGCAAAGGAATAAAAATGTGTATATATATATATATATATATATATATATATATATAAAGATATACATATAAATAAGTATATACTTATACACACACACATACACACACATATATAGTTCTTCTTTTCCTGAAAAAAAATATTTTTAGGTTTGTAAATGAAAAACTATAACATTAATCATGGCACATATAAAGGGAAATGAATATTGGTCTACAAACCAAAATGAAAGTCCAAATATAAATCGAAACCAAAAAAAAGGAAAGAATGGAACAAAAATGTAAGATCATTGGGCATAGGAATAAACTGAACAAAGAAGATGAGCTTATTCAGGTGATGGTAAACTAAATATTTGTAGTCAGCCTGATTGATGATGCTCCTGAGCTTCAAGGGGTGCTCTTTTCAGAAAGGATGAAGGTCAAAAAAATGTTACCAAGTACTACAAAAGTTAGTATCCTTTCCCAGTTATCCCTAACCCTCAATTCTCTTTAGCAAAACTTCCTTAATTGCTAGGCTACCTTGCTCAGAATATTCTTTTCTGTCAATGATCATCGAATTCATCCATTCATTCACAAATACTTATCCAATTCCTATTTTGTGGAAGACATCATTTTTTTTAAATATATGAGATTTTACTTATTTATGATTTAATTTTAGAATATGTAATGCATTCATATATTTCAAAAGAAAAACAAATCCTGAAAATTATTCATCTCATCCCTGTCCTCCATTTGCTCAGGGCCCACTCTGTCCCTAGCCTCATTACAGGTAATCAGTGCTGTTCGTTTCTCGGATTTTAGAAATTATTTCTATATTCATACACAAGTAAACACATAGTTTCATTCCCCCTTTTTACATGATGCTCTTTAACACAGTTATATTAGTTGATTAGGGCTGCCGTAACAAATACCACACACAAAACAGTTTAAATGACAAAATTTTATGTTCTCCCAGGTCTGGAGGCTGGAAATCCAAGATCATGGTGCTAGCAGGGTTAGATTCTCCTGAGGACTCTCTCCTTGGCTTGTAGATTATCTCCTTCACACTGTATCCTCACATGGCTGTCCATACATCTTTGTTGTGTGTATTCTAATCTCCTCTTCTTATAAAGACATCAGTCAGATTGGATTAGGGTCCACCCCACTGACCTCATTTTAACTTGAGTATTTCTTTAAAGGCCCTATCTGCAAATACAGATTCTAAGGTACTGGAGAGGGCTACCACATATGAATTAAGGATGGGGGAACACAATTCAGCCTGTAAAAACAGTTCCAAACTTTGCCTTGTTCATTTAACAATTTACCTTGATGGTATTCCCATTTCAGTTTATAGAAAGTTGCTCATTTCTGTTTTGAGTTATAGAGTAATTTATTGTATGGATGAACCAGCCAATCAGTCCCCTATTGATGGACACTAGGGTTGTTTCTAATATTTTACTACTGTAAACAATGCTGCAATGAATAGCCTGCACCTATTTCATTTTATACCAGCAAGCATCTCTATAGACAAATTCCCAGAAGTGGAATTGTTGAGTCAAACGTTTTGTGTATATTTGTCATAATGTATTATCAAATGGTCCCTTCTCCACTCCAGCAATGTGCCTCTTCCCCACAGCCACATCAATAAGGTGTACTGTCAATTTTTTGGATGCTTGACAATCAAATAGGGGGGAAATGCTATCTTAAAGAAATTTAACTTGCATTTTTCTCTTAATGAGTGAGGTTGGATTTTTTTTCATATGATTAAGTGTGGAAGGTATCATTTTAAAAATAGGGGCTACAATACTGTAGAATGTCTTCCTTCATGGAGGTTACATCTCAGTGGGGGAGAGAGGCAATAAACAATTAAAGAATTAAATATCATATCAGATTGTGACAAGTTCATACAAGAAAAATAGAACAGTAAATAAGGCTGGAAAGAGACTAGGAAGAGGATCTATTTCAGATAGAATGGCTAGTGAACATGTCTCTGAAGTGATGACCATGGAGTAGAGGTTTAAATGAAGTGAAGGAATGAGTACTATGAATATCTGAGAAAAAAAAAAACATTCAGGCAAGGGAGTAAAAAAGTGAAAAGCTCCTGTGCTGTAAGCTATGTGAAGAACTGAAATAAAGCCAGAACTTTGGCAAAAAGTCAGATATACTTAGTAGCTAGATTATATTGGATTTTATGAGCCAAGGAAAGAATACTGTTCTAAGTGGGATGGGATTCTAAGCATTGATGAGTTTTGCTTAGAAGTCATGAAATCTGATTCTACACATAGGGCCACATGAATAAGCACATATGTGTATGTCTGCTTAAGCAATAAGCGTTGTTGTACTGGGATACACTGAGCTAAAGAAATAAGTTACCAAAATGTCGCCTGAAGGATTAGGCTTAGGGTAATTACCTACCTAGGTCACAGGCATCTATCTAGAGAGAAAGAAGCTAATTAAAAAGAAAACAAGATATAAATGAGATTGAGTCAGTTTCCTGGCAGCAGAGCAGGTGGTACTTTTTGTTGTCAAAATGAGGTTAAATTGATGAATACTAAAGTTGACAGTGAATATATTATTGACTAAATACACAAGTTTGAATTCAAGCCAGTAAGAACAGCATCCATAGTATACTTATTTTCATTAAAACACAACAATTTTAGGACTTTATACTTCCCAAATGAATTGGTCATGTAAAACTGCATTTCACATGCCTATCCAGCTGATATACTCTAATGCAGTGTTTAAATTTTTCCATTACTTATATTTAGTATTTCGGGGGAAAAAGCAAAGAACACCAATTTTTTATTCAGTTGTGCTAATAGTGCTGTTTTTTACTATGACTTTGAAAATTCTGATCCCTCTGCTTCAGAGCCCCTCTCATCTTTGGTTCACTCCTACTAATTTCTGGAGACTTAGCTTAGTATTACTTCTTCTCAGAAATGTTGTCTGATATTTCATATGAATTACCCATTCAGCTAAATAACAAATACTTATTGAGCATGAATTATGTGCTTATAGATTATGTATTTATTATACGTTTTTCTAGGCAATAAAAATAGAGTGAAAAACAAGGCAGAGTGGACTTAATCAACACAAATTCCAGGACTCTTAAGAAGCTTACATTCTAGGGTAATAAACCAAACACTAACACAGCATTTCCTCCTATTCTAGTGTCAATTTCTGAGTGTGGTAGGAAGTAAATTAAAATAATATGATTGAGACCGTCTTCTGGGTGGAAGAGGGATGAGAAGCATGTTACAGTTTAGAAGTAAGAGCAAGTGGGAAAAGCCCTGATATGGAAGTAGGTTTGGCATGTTCAAGGACAGAAAGAACAGTGTGAGACTGGCTGAAATTGATGTTGGCATTTGGATGAAGTGAGAAAAGAAGAAAGGAGGCCAGTTAGAGGATGATTATAGTAGCCTCAGTGAGAAGTATTGCTTTCTTTGACTTGGAATTTAACACTAAATATATTTTAAAAGTTAATATCTTTAACACTAAAGATATTAAAAAGATTCCAGACAGGTAACAAAGCAGGAAAAAAAATCAATGTGCTGAATATAGGGAATGAGGCAAGAATCTCAAAAATTAGTTCTAAATTTTCACTGCAGTGACTGAGTCAGTCATTGGTGGTAATAATAATAATTATGATAATAATAATAATAGAAAATAAGACTCAAAAAAGATTGACGTATTATTGCTCCAATGTGAAGCAGGGTTTTATTTATTTTTTTTATGGTATTTCTATTTTTAATTTTTTAAGGAAACTCCACAGTGGCTGTACCAATTTATATTCCCACCAACAGTGCACAAGTGTCCTCTTTTCTCCATATTCTCACCAATACTTGTTTCTTGTCTTTCTGATCCTACTTTTTCTGACCAGTTTGAGGTGATACCTCATTATGATTTGATTTACATTCCCTGCTGATTAGTGATGTTGAACATCTTTTCAGGAGTTTGTTGGCCATCTGTATGTCTTCTTTGGAAAAATGCCTATACAGGTCCTCTGCTCTTTTTTTATTATTTTTTATGAAATTTATTGACAAATTGGTTTCCATACAACACCCAGTGCTCATCCCAAAAGGTGCCCTCCTCAATACCCATCACCCACCCTCTCCTCCCTCCCACCCCCCATCAACCCTCAGTTTGTTCTCAGTTTTTAACAGTCTCTTATGTGAAGCAGGGTTTTAATGCTAGAAGTAGACTTAAAAGTTCTGTTCCACTGAGTATATACCAGCGTTCTTTCTGCCCAGCCCAATAAGGAAAACTCATTTTCAGATTAATGTTATTAACCACTCAACAGCTTTTAAAAAGTAGCTATCCATATATGAAGAATTATGATGTCTTTTAAAACATAAATGTATTGGGCATAATAAGACTAAAGTTCAAAGAAAAGTATATCCTTATTGGACAAAGGGCTAACATCCAAAATATATAAAGATTCACCAAACTCCACACCCGAAAAACAAATAATCCAGTGAAGAAATGGGCAGAAGACATGAATAGACACTTCTCTAAAGAAGACATCCGGATGGCCAAAAGGCACATGAAAAGATGCTCAATGTCACTCCTCATCTGGGAAATACAAATCAAAACCACACTGAGATATCACCTCACACCAGTCAGAATGACTAAAATGAACAAATCAGGAGACCATAGATGCTGGAGAGGATATGGAGAAACGGGAACCCTCTTGCACTGTTGGTGGGAATGCAAACTGGTGCAGCCACTCTGAAAAACAGTGTGGAGGTTCCTCAAAAAATTAAAAATAGATCTACCCTATGACCCAGCAGTAGCACTGCTAGGAATTTACCCAAGGGATACAGGAGTGCTGATGCATAGGGGCACTTGTACCCCAATGTTTATAGCAGCACTTTCAACAATAGCCAAATTATGGAAAGAGCCTAAATTTCCATCAACTGACGAATGGATAAAGAAGTTGTGGTTTATATACACAATGGAATACTACTTGGCAATGAGAAAGAATGAAATATGGCCTTTTGTAGCAACGTGGATGGAACTGGAGAGTGTTATGCTAAGTGAAATAAGTCATACAGAGAAAGACATACCATATGTTTTCACTCTTATGTGGATCCTGAGAAAATTAGCAGAAGACTGTGGAGGAGGGTAAGGGGAAAAAAAGTTACAGAGAGGGAAGGAGGCAAACCATAAGATACTCTTAAAAACTGAGACTAAACTGAGGGTTGATGGGAGGTGGGGGGGGGGAAGTGGGTGGTGGGCATTGAGGAGGGCACCTGTTGGGATGAGCCCTGGGTGTTGTATGGAAATAAATATGACAATAAATTCCATATTAATGCAAACAAACAAACAAAAAGGCAAAGAAAAGTATGTCTTTAAAGACAATCCAACAATCACAATTGGTAGAGAGGCCATCACAATACAAGTAGTTCTTAAAATTAGTAACAATTAATTATTTAGACATAATTATTTGGAAAAAAGAATCTCTAGACTTATTCTCTTTAGCTATAGCTATAACAATGGTAGTTGAGCATTTATTAGCATCTGTCAAACTGCTTATTTACAAGTGACTGGAAATGACTTTTAAGTGAATAAATACAGTAAATATATATTATAAGTCCCAGCTTTTCTGCATTTTCTTTGTTTCTGTGTTGCTCTTTGCATACCTTAGAAGTGGAATAATGCAATGCTGCTGCTGTAAGTCTACTGCTGAGATTTCCCAACATATAGTACCAGTCCACTGAAGGTAGAAATAAGCTTCAATTACAAATACACCTCCTCCACAAGCCTAGAACAATTACTGAGCACAGTGGGCATTTGATAAGTTGTCAGTTTTCCAGTGCAGCCTACAAGTGTTTAAATAATTGAGTTAGCACTGGAAGAAACATGGCAGAGTGTATCTTTGGATATGATACCGTATTTAATGAATTTCTTACCACTATCATTTAATGAATGCTTCAACTAACATAATTATTTTGTGTTGCTCTGATCATATTCAATCACAATTATTTGTCAGGTATGTAGAATTTGAAATTCAGATGATGGATTGCTAAAATTGGCAAATGTAAGTGTTCTATTAAAATCCTTTCCATTAGGGGCGCCTGGGTGGCGCAGTCGGTTAGGTGTCCGACTTCAGCCAGGTCACGATCTCGCGGTCTGTGAGTTCGAGCCCCGGGTCGGGCTCTGGGCTGATGGCTCAGAGCGTGGAGCCTGTTTCTGATTCTGTGTCTCCCTCTCTCTCTGCCCCTCCCCCGTTCATGCTCTGTCTCTCTCTGTCCCAAAAATAAATAAACGTTGAAAAAAAAAATCCTTTCCATTAAACGTTATTTTCTACATTATATTCATTCATTAGGGACGTAATATTTGGATAATTTTTAAAGTTAAATCTAAAATACTCATATTATGTCTGCTGAAAAAGAACTGGAAGAAACATGTCAAAACTATATTTAGATTATAGTGACAAGAGTGGCCATAAAGAATGTCTAGTCACAATTCTCATTTAATAGATAAACCATGAAGCCTTGTGATGTTAAATGACTTTGTCAAACTTGTATATCTAGTTTTGGTAGACTTGGGAAAAGAATCTGGCTTGCCTTCCTTACTTTCCATCTCTCTTCAGCTTCTTTCCAAGATATCACAGCAACTTACAATTATTATGATTGTACAAACTCTGTTGCCTTTATTTTAGAAAGCCCAGGTTTGACATATAATATCTTAAGATACATGTTCTTTTACCCCCAATCAGGAAATTATTCTCACAATTCTGAGAGAGAATTTGGCAGGACTGGCAAAAGGCACATTATGTAGTAATTTCTCTTGAGTAAACAGTTCATCCCTAAAGAGTTTCTGAATTTTGTGATTTATTATACACCAGATTGTGGATACATCCCAAGTTCAAGCCTGACCCTTAACTTGGCATCCCATTTTATCCTTGAACCTTCTGGATACTGGGTTTTATATAAGAAGATACTATTTCAAAAGAATCCTTGACATTAAATATCTTGCTCTCTTGTTATGAATGACTGCAGTGTCCCATAAAATCCTAAGTATCTATATTCAAACAAAATCTTACATGTTATCTCTGTACTAAGTTATAGAGAAGTTCTCACTTCAGGTTTATCAAGGTATTCTCACTATAGTTTTTACATGGAACATTTGCAGATCAATTTTATCCAATACCACTGAAAAGCAAGTAACCAACTTTCATCATACAGAAGAATTTCACAGATTCTTTGGTTCAATCCCCACCAAAGACAGATATTGATACTTTAGAACAGAAAGTCTAATGGCAAACCCTAATTATGTAACTTTTCTTATCATAAAGAGATTTGCCTCTGAGGAAACAGACATGGCTGCAAAAGAACACTAGCAGATCAAAAAGAATAAGTCAGTTAGTCAGCCAGATTCATAGCCTGGGAAAGAATGAGAAGAAAGCAAATTCCCTTTATAAAAATCTAAAAGGAAGCCACAATTAGAATGTTAAACTTATGCACCCAGTGGTATTATTTTGTTCACTTTGTATCCCACGTACCTAGAAGAGTGTTTTGCTTATATAAATGCTCAGAAAACAATTGTAAACAATTATCAAAAGAATGAATTAATAAAATGATATGATATAATATAATATGATATAATATAAAAACAGATCTAAATAGTCAAGGATGATAATTCATCACTGAGTGTGAGATTTCTAGTTGTTAATGCTTTTATTTCTCTATTTTACTAATGTATACTCTATATTATTAACCTCATTTTCCTCTTTTAAAAAAAGGCAATTTAATTTTAACAGGAACTGATGATCTTGCAGTTAATATTTCACCTGAAATTGCATTCAAATAGCATCTGGGTAAATAAATCTCTCCAGAATGCACTACATTCTACCTAAGACTAAAGATTTTTTAAAGAACTTTAGTGAAAATTTGCACAAAAAGTCACAATTTGTGTCAAAACCCCAAATAAGCACATATCTATTAATAGACGAGACACTCATAACTTTTTTAAAAGCTAAAATCTTACTAACAAAAAAACTAGTGATGGAAAATGAATAAAGCCTTTTTTTTATGCTGAGCTATTTGAATGCAAGCAAGGTTAAGGAAGTCTTTCAAATGAAAAGGTGACACTAACACACACATTCAATGTTTCTCATTGTATTGGCCAAATTAATATATAAAACAAAAAAGAAATGAGTACAAGTACTATAAACTAGGGAAGAATGCCATTCAATTCCATATACTTCAAGAAATTTCTGCTAGATACTATAAGAATGAGATCAATTGAGTGAAATCTGGTCTTAGTCAATAACTTTTAGGTGACAATATGCTTAATGACAAAAACATGAAAAGTATTAGCATTATTACTTGTAAGGTACCAGGCACTGTTCTATAAACTGTAGATGCATTAACTTGTTTAATTCTCCCAGCTTCACTCAGTGTCCCTCTAAGAAGAACAGAAACTTTCAGTTACTTAACTAGGAATTCACATTATCACTAATTTTCAGAGCTAGGATTCATCCTCAAGTAATTAAAGCCCAGAGCCAACATCCTTAACTACTCTGTTGTCTTGCTTATAAATTAATGGTTAAATAAATGATAATACATCTATGTACCTTAATTCTACACAGTCATAAAGTGTAATTTGGAAGAATGTTTAATTACATGTGTAAATATTTCTAACTCATAGCTGAGTTGGAAAAAAATTCTAAATCAGTATGAATGGATGCACATACATACAATGTTTGGCTAAGCATGGTAACAGCTACATTTGTTTTTTAGGAAGCAAGTGAATGATTTCTTCTCCATACCACTGTATGTGAGAATATTCCACTATTGCTTTCATTCATGAATAAGACTGTTGTATATACAGCAACTCTGAACAACACAGCAGTTCAGGGTGCCAACCCCCTGCACAGCCAAAAATTCACATATAATTTTTTTTTAAGTAGGCTCACACCCAGCATGGTACCCAATGCAGAGCTTGAACTCACAACCCTGAGCTGAGCTGAGATCACTTACGGACTAAGCCGCCCAGGCAACCCTGGCATATAACTTCTGACTCCCAAAAAGACCAATGTTGACAGAAGCCTTACCAATAACAAACAGCTGATTAACACATATTTTATACATTTAATATATTATATACTATATTCTTATAATGAAATAAGCTAAACCAAAGAAAATTTTAATTTACTACAAACTTTATTTGTATACTGTATTATCAAAAAAAGTCGGCCTAGCGGCACTTGGGTGACTCACTCAATTAAGTGACTTCAGCTCAGGTCATGATCTCTCACGGTTCCTGAGTTCAAGCCCCACATCAGACTCTGTACTGAGAGCTCAGAACCTGGAGCCTGCTTCAGATCCTGTGTCTCCCTGTCTCTCTGCACCTCCCCCACTCACACTCTCTCTCTGTCTCTCTCTCTCTCAAAAACAAATAAATATTTAAAAAAAGTTGACATATAAGTGGACCCATGCTAGTCGAACCTGTGTTGTTGAAAGGTCAACTATATAATATTTTAGTCACATGGTTTTATATTTGAAACAAAAGTAAGTATATGAAAGACAACTAGTGAACTTGAGATAAATAAAACATATATAGAGAGCAAAATATAGTGTTGTAGATAAGAGAACAAGCTTAAAGGAAAAATCCTACAATGATTTTTGATAATATCATTATAATAACATTTTCTACAAATCTAGATTAAAATAGTACAGACAGTAAGAAAGAGAATTTAAGAGAAGATAAAATCATTCTGGCAGACATTTAGCAATTTTTCCTTAGATATCATTATTGGATAAAAACAAATTAAATTTAACTATTATACATATGAGTATTAGTAGAATTATAAATAAGATGTCTACCATTCAAATTACATAAAATACAATCTTAATAAGTGTAAAAAGAGAAAAGTTGAAATAAAAAATAGAAATGTGTTGCTTAAAATAAAGCTGGCTAAAACTAAATAATAAATTTAATGATGAGATAATAAGGTAGGATTCTCTTAATGATTAGTTGGGTAATTGAGACCACTGTCTCATTAAAGGCCTGGAATTTCAGTGCAGAGTTGGGAGTCATTTTTTACCCTTAGGGACTTCCAGAAATGGAAGGAAAGAGACCTTGAGAATGAACATTCTTGATTATATCAAGGTTTAAGACAGTAAGATTGGTGTCTGAGTCTAACAAATGGGTGAGGATAGGAGAAAATAGATATAAAGCAATGCAATCTAGGAGTGCACTTGGGCTTCAAGGAAGATATCAAAGCATCCTCAGCATTTCTCCAGTCATTTTAATCCATAGTGCTACTATAGCTGGGCTACTGAGAAAAGAAAACTGAATAATATCTAGAGAAATATAACATCATTCTAGACCTCACATAATTCCCCAAAACAATTTTTAAAATATAAATGTATGCTGTAACACATGCAAGAAAAAATAAAGCAACATCTAGCTACGGTGCAGTGAGGACACTGGCAAAGCTTTTCCTCAAAAATGTAAATATGAAGCTAAATACAAATGAAAGCAATCATTTCACTTCTTTGGTAACTGACCAAAGGCATAACATTTTGAGTATTTATGCTTGAAAAACTGCTGATCTTCAGGCAAGAACATTTGATTCTATGGCTTAAAACTGCTCCTGTCTCTCTTTCATCCCTACCATCTGGAAGCTCTATCAGACAGGAAAGGCCATAGAAGTGGTGAGTTTGCTGCTATTTGGGAAAAAAACAAAGTTACTGAAGCAGTAGGTAATAATGACAGTCAGTGACATCATTGGTGGAAGTGACGACTTTGAGGCTAGGAAAGTGGAGAGTGTCAACAGCTTTTAACTACCTAAAGTTGCATGGTTGGAACAAGCATATGCCTTCCTGGGCCTGTGTACATGTGTAAAGAATGGAGAGAGCCCAAATCAGCTTCACATACCTGGTAAATCCTGAGGATATGCCCATGTGAATAGGAGATGGAATGGAGCCTAATGAAAGTAAAAGATAGAAAGATGTAAAATTGGCCTAAGCTTTCAATGTGTCCCCTAATGCACAAACAGAGCCATTAGACAGAAGAAGCCTTGCTAGATTGAGGTAGATAATCACAAATTTCTAATATTTATCTGCCCACAAATCTACAAATGTCTACTAAGGTCTACAAATGTCTACTAATCTACAAATCTATATACTAATGACACCTATGGTCAGATTTAAAAATAAAAACAATACTTTTTTAATTAAAGATATCTGCAGTGATGCATTTCAATTGAGACTGATTTCACAAATTTAGTTTGACAAGTTATTAAAGAAAGAAACAAATAGAAAAATAAACACAAAATAACAAAACTAAATACCACACGGGAAACTGCTACCACACACTATCTAAAATATTCAATTTTGAAACAAACAAGAAAAAGTAATCCATATCTTAAGTGTAAAATTACCCATAATATCAGTTTCCAAATGTTCTTATATGTAGTTTTAATAAACAATAGACGAACACTTCAAAACAGCTACTATATTCAAAGAAGTAAGGGAAAGCAATCTTTAAAAATTAAGTGAATGTGTGTGAACAATGGAGATAGAAATTATGAAAAAAGATCCAAATGGAATTTCTCAAGTTGAATAGTACAATAACAGTAATTAAAATTTAAAAATTTTACTCAGGTGAAGACAGCAGTGTAGTAGGTAAAACATAGGCTTGCCTTGTCCCTTGAACACAGCTTGATAACTATCAAATCATTCAGAATACTCAAGAAATTGAACAGAGGAATGATAGAATAAACTGAAAAACTAGAGGGAAAGAAGAGGCCACCATGACGAAGGTAGAAATTGCCAAGACGTAGTTTGGGGGAGAAACAGATCATGGGTGCTGTGGAGCGTGAGAGGGGAGCACTGGTCACAAAGAAACGTGAGAGAGAGTGGAACAAACAGGAATAAACATAAGGAAAATACTTCCCCAAAGCCATTGGCTCAGTAAAGGACAGGGGCTGAATTTTGTGAGTTTTTGCAACCACCAAGGCTCAAAGACTGGAGATTCAAAAGTCTCCAACCTTGGCTGTGATAGAGACCTAAGGACACTGCCCTACTCCTGGAGTGAAAGCAGGCAAACAACACTGGGGCAGATTACACCACTTGAGTATCATCTTAGGGGCATGGGGGGTCAACTGTTCTTACTTTTTGGAGCATGTATGTAACAGGAAACATTGCCTCTCTAGGAACAAAAGAACCAGCAGGTGCTTTTTACCTCCCCAGCCCTCAGCATAAACCAATTTCATTAAAAAGCACAGGGCCAACACTGGCTGCCCTATCTGCTTATGTGAAGTCCCACCTATCTGCACAGTATCCACAGGTACTGCTTTTCTCAGGCAAGTGTGCCTAAAGACCAGACCAGCAGGCACCGCCCTCAGAAGATTGGCACAAACCCCTGCATGCACCACGTCTACTGACACAGAGTTCTGCAATGCTTCCACTCTAGTGGAAACACCATCAAGTTTCTTTTAGCAAGCAGACCAAAGAACACCTAGTTAATAGTATCCAACTCTGGCCAACCTTCAAATACTCCCCACTGCAAGCAAGGAGAAACTCTGCAGAGGACTGACCTGAGAGACAGAGCAACCAACACAGCAGTGGAGTGCAGGCAGCACATACCAAGGCTACTGCCTGAAGTGCTAGGCCCTGGAAATTATATGACCTCTTCTTCATAAAGCCATTACTCAGGAGCAGGAAACATAACAGGCTTTCATAACACACAGAAGACAAAGACCTAGACAAAATACCAAGACAGAGGTTCATCCCAAAAGAAAGAACAAGAAAAGGTCATGGCCAGGGATCTAACTGAAATAGATATAAGTAATACACTTGATCCAGAATTTAAAGCAACAATCATAAGGGTACATGCTGGGCTGCAGAAAAGCATAGAAGACATCTGGAAATTCTTAACACAGAGATAAAAGAGCTAAAAATCAATCAGGCCAAAATGAAAAATGCAATAAACAAGAATGGAAACAAACTGATGTAATAATCACAAGGATAGAAGAAGCAGAGGAACTAATAAGTTATGGAATATAGAATTATGGAAAATGATGAAGCTGAATGAAAGAAGGAAAGAAAAATCTTGCATCATGAAAGTAGACTTAGTGAATTCAGTGACTCCATCAAGCATAATAACATTCATGTCATAGGGGTACCAGAAGAGAAGAGAGAAAAGTGGGAAGAAGGTTTACTTAAGGACATTATGGCTGAAAACATTCCTAATCTAGGGAAGGAAACAGACATCCAGATCCAGCAGGCAAAGAGAACTCTCATCAAAATCAACAAAGCAGACTAACATCAAGATATACTGTAGTTAACTTTAAAAAATACAGTGATAAAGAAAAAAATATGAAAAGCAGCAAGACAAAAGAAGCCCCTAACTTACAAGGGAAGACCCATAAGGTTAGCAGCAGATGTCTCCACAAAAGGCAAACCAGAAAGGAGTGGCATGATATATTCAACTTGCTGAATGGAAAAATTCGGCAGCCGAGAATACTCTATCCAGCTAGGCTATCATTCAGAATAGAAGGAGAAATAAAGAGTTTCCCACAAAACACAACTAAAGGAATTTGTAACCACTAAACCTCCCTGCAAGAAATATTAAAGGGGATTCTTTGAGTGGGAAAGAAAGACCAAAAGTGACAAAAACTAGAAAGGAACAGAGAGGATGGAGCCAAGATGGCAGAACAGCATGGAAGTTTTTTATGTGTCTTGAGTCCATGAAATGCAGGCAGACCAACACTAAACCATGCTGCACACCTAGAAAACTGATCTGAGGATTAACACCACAATCTGCAAAACCTGAACCACAGAATTCAGCAGGTACATGGCTAGGAGAGGTGAACTTGGGGAGAGAGAAGCTGTGGAGGGCAGGGAGGTGCTTTTGCATGTAGAGAGAGGAGGGAGATGGTGGGGAGAATACGGGAAAAGCACCCCTCCTCAAAAGCAGCTGGAGAGAAAGTGGAAAATTAGAAACAGCTGCAGGGACTGAACTAAAAAGGGAGAAAGAAGAAAGGAGAAAGGAGAAAGGAGAAAGGACTGTAAACAGGGGGAGCACAAGGTCTGCCATTCCATAGCTCGATACCTGGTGGTGCTCTGGTGGGAAGGGCGAATCCCCAGGAGCAGAGTGGGGTCTGGAAAGTTCTCAGGCCACATGGGGAGAAGTGGTTCCACTGCTGGAAGGACATTTGGTAGAGACTGTGAGGCAACCAGGGCCCAGCAGACCCCAGAGAATGGCCACATTCGCTGGTACTGGAACAAGGTCATTAAGGGTGAAGACTGGTGCCAGATGTGTGTTGTGATTTTCCGTAATCCCAGAAATGCCACTGCTATGCTATGTCGGGAACTTTTTCTGGGGTGGGCTGGCACGTGGCCGCAGTCTCTGGGCATCGGCAGCAACACAGTACCACGAACTCTTGGGTGCAGCTAGCATTCAGCCATTGCTCGGTGAGACCCTCCGCAGAGTGGGGGGGGGGGCGGGGGAGGGGTCAAAGCCACAGTCCTTCAGAAGTAAGGGGCCAGGGAAAACAGCCACATCTTAGACAAAACTCAGCAGAGAGGTACTACCTGGTCACTGTCAGTCACGAACAGTGTAAAAGCAGGGAGTGGATGAAAGCTGAAGACAAAGGATGGGTGCGCGATTGCTAATCACAAGAACAGAGTTCCGACACTAGGGACTGGGTAGCTGGGTAATGCCATTTTCACCACTCCCACGCATGCACATACACACCTACAAGTGCCACAACAATCCACCCCAGTAGGCTAGCAGCGCCATCTAGTGGAGAATGGAGCCATTACACTAAGCCCCACCCAACTGGGCCAACCTCGCTCATCAAGAACAGCAGTCTCACAGCCTGCTTAGTTTATGGACTATAAAGCACTTCATAGTCTGACTTCTAGGGGAAAAAGGAAGTAATTTCAGTCGTATTTCAGTCTGTTAGCAGGTCCATCTATTCAATTTTTATTATTTTTCTTTTTTCTTTTTTCTTTTTTTCTCTTTTTCTTTTCTTTTTTCTTGAATACAGAAAGAGAAAAAAATTCATTTTTATTTTCCATTTTTATTAAAAATATTTTTCTTTAATTTTCTTATTACATTTTTTATTCTGTGCAAACTTTTTGAAATTCTATTTTACTTCCGTCATTTTATTTTAGTCTACTTCAGTATATTCATTTTTTCAAATTTTCAAAAGATTTCCTTTTTTTCTTTTTTGTTTCTTTCCTTTTTTTGAATACAGAAAGAGAAAAAATTCATTTTTATTTTTAATTTTTATTAAAAATATTTTCTTTTTTTTCTACCATATTTTTTACTCTTGTGTAAATTTTTTTTCAAATTCTAGTTTACTTCCATCATTTCATTTTAGTCTACTTCAGTGTATCATTTTTTCAAATATTCAAGTGATTTTTTTTCTTCTTTCCCCTTTTTTTTCTCTAATCTATCAAGCCACTTTCAACACCCAGACAAAAACACACCTAGGATCTAGCATATTTATTCAATTTGTGTGTGTGTGTGTGTGTTTAATTTTTTAATTTTAATATTGTTAAATTTTAATATTTTATAACTTTAATTTTTTCTACCTCATTAATTCCTTTTCTCCCTTCAAAATGACGAAAGGAAGGCATTCACCCCAAAAGAAAGAGCAGGAAGAAACAACAGCCAGGGACTTAACCAACACAGATACAAGCAAGATGTCTGAACCAGAATTTAAAATCACAATAATAAGAATACTAGCTGGAGTCGAAAATAGATTAGAATCCTTTTCTGCAGAGATAAAAGAAGTAAAAACTAGTCAGAATGAAATAAAAATGCTCTAACTGAGCTGCAATCACAAATGGATGCCACAGCAGCAAGGATGGATGAGGCAGAACAGAGAATCAGTGATATAGAGGACAAATTTATGGAGAATAACGAAGCAGAAAATAAGAGAGAGATTAAGGAAAAAGAGCATAATTTAAGAATTAGAGAAATCAGTGACTCATTAAAAAGGAACAACATCAGAATCATAGCGGTCCCAGAAGTGGAAGAGAGAAATAGGGCTAGAAGGGTTATGTGAACAAATTATAGCGGAAAACTTTCCTAACCTGGGGAAAGACACAGACATCAAAATCAGGAAGCACAGAGGACCCCCATTAGATTCAACAAAAACCGACCATCAGTAAGGCATATCATAGTCAAATTCATAAAAAAAAATTCAGGCAAGGAGAGAATCATGAAAGTAGCACGGGAAAAAAAGTCCCTAACCTACAAGGGAAGATGGATCAGGTTTGCAGCAGACCTATCCACAGAAACTTGGCAGGCCAGAAAGGAGTGGCAGGATATATTCAGTGTGCTGAATCAGAAAAATATGCAGCCAAGAATTCTGTATCCAGCATGGCTGTCATTCAAAATAGGAGGAGAGATTAAAAGTTTCCGAGACAAACAAAAATTAAAAGAGTTCATGACCACTAAACCAGCCCTGCAAGAAATTTTAAGAGGGACTCTCTGAGGGGATAAACGACAAAAAAAAAGAGAGAGAGAGAGAGAGAGAGAGAGAGAGAGAGAGACCAAAAGCAACAAACATAGAAAGGACCAGAGAACACCACCAGAAACTCCCAACTCTACAAGCATCATAATGGTAATAAATTCGTATCTTTCAATACTCACTCTAAACATCAGTGGACTCAATGCTCCAATCAAAAGACATAGGGTAACAGAATGTATAAGAAAATAAGATGTATGCTGTTTACAAGAGACACACTTTAGACATAAAACACCTTCAGGTTGAAAATAAGCGGATATAGAACCATCTATCATACTAATCGTCAACAAAAGAAAGATGGAATAGCCATACTTATATCAGACAATCTACACTTTAAAATAAAGATTGTATCAAGTGATTCAAAGGGCATTATATCATAATCAAGGGGTCTACCCACCAAGAAGACCTAACAATTATAAACATTTATGTGCCAAAAGTGGGAGCACCCAAATATATAAACCAATTAATCACAAACATAAAGAAATTCCTCGATAGTGATGCCATCATAGTAGGAGACTTCAACACCCCATTCACAGCAATGGACAGATCATCTAATAAAAAATCAGCAAGGAAACAATGTCTTTGAATGACACACTGGACCAGATGCACTTAACAGATATATTCAGAACATTTTATCCTAAAGCAGCAGAATATACATTCTTCTCCAGTGCACATGGAACATTCTCCAGAATAGACCACATACTGGAACACAAAACAGCACTCAGCATGTACAAAAAGATCAAGATCATACTATGCGTATTCTCAGACCACAATGCTATGAAACTCGAAATCAACCACAAGAAAAAATTTGGAAAGGTAACAAATACTTGGAGACTAAAGAGCATCCTACTAAAGAATGAATGGGCTAACCAAGAAGTTAAAGAGGAAATTAAAAAGTATATGGAAGCCAATGAAAATGATAAAACCACAACCCAAAACCTCTGGGATGCAGCAAAGCTAGTCATAAGAGGAAAGTATAGAGCAATCCAGGCCTTCCAAAAGAAGAAATATCTCAGATACATAACCTAACCTTATGCCTTAAAGAGCTGGAAAAAGAACAGCAAATAAAACCCCAAACCAGTAGAAGACAGGAAATAATAAAGATTAGAGCAGAAATGAATGCTATTGAAACCAAAAAAACAGTAGAACAGGTCAATGAAACCAGAAGCTGGTTCTTTGAAAGAATTAACAAAATTGATAAACCACTAGCCAGTTTTATCAAAAAGAAAAAGGAAAAGACCCAAATATATAAAATCAAGAATGAAAGAGGAGAGATCACAACTAACACAGAAGAAATAATAACAACAACAAGAGAATGTTGTGAGCAATTATATGCCAATAAAAAGGGCAATCTGGAAGAAATAGACAAATTCCTAGAAATATATACACTACTAAAACTAAAACAGGAAGAAATAGAAAATTTGAATAGACCCATTACCAGTAAGGAAATCAAATTAGTAATCAAAAATCTGCCAGAAAACAAGAGTCCTGGGCCAGACGGCTTTCCATGAGAATTCTACCAAACATTTAAGGAAGAGTTAACACCTATTCTCTTGAAGCTGTTCCAAAAAAATAGAAATGGAAGCAAAACTTCCAAACTCATTCTATGAAGCCATCAATACCTTGATTCCAAAACCAGACAGAGACCCTACTAAAAAAGAGAACTATAGACCAATTTCCCTGATGAACATGGATGTAAAAATCCTCAACAAGATATTAGCCAACAGGCTCCAACAAGACATTAAAAAAATTATTCACCACAACCAAGTGGGATTTATACCTGAGATTCAGGGCTTGTTCAATACCTGTAAAACAATTAATGTGATTCATCATATCAATAAAAAAAAGGACAAGAACCCTATGATCCTGTCAATAGATGCAGAGAAAGCATTTGACAAAATACAGCATCCTTTCTTGATAAAAACCATCAAGAAAGTAGGGATAGAAGGAGCATACCTTGAGTCATAAAAGCCATATATGAACGACCCAATGCTAATATCATCCTCAATGGGGAAAAACTGAGAGCTTTCCCCCTAAGGTCAGGAACGAGACAGGGATGTCCACTCTCACCACTGATATTCAACATAGTATTGGAAGTCTTAGGCTCTGCAATCAGATAACACCAAAAAATAAAAGGCATCCAAATCAGCCATAAGGAGTTCAAACTTTCACTCTTCGCAGATGACATGATACTCTATATGGAAAACCTTAAAGATTCCACCAAAAAACTGCTAGAACTGATTCATGAATTCAGCAAAGTTGCAGGATAAAAAATCAACACACAGAAATCGGTTGCATTCCTATACACCAACAATGAAGCAACAGAAAGAGAAATCAAGGAAATTGATCCCATTTACTGTTGCACCAAAACCCATAAAATACCTAGGAGTAAATGTAACCAAAGAGGTGAAAAATATATACACTGAAAACTATAGAAAGCTTATGAAAGAAATTGAAGAAGACACAAAAACATGGAAAAAGATTCCATACTCCTGGATAGGAAGAACAAGTATTGTTACAATGTTGATACTACCTAAAGCAGTCTACATATTCAAAGCAATCCCTATCAAAATAACACCAGCATTCTTCACAGAGCTAGAACAAACAATCCTAAAATTTGTATGGAACCAGAAAAGACCCTGAATAGCCAAAGCAATCTTGAAACAGAAAACTAAAGCAGAAGGCATCACAATCCCAGGCTTCAAGCTATACTACAAAGCTGTAATCATCAAGACAGTATGGTACTGGCACAAGAACAGACACTCAGATCAATGGAACAGAATAGAGAATGCAGATATGGACCCACAAACATATAGCCAACTAATCTTTGACAAAGCAGGAAAGAATATCCAATGGAACAAAGACAGTCTCTTCAGCCAGTGGTGCTGGGAAAAAATGGACAGTGACATGCAGAAGACTGAACCTGGACCACTTTCTTACACCATACACAAAAATAAATTCAAAATGGATGAAAGACCTCAATGTAAGACAGGAAGCCATCAAAATCCTTGAGGAGAAAGCCGGCAAAAACCTCTTTGATCTTGGCTGCAGCAACTTCTTACTCAACATGTCTCTGGAGGTAAGGGAAACAAAAGCAAAAATGAACTACTGGGACCTGATCAAAATAAAAAGCTTCTGCACAGCGAAGGAAACAATCAGCAAAACTAAAAGGCAACCAACGGAATGAGAGAAGATATTTGCAAAGGACCTATCAGATAAAGGTTTAGTATCTAAAATCTACAAAGAACTTATCAAACTCAACACCCAAAAAATAAATAATCCAGTGAAGAAATGGTCAGGGGACATGAATAGACACTTCTGCAAAGAAGACATCCAGATGGCCAACCAACACATGAAAAAATGCTCAAAATCACTCATCATCAGGGAAATACAAATCAAAGTCACAATGAGATACAACCTTACACTTGTCAAAATGGCTAACATTAACAACTCAGGCAACAACAGATGTTGGCAAGGATGTGGAGAAAGAGGATCTCTTTTGCATTGTTGGCAGCAATGCAAGCTGGTGCAGCCACTCTGGGAAACAGTATGGAGGTTCCTCAAAAAACTAAAAATAGAGCTATCGTATGACCCAGCAATGGCACTACTAGGTATTTATCCAGGGGATACAGGTGTGTTGTTTCAAAGGGACACGTGCACTCCAATGTTTACAGCAGCACTATCAACAATGGCCAAGGTACGTAAAGAGCCCAAATGTCCACTGATGGATGAATGGATAAGGAAGATGTGGTATATATATACAATGGAGTGTTGCTCAGTGATCAAAAGGAATGGAATCTTGCCATTTGAACTACATGGACGGAACTGGAGGGTATTATGCTAAGTGAAATTGGTCAGAGACGGACAGATATCATATGACTTCACTCATATGAGGACTTTAAGAGACAAAACACATGAACATAAGGGAAGGGAAACAAAAATAATATAAAAACATGGAGGTGGACAAAGCATAAGAGACTCATAAATATGGCAAACTAACAGAGTTACTGGAGGGGGTGTGGGAGGGGGGATGGGCTAAGTGGGTAAGGGGCATTAAGGAATATATTCCTGAAATCATTGTTGCACTATATGCTAACTAATTTGGATGTAAATTTAAAAAGTAAAATTAAAAAAAATAATAAACAAATCTAAGCCAAAAAAAGGAACACAGAAAATCTCCAGAAACAATGACATAACAGGTAATAAAATGGCATTAAATACAATTATCTATCATTATACATTATGTATCTATTAAATACATTATCTAGCAATAAACTGTGAATGTAAATGGGGTAAATGCTTCAATGAAAAGATATAGGATATCAGAATGGATAAAAAAACAAGACTCATCAATATGCTGCCTACAGGAGACTCATTTTAGACCTAAAGAAACCTGCATATTGAAAGTGAGACCAAAGACTGTAACTAAAGATGAAGAAGGGCACTATATCATAATAAAGTAGAGTATCCAACAAAAAGATCTAACACTTATAAATATTTATGCCCCCAAATTAAAACACCCAAATATATAATTCAAATATAAAGAAACTCATTGATAATAATACAGCAACAGTAGGGAACTTTAACATCCCACTTATATCAATGGACAAATCATCCAAGCAAAAAATAACAAGGAAACAATGACTTTGAAAAACACAATGAACCAGATGGACTTAACTGGTATATTTGGAACATTCCATCTTAAAGCAGTAGAGTACACATTCTTGTCAAATGCTCATGTGACCTAGATCATATACTAGGTCACATATTAGGCTTCAACAAGTACAAAAAGATTGATATCATACCATACATCTTTTCTGACCACAAGACTATGAAACTTGAAGTCAACCACAAGAAAAAGATTGGAAAGACCACAAATACATGGAGGTTAAACAATATTCCACCAAAGAATGAATAGGTTAACCAAAAAATTAAATAAGAAACTAAAAAGTACATGGGAACAAATGAAAATAAAAACATGACAGTCCCAAATCTCTGGAATGCAGCAAAAGTGGTCCTAAGAGGGAAGTATATAGTGATAATAGGTCTACCCCAAAAGCAAGAATAATCCCAAATAAACAACATAACCTTATAGGAGCATGAAAAAGAAAAATAAATGAAGCCTAAATCCAGCATGAGAAAGGAAATAATAAAGATTAGAGCAGAAATAAATAATAGAAACCAACCAACTAACCAAACAACCAACCAACGAACCAACCAACAAACAATGAAACAGTAGAATAGATCAATGACACTGGGAATTGGTTCTTTGAGAAAAATTATAAAATTGACAAATCCCTAGCCAAACATATCAAAAAGAAAGGAAGGAAAAATGACCCAAACATATGAAATCACAAATGAAAGAGGAGAAATAACAACCAGTACCAAACAAATACAAACAATTATAAGAGAATATTATGAAAAATTATATGTCAAGAAACTGGAAAACATGGAAGAAAAGGCTAAATTCCTAGAAACATATCCAACCAAAATTGAAACAGGAAGAAATAGAAAACAGACTGAAAACCAGCAAGAAAATTGAATCAGTAATCAAAAATCTCCCAACAAACAAAAGTTCAAGTCCAGATGGCTTATGAAGAAAATTCTACCAAATGTTTAAAGAAGAGTGAACACCTATTCTTCTCAAACTATTTCAACAAATAGAAATGGAAGGAAAACCTCTGAACTTATTCTATGAGGCCAGAATTACGCTGATTCCAAAACCAAAAAAAGACTCTATGAAAAAGAAAACTAGAGGCCTAAATCCCTGATGAACATGGATGCAAAAATTCTCAACAAAATAATAGCAAATTGTATCCAACAATAGATTAAAAGAATCATTCACCATAATCAATTGGGATTTATTCATGGGTTGCAAGCATGGTTCACATTCAAAAATCAATCAACATGATACACCACATTAATAAAAAAAAAGATGAAATACATATGATCCTCTCAATAGGTGCAGAAAAAGCATTTGACAAAGTACAACATACAATCATGACAAAAACCCTCAACAAGGTAGGAATAGAGGGAAAATACCTCAACACCATAAAGGCTATATACAAAAGCCCCACAACTAATATCATTGTCAATGTGGAAAAACTGAGAGCTTTTCCTCCACACTCTGGAACAAGACAGGAATGTCTATTCTCACCACTGTTATTTAACATAGTACTGGAAGTCCTAATCTCAGCCATCAGACAACAAAAAGAAATAAAAGAGGTATATAAATCAACAAAGAAGAAGTCAAACTTTCATTATTTGCAGATGACCTGAAGCCGTATAGAAAACCCAAAAGACTCCACCAAAAATTTCCTAGAACTGATGCACAAATTCAGTAAATATGTAGGATACAAAATCAATGTACCCAAATCTGGTTCACTTCTATACATCAATAATGAAGCAACAGAAAGAGAAATCAAGAAATCAATCACATTTACAAGTGCACCAAAAATCATAAGATACCTAGGAAGAAACCTAACAATGCGGGCCAAAGACCTACACTCTGAAAACTATATGACTGATGAAAGAAATTGAATATGACACAAAGAAATAGAAAGACATTTAAAGAAATAAAAAAACTCAGACATGAACCCACAACTACATGGTTAATTAATCTTTGACAAAGCAGGGAAGAATATCCAATGGGAAAAAGACAGTCCCTTCAACAAATGGTATTGAGAAAACTGGACAGCAACATGCAAAAGGATGAACCTGGACCACTTTCTTACACCATACACAGAAATAAATTCAAAATAGATGAACAACATAAATGTGAGACAGGAAACCATCAAAATCCTAAAGGAGAATACAAGCAGCAACCTGTTTGACCTAGCCAGAACAACTTCTTACTGGATACATCTCCTGAGGCAGGGAAACAAAAGCAAAAATAAACCATTGGGACTTCATCAACATAAAAAGCTTCTGCGCAGCAAAGGGAAACAATCAACAAAACTAAAAGTCAACCTCTGAAATGGGAGAAGATACTTGCAAATGACATATATGATAAAGGGTTGGTATACAAAATCTAAGAACTTATCAAACTCAACACCTAAAAAACAAATAATCTAGTCAAAATAATGGGCAGAATTATGAATAGACTTTTCTTGAAAGAAGACATCCAGATGCTTAACAGACACATGAAAAGATGCTCAGTATCATGCATCATCAGGGAAATACAAATCAAAGTACAGTGAGATATCACCTCTCACCTGTAAGAATGGCTAAAATCAACAACAAACTTTACTACTTCCAAATTTATCCACTAACTCACTGTATTAGTAATCACTATGCTTAATGTATTTTGGAGATTATTAAACCAATTCTACAATTGATTTAGAAATACAAAGTAATGAGAATAATTTAGGACCATGGTGGATTAAATTAAAAAAAAAATAGCTGGAGCATTTCCTCGAACAGATTATAAACAACCACATTTTGGTTGCTGGTGTTCAACAACCACAGATGTTGGTGAGGATGTAGAGAAAGGGAAACCCTCTTACACTGTTAGTAGGAATGTAAACTGGTATAGCCACTCTGGAAAACAGTATGGAGATTCCTCCAAAAGTTAAAAATAGAACTACCCTATGATCCAGACTTGCACTACTAGGTATTTACCCAAAGAATACAAAAATACTGATTCAAAGAGATACATGCACCCTGATGTTTACACCGGCATTAGCAATAATAGCCAAATTATGGAAACAGCCCAAATGGCCATCGACTGATGAATGGATAAGGAAGAGGTTGTGTGTGTGTGTGTGTGTGTGTGTGTGTGTGTGTGTAATGGAATGTCACTCATGAAAAAGAATGAAATCTTGCTATTTGCAATGATGGAGCTAGAGAGTATTATGCCAAGTAAAATAAGAAAAAGACAAATTTGTCATCAGAAAAAGACAAATACCATTTGATTGCACTCATATGTGGAATGTAAGAAACAAAACAGATGGATATAGGGAGACCAAAAAAAGAGATATAGGCAAACCATAAAACAGACTCTAACTGTAGAAAACACACTGAGGGTTCCTGGGGAGAGGGTAGTGGGAGGGGATGGTAAAAGGGCAATGAGCGTTAAGGAGGGCACTTGCTGCGATCAGCACTGAATGTCGTATGTAAGTGATGAATTACTAAATTTGACACCTGAAACTTATATTACACTGTAGGTTAACTAATTGAAATTGAAATAAAAATTTGAAACAAAAGAAAGAAATAATTTTTACTAAGAAGGGCTCAGTTTGAATTGGCAGAAGAATTATTAAGCCCAGAGATAATTAAATAAAAATTATATACTCTCAAGAATATTTTAAAAGATAGAGAAAAATAAATAGGCCTCAGAGACCTATAAGGTAACAATTCAGTGTATTAACATATGTGTAATGGTAATTAGAAAGAGGAGATAAAGAAAGGAAAAAAATAGGGCACCTGGGTGGTTCAGTTGGTTAAGTGTCTGGCTCTTGATTTTGGCGCAGGTCATAGTTTCACTCTTTATCAGATCGAGCCCCATGTCGGGCTCTGAGCTG
Organism: Prionailurus bengalensis; assembly: GCF_016509475.1. Taxonomy (NCBI): domain Eukaryota; kingdom Metazoa; phylum Chordata; class Mammalia; order Carnivora; family Felidae; genus Prionailurus; species Prionailurus bengalensis. The sequence continues at coordinate 30,961,214 of NC_057353.1, read as the reverse complement.
TGTGGAGCCTGCTTGGGATTCTCTCTCTCTCCTCTCTCTGCCCCTCCTCTGCTTGTGTGCACAAGCAGTCTCTTTCTCTCTCTCAAAATAAATAAACATCCTAAAAAAATAAAGAAAAAAAACCCTGAAGAAATAATGGCTGAAAACTTCTCAGATTTGATGAGAAACCTCTATAATTCTAAGAACCATACATAGATACATGATAGTCAGCTGCTAAAAACAAAGGTAAATAAGAAAATATTGAATATAGACAAAGAAAAATTGGTTTATCGTGTCCAAGAGAACATCAATACAATGAACATAGAATTTCTACTTTAAATAAATTAGAGACCAAAAGATAATCAAATGACATATTCAAGGTGCTGGAAGAAACACACACACACACACACACACACACACACACACACACACACAAACCCTATGAACCAAGAATTCTATACTGCAAAAATATTTATCTTTCTAAACCGAAGATAAAGTAAAACCATTTTCAGTTAATCACAGACTGAAAAATTTCATTGCTAACAAGGGATGAAACACTAAGGGATGTCCATCAAAATGAAAGACAATGTCTCCAGATGGTGACTCAAAAATAAAAGTCTTCAGTAATTGTAAACATGTGGTTAATATAAAAGACTGTATAGATGTATTTTTAAAAATAATTTATTGTTTTAACACTTTGAATATATAACATTGCTCAGGATAATAAATATAACAGTATATTCTTGGGTGACTAACATTTAAAAATATAGTATAAAATATAGTATATAAAAATATATTAGCAAAAAGAGAGGCACAGAATGAAGCTACATTTGAAAAGATTTCCATATTTTACTAGAATTAAGACAGTATTAATCCAAACTACTCTGTGAATCCTGAACATCCATAGCACTATCTCTTTTAACCCATCAATAAGCAAACAACTCCAAAATATATAGTTAAAATAAAAAATTAGAATTATAATGGTATGCTAAAAATTATTTACTTGACATATAAGAACAGTCAAGTAAGCAGAACAAAAAAGGAGATACATGAACATACAGCAAAATAGCAAATATAAAACCAATTATATCAATAATCACACTAAATATAAATGGTCTGGACACTCCAATCAAAAGACATAGATTATTATACTGAATTAAAAAGCAAGATTTAAATATGTAATATATTTAAGAGTATACCTTAAATTCACTGACAAAATAGGTAGAAAGTGAAAAGAAAAAGTGTTCTACATAAACAGTATCAATAAGAGAGTTTAAGTGATTTTATTAATATCAGCAGAACAGACTTTAATGCAAATATTCTGAATGATAAAAAGAAATATTGCATAAAGATAAAATGGTCACTATATCAGAATGGTATAGCAATTATAAATGTATACACATTTGAGAATAGAAACTTGAAATTCATCAATCAAAAACTCAAAAGATTTTAAAGAAATAAAAATTCCAACAATATTAGCTAGAGATGTCCTTTCTCCACTGAATAGTTGATAGAATAATTTAGGTGGAAAATCAGGAGGATATAGAAAACTCTAATAACACTATCAATCAGCTTAACTGACATTTATAAAACACTCCAAACAAACTGCATAATACATATTCTTCTAAATTGCGTATGAATCATTCTACAGGAGAGAACCTACAGTAAACCACAAAATAAATCTCAATGAATTTAAAAAGATTTAATACAAAGGATATTTCCAGACAAAATTGGAATCAATAAAAAATAAAAAATGGAACTGAACTGAAAAATCAATCAAAATAAATCAATCATGAAAGTCTTCTCCAACATTTGAAAATTAAAAAAATTCATTTCTAAATCCTTCATTGGATAAGGAAGAAATCACAAAAGGATATTAGAAAACTTTATAGACTGAAGTAGAATTTAAAACATAATTGACCAAGCGAGAAGCATGATATTTATACAAAAACAGTTAAGATAATCCCTAATAAATTATACAATAATACTTTTTCAGGTGAATAGCCTAACAGGAAAATGCATGAAACATAATTGTCATACAATAGAAATTGAAAGAAACAACAACAAAAAGGGAGCATAGTTGAAAACTGTTTAGGATTCCCAGAAAACACAACTAAATTAATACTTGCACATTGACCCTATTTACCCTATATTGACCTATAGTGTTCAATATTTTCTATTACCCATATGTGGCTATTGAGCTCTTGAAATAAAGCTATTTTATAGCAAAGTGTGTTGTGATTGTAAAATACATACTGTGTTTCAAAGAATTACTACAACAAAAAATAAGACAACTAATAATGTACATTAACTGTTATAATATTTTAGAATTATGCTCGAATGTTTATGAATTGTGAATAATAGGTGCCTTTTACCAAATTCTTCATATCTCTAAATGACTAAAATAAGCATGCCTTCTTTGGAAAGTTAAGAAAAAATAGGGATATTGAAATTAAAATAAATCAGAAAGATCAAGAGAACATACTTACAACTCCTGTTAGAGCCTCATTAAGGAATTCCACACAGCAATAAAATATTTTTTCATACTCTTGAACATTTATAACACATTATTCTAGACCTATAATATTCTAGACTTTATATGGCATATTTTTAATATTAATTTTTGAAAAAATTTTAATGTCTACTGTTGAGAGAGAGAGATTGCAAGGGGGGGGGGCAGAGAGAGGGAGACAGAGAATCTGAATCAGGCTCTGCACTGTCAGAGTAAAGCCCAATGTGGGGCATGAACCTACCAATTGAAGTCGGATGCTCAACTGACTGAGCTACCCAGGCACCCCAATATTAATTTATTTATATTTTCTATTCCCTTGTTTGATTGTAAATCTATTAGGTCAGGGTTCATGTCTTATTCCAATTTGAATAACACATGCAACTTCCTCAGTGGGTGATTAATGCCACTATTGAAGGCTTTTGTTTTTTCATTTTTTTTAAAAGTAATCTCTGTGCCCAAAGAAGGGCTCAAACTCATGAACTCAAGATCAAGAGTTTCAAGCTCTACTGACTGAGCCAGACAAATGCCCCAGAAGGCTTTTGATTAATAACTAATTTAAATGAAACATTACATTTCAAAGCCAATTGTTCATAAGTTTTAGATTATTATCATATAACTCATTTACAATTAATAGATGAACATTGACTATATATCAAACTGATAAAAGCCTCATCTTTAGATAATCTGATTTTTAAATGTTTTCTTGGAAAGAGATTTTGCACTGGCTGCCACAGAAAATGCCAAATTTAATAAAGCATTTGAAGGGTTAAAAATATATTTCTTTCCCAGTCTAAAGAAAGATTATATTTATTTCTAATGAATACAGGAAACTTGAGACCAGATATACTGTCTGCAGTTGAAGCACCAAAAACAAGGTTAATTTATTGTAATTCCAGTATAGCTAGCATACAGTGTTATATTAGTATCAGATGTACAATATAGCAATTAAACAGTTCTATATGTTACTTAGTGCTCATCAAGATAAGTGTACTCTAATGCCCTTCACCTATTTCACCCATTTAAAAAAAAAGATGAAACATTCTGCAAGCAATGAAAATGCAATAAAAGAGCAAAATCTGAAGTGTACCACTTATCACAGAATCTCGCATTTAATATGTGCTCTACGAATATTTGCTAAATGTTAATAGCCTTATACCAAATGTCTTATTTTTAAGAACAAGTTTTTGTTGTCCAAATAGAAACATTTGTATGACGAAGTGTGCCTAGGCAGGTTAAAAACAGGAAGAAGCATTTCTCTCTTCTAAAGACTGAAGAGTCTATAACTTGCTGGAGACAGAAAAATGCAAGAGTTATTTTATCATATGTTTTCTCATGTATGACTGTGATTTAGGTATATATTTCTTTTTAAATTTTTTTTAAATCTTTATATTTATTTTTGAGAGAAAGAGACAGAATCTGAATAGGGGAGGAGCAGAGAGAGAGGGAGATACAGAATCTGAAGCAGGCTCCAGGGTCTGAGCTGTCAGTACAGAGCCCGACACGGGTCTTGAACTCATGAACCCAGGAACTGTGAGATGATGACCTGAGCCCAAGTCAGACGTTCAATTGACTGAGCCACCCAGGCACCCCGTTAAGTGTATATTTCTTGTTATGATAAGAGGACAGTGCTCAAGGAAAATATGGGCTCCTTTCCTTGTTAAAAAGGAATTAAAGTTACATAATGTATAATTCCAACAATATGACATTCTGTACAAGGCAACACAAAGGAGATAGTAAAAAGATCAGTGGTTGCCAGAGGTTAAGAAGGGGAAAGGGATAAATAGGCAGAAAATACAGAAAAATTTGAAGGCAGTAAAACTACTCTGTATCATACTATAACAGTGATTATACTTCATCACGTATTTGTCCAAACTCATAGGATATACAACACTAAGAGTGAACGCTAAGGTAAACTATGGACTTTGGGCCATAATAATGTGTCAGTATAGGTTCATCAATTGTAACAAATGTACCACTCTGTAGGAGGGAGGGATGTTAATAATTGAGGAACCACTTGCATGTGTAAGGATAGGGGCTATAGGGGAACTCTACTTTCTGCTCAAAATTACTGTGAATCAGCTTAGTTGGTGAAGCGTCCATCTTTGGCTCTGGTTATGATCTCACGGTTCATGAGTTCAAGCCACCCATTGGGTTCTGCACTGACAGCTTGGAGCCTGCTTCAGATTCTCTTTCTCCCCTCTCTCTCTGTCGCTCCCTGATTAGTCAGTCTCTCTCTCTCTCTCTCTCTCTCTCTCTCTCTTTCTCTTTCAAAAATAAATAAACATTTAAAAAAATAACTGTCAATCTAAAACTGCTCTATAAAATGGAGAATCTAGGAAGAATATCAACAAATATTTACTACCTCACATATTTTATTATCCTGTTATTATATTATGTTGGTTAAATTTATGTCTATTTTAATAGGCTAAGCAATGCCTAGATAGCAAGTTAAGTATTATTTCTGGGCGTACCTGTGAAGGTGTCTGAAAGAGATTAGCATTTCAATTGGTAGACTGGATAAAGAAGATGACCTTCATCACTGTGGGTGGGCACCATCCAATCTATTAAGAGCCTGAATAGAACAAAAAGGTGTAGGGAATATGAATTTTCTCATTTTGCCTGAGCTGGGACATTCATTTTCCCCTATTTCAGACATCAGTGCTCCTGGTTCTCCAGTCTTGGGACTCAGATTGAATTACACCACCAACTTTCTTGGGTGCCCAGTTTACAGAAGCAGACCATAGCACTTCTCAATCACACTTCTATAATCATGTGAGCCAATTTCTATAATTAATTAATTTATAAATAAATCTATGTATTTTATTGGTATGTTTCTCTGGAGAACCCATATATATATATATATATATATATATATATATATCATATATATATGATATATATATATATCTTAGTCACAAAACTAATTCAATTACCATATAAAAAATAACATTTGAGTGTTGGAAAATATATGTTTTGTTCTTAATAATTTTGAGTAAATAAAACAATCTTATCTGTCGAGAGAAAAAAATCATTTTTTCCCTTGTGACTATAAATTGTACACAATTTCTAGTATACTAGGTATCATGAGCTCTAAAATGTAATTCCCCAAATATAGTTATTTATCCAATTGACAATTTTATACCTATGGTGGTTTAATTTAAAAATAAGAAAAGATAATTACACTTTTAATTTTCTCATTTTCTACAAAATAAAATGTTCCTGACAATAATCTTTTTGCTCTTTGAAAGAAAATTACTATGAGAGAGATGCCACTTTGAGTGGCATTTAAACAGGGTTTTTATTATGTAACACATAGATTATTTAAGTATTATAATTATTATAATTTCTAAACCCATGTGGAAACTGATTTGATTATAAAATAAAGAAAAAAGGAACATGATTTTTTATTTGAATTAATTCAAAACTCTCATTTTCTGTATATATAATGTGGTTTTAGTTTCTATGCTTCTCTTACCTACAAACTGCACAAAATGAATAGCTCACATTAAAATTTCTTTTTAAAGCAAAGAGAATCACTTTTCCCTTATCATTATATGACTACCATTTTCTCATCACACACTCCTCAAAATAGACCTTATAAGTTCCTCTGAAGCCTGCTTGTTGATTGCCATGAATTACTTCTCCTCAACAAATAACAACAAATCAAATCAGAGATTAAGTAGTAGCCTGAAAATGGTGTTCTCTGCCCATTTCCTTCTCTCCCTCACCACCTTCAGAGTCAATGCAAAGGGGAAATTCCTCCCACAGTGAGAAAACAATTGATTTAAAGTATAATTTTAATGTACTACACACTGCTCTTTTTCACTGTCTATAGAATACCAAGTAATAGGATGTGTATTTGTGATGCATTTCTCAACTGCATTTACTGTTTTTTCATATTAAAATGCAGAGATGTGAAATCATTTTCAATATAATAAATCAAGTATGTATTATATGTCTATAAGATAACCAAAACAAAGGCAGAATATGTTAGGAATGTAAAAGAGTATTGCAGAGCACTTATAATTGTAGATAAAGAGGTAGATTCTTAGCGGGAAAAGAGCTCTACATATAGGAAACAAATATTATTTGTAATTTTTTTTTATTTATTTTGAGAGAGAGAGAAAGAGGGAGAACAAGTGGAGGAGGGGCAGAGAGAGAGGGAAGGAGAGAATCCCAAGCAGGCTCCCCACTGTCAGCACAGAGCCTGACCTGGGGATCAAACTCAAAAACTGTGAGATCATGACCTGAGCCAAAAGTAAGAGTCAGACATTAACGAACTGTGCCACTCAGGTGCCTCACAAATAAATAACTTTGTAAATAAATCATGAAACACAGGACCAAATTCATTGCAAATTAATGTTTATCCTTCATATCTATCATATGAAGAGTTGCCTAATGGTTAAATGAAAATATTTGTGTTAACTCTACTGGTGACATGGGTAGCCTAAATACTATTTCCTTCTATACTACTGCTAATCTGTGGTTCCTGGAGTAATAAAACCCTTCACTCATTTATTCAACAAATATCAATGCCTACTGTTCTAGACATTCAATAAAGATATAGTCCTTGGCCTTATGGAGCTCAGATTATAATGGAGGGATGCACTTTAATCAAAGAATCACAATACAGATTTAATTTAAAAAGGTAAGAATTATGAAAAAAAAGGGGGTAAGAAAATAAATAATAGTTTATTCTACTCATAACAGAAGAGTTTAGAGGAATACCCCTGAAGTAAATGATGCTTAATTTAGAAATTAGAATTTATAGAATGAAATTAAGAATGAAATTTGAGAAACTAAGGGCATGAAAATGAGTAACGCATAGAACTAGAAAGGGTGGGGAAGAGGAAGAGTTAATGCAAAGATTCTGAGGCCAAAAAAGCACAATGTGAAAAAATTATCAAGGATAAAATGCAGATTAGAGTTGAGAATGGAAATGTTTTAGACAAACCTGGAGAAACAGACAAGAATCAGGTCAGAAGATCTTATGTTACATGTTATATTATATTTTTAATTATTAAAAAATAAAGTTATGGAAGTATTTTGGAGAAGAGTGTAAAAAGTAAAATTGTGCCTTAAATAGATTTGTTTTTTTAAGATTAAGAAGGAATTAGAGGAGTGGAGGAGTGTATTAATATTATAGCTTTATCAGAACTGATTATTTTTTCCTTGGTGGGAACAGAGATCCATTGTTTTACTTGGGAAAAAATTAAGTTATGGAATTAATAGCTACTTTGTTGAGAAGATTAGGTCAAGGCCATCATGGCCTTGACCATAATTTAGCTGATTATGAAATTTATCTTATAAATAACCTATAATAATAATATTAAAGGTTTAAATATATTGTTTACCAAACACTATTTAGTAATTATTCTGTTTGGATTATAGGAAAAAAAGGAAAGACTCTTCTGATAACACTGCCCACAAATACCTTACTGTTCTTAAACCCTTCCTGTGATGAGTTGAAGATTGGTGACACAGAATCTCTTGTCGATCACACAGCTTTATGTTGGCTTCTCAGTAAGGAACTGAGAGAAATGTCCATGACTGTATTTCTATTTTTAGTAGAATTAATATTTCATAAGATTCTACCTCTGTCTATTGCATTAAACTATAATGAACTGAATTATGCCTGACAGCTGTTTTCCATTTGTGTTACTTTTTCCTCACATAAAAAAATAATAATAATTCACATTGCTTCAGGAACATAAGCTCTGCTTGACAGCTAGCTGATTTTCTGTCAGCAGGCTTGGGAGTCTCAAGGAACATTTATGATGGATTAAGTTTAAAAAGCAAACAAATATCAATAAAATAAAAGAGTCTTCAGTCATCTATATTTAATTTTTCTTCACCTAAAGTATACATCTATTCTGGTCAAGTGTTAAATGGAGGAAGTATTTATCGAGCTGTGATTTAATTATTGGAATAGTTGGGCTATTTGTTAGCTGGATCTCTGAAATGGAATCAGTTTGGCTAATATTAAAAATATCCTGAAACAAACCTTGAATACTAACTAAATTTAATGAAGTGGTTCTCCAAGGAAATTCTACGTTTTTCATTTCAATTTTACTTTTGATAAAATAAGTAGGATTGTTCAACACTAAGAAACATGTCTATTCTTTCAGATTTTTCTGTTATTATCAAGCCCGAAGACATTTTCTTCAATCAGATTTCATTCCTAGACATTTCAGAGGGTGCAGTTAAAATTCTTTGGCTTACTAATGAGCAGGGTGGCAGCAGTGATGGCCATTGTTGCTGCTGCTGCTGCCTTTCCTCTTTCTCCTCTTCTTTCTTTTCCTTTTCCTCTTTCTTCTCCTCCTTCTCCTTATGACATATATTTTTTTTCATTTTTTTAATGTTTATTCACTTTTTTGAGAGAGCGTGTGAGCAGAGGAGGAGCAGAGAGAGAGAGAGGGGACAAGGGATCCAAAGCAGACTCTGCACTGACAGCAACAAGCCCAATGTGGGGCTTCAACTCACAAGCCAAGCCGTGAGATCATGACCTGAGCTGAAGTCCAACGCTCAACCAACTGAGCCACCCAGGCACCCATGACACATCTTTTTTTAGAGAACTAAATGAATTTTACAATTAAATATATTCACCCATTGTCTTTCTTAACACCCCAATAATTCAACATCTATGGAAGCCTGCCACAATGCATAATTCTAAGTGAAGGTAGTCGTATTAAAAGTTATATAACTTCTTGAAAATGCATTCACATGCACTCCTTGCTATGGCACCTGTAGGAATATCCAGAAATCTTTAAAATCTTTGACCACCTTGGAGTAACTGGGATAGGACATGCTTTCCTAGTAATACAATAAAGAGATCAGTATTTGAGGGGGCACCTGGGTAGCTCAGTCGGTAAAGTGTCCGACTTCGGCTCAGGTCATGATCTCGCGGTTTGTGAGTTTAACTCAGAGCCTAGAGCCTGCATCAGATTCCGTGTCTCCCTCTCTCTCTGACCCTCTGCTGCTCACACTCTGTCTCTGTCTTTCAAGAATAAATAAACGTTAAAAAAATAAAAAGAGGTCAGTATTCAAAAAACTGTAAAACAACTGTTTATAGATATTAGAAAAGAGGTAGTACAGGACTGTGGTACATGAGCAAAGGGAACACATGTGGAAAGCCCCACATTTGCCTCAAATTTCTGCCCCAAGGCACTTTCTGGACTGTGGTACAGATAAATGGAGTCCAAGCATTTGCATATGGCCTTGCTGAGTTGAAGACTAAGAATGGAGAGTAAGAATAATAAGGGGGCTGATTTGTGAAGTATGATGCAGTAGACAAAAGAGCTAAGCAGGAAGATAGCACCAGAAGTCTACATGATCGTTTCCAATCACCATTCTACTCTCTGTTTTTACAAGTTCAGTTTTTTGAGATTCCACTTATAAGTAACGTCATTCAACATCTGTCTTTCTCTGTCTGACATCTCACCTAGCATAATGCCCTCAAGGTCCACCCATGTTATTGCAAGTGGCAAGATCTGCATCTTTCCCATGAGTGAATAATATTCCATTTTATGTATAAACCACATATTCTTTATTCACTCATTCATTGACAGATGCCACTTATTTCCATGTCTTGGATATTGTAAATGACAGACACTGCAATTAACAGGGAAGTGTAGATATTTCTTTGATACTCTGTTTTCAATTGCATTGCTTTGTATATATACTCAGAAGTGGAATTCCTGGATCCACTTTGGTAAATTCTATTTTCCATACTGGCTGTATCAATTTATTTCTCACCAAAAGTGTCCCAGAGTTCCCTTTACCTCACATCTGTCAGCAACACTTGTTATCACTTGTCTTCTTGATGAGAGCCACTCTAGTAGGAGTGAGGTGATTTCTCATTGTGATTTTGATTTTCACGTTACTGATAGTAATTATGTTGAGCATCTTTGCATGTACCTGTTGGCAATCTAAATGTCTTCTTTGAAAAAAATGTCTATTTAGCTCCTCTGACCTTTTTTATTTGATTGTTTGATTTGTTACTAACTTGCATAAGTTCTTTATATATTTTAGATATTAATCACATATCCAGTATATGGTTGGCAAATATTTTCTGCCATACATAGGTTGCCTTTTCATTTTGTTGATGATTTCTTTTGTTCAGAAACTTTTTAGTTTGATATAGTCCCACTCTTTGATTTTTGCTTTTGCTGGCTGTGCTTTTGGACTACACCAAAAAAAAAAAAATTGCCAACACCAATGTCAAAGGGCTTCTTACCTATCTTTCCTTCTAGTTTTATGGTATCAGGTCCTATGTTTAAGTCTTTAATCCTTTTTGAGTTAATTTTTTTTTCCTTCCCTTCCCCCATGGGTTTCTGTTAAGTTTCCTAGGATCCACATAAGAGTGAAACCATATGGTATCTGTCTTTCTCTGTATGGCTTATTTCACTTAGCATCACACTCTCCAGTTCCATCCACGTTGCTACAAAAGGCCATATTTCATTCTTTCTCATTGCCACGTAGTATTCCATTGTGTATATAAACCACAATTTCTTCTTTATCCATTCATCAGTTGATGGACATTTAGGCTCTTTCCATAATTTGGGTATTGTTGAGAGTGCTGCTATAAACATTGGGGTACAAGTGCCCCTATGCATCAGCACTCCTGTATCCCTTGGATAAATTCCTAGCAGTGCTATTGCTGGGTCATAGGGTAGGTCTATTTTTAATTTTCTGAGGAACCTCCACACTGCTTTCCAGAGTGGCTACACCAATTTGCATTCCCACCAACAGTGCAAGAGGGTTCCCGTTTCTCCACATCCTCTCCAGCATCTATAGTCTCCTGATTTGTTCATTTTGGCCACTCTGACTGGCATGAGGTGATACCTGAGTGTGGTTTTTATTTGTATTTCCCTGATAAGGAGTGACGCTGAACATCTTTTCATGTGCCTGATGGCCATCCGGATGTCTTCTTTAGAGAAGTGTCTATTCATGTTTTCTGCCCATTTCTTCACTGGGTTATTTGTTTTTCGGGTGTGGAGTTTGGTGAGCTCTTTATAGATTTTGGATACTAGCCCTTTGTCCGATATGTCATTTGCAAATATCTTTTCCCATTCCATTGGTTGCCTTTTAGTTTTGTTGGTTGTTTCCTTGCTGTGCAGAAGCTTTTTATCTTCATAAGGTCCCAGTAATTCACTTTTGCTTTTAATTCCCTTGCCTTTGGGGATGTGTCGAGTAAGAGATTGCTACGGCTGAGGTCAGAGAGGTCTTTTCCTGCTTTCTCCTCTAAGGTTTTGATGGTTTCCTGTCTCACATTCAGGTCCTTTATCCATTTTGAGTTTATTTTTGCGAATGGTGTGAGAAAGTGGTCTAGTTTCAACCTTCTGCATGTTGCTGTCCAGTTCTCCCAGCACCATTTGTTAAAGAGGCTGTCTTTTTTCCATTGGATGTTCTTTCCTGCTTTGTCAAAGATGAGTTGGCCATACGTTTGTGGGTCTAGTTCTGGGGTTTCTATTCTATTCCATTGGTCTATGTGTCTGTTTTTGTGCCAATACCATACTGTCTTGATGATGACAGCTTTGTAGTAGAGGCTAAAGTCTGGGATTGTGATGCCTCCTGCTTTGGTCTTCTTCTTCAAAATTCCTTTGGCTATTCGGGGCCTTTTGTGGTTCCATATGAATTTTAGGATGGCTTGTTCTAGTTTCGAGAAGAATGCTGGTGCAATTTTGATTGGGATTGCATTGAATGTGTAGATAGCTTTGGGTAGTATTGACATTTTGACAATATTTATTCTTCCAATCCATGAGCAGGGAATGTCTTTCCATTTCTTTATATCTTCTTCAATTACCTTCATAAGCTTTCTATAGTTTTCAGCATACAGATCCTTTACATCTTTGGTTAGATTTATTCCTAGGTATTTTATGCTTCTTGGTGCAATTATGAGTGGGATCAGTTTCTTTATTTGTCTTTCTGTTACTTCATTGTTAGTGTATAAGAATGCAACTGATTTCTGTACATTGATTTTGTATCCTGTAACTTTGCTGAATTCATGTATCAGTTCTAGCAGACTTTTGGTGGAGTCTGTCGGATTTTCCATGTATAATATCATGTCATCTGCAAAAAGCGAAAGCTTGACTTCATCTTTGCCAATTTTGATGCCTTTGATTTCCTTTTGTTGTCTGATTGCTGATGCTAGAACTTCCAGCCCTATGTTAAACAGCAGCGGTGAGAGTGGGCATCCTTGTCGTGTTCCTGATCTCAGGGAAAAAGCTCTCAGTTTTTCCCCGTTGAGGATGATGTTAGCTGTGGGCTTTTCATAAATGGGTTTTATGATCTTTAAGTATGTTCCTTCTATCCCGACTTTCCCAAGGGTTTTTATTAAGAAAGGGTGCTGGATTTTGTCGAAGGCCTTTTCTGCATCGATTGACAGGATCATATGGTTCTTCTCTTTTTTTTTTGTTAATGTGATGTATCATGTTTATTGATTTGCGAATGTTGAACCAGCCCTGCATCCCAGGAATGAATCCCACTTGATCATGGTGAATAATTCTTTTTATATGCCGTTGAATTCCATTTGCTAGTATCTTATTGAGAATTTTTGCATCCATATTCATCAGGGATATTGGCCTGTAGTTCTCTTTTTTTACTGGGTCTCTGTCTGGTTTAGGAATCAAAGTAATACTGGCTTCATAGAATGAGTCTGGAAGTTTTCCTTCCCTTTCTATTTCTTGGAATAGCTTGAGAAGGATAGGTATTATCTCTGCTTTAAACGTCTGGTAGAACTCCCCTGGGAAGCCATCTGGTCCTGGACTCTTATTTGTTGGGAGATTTTTGATAACCGATTCAATTTCTTCACTGGTTATGGGTCTGTTCAAGCTTTCTATTTCCTCCTGATTGAGTTTTGGAAGAGTGTGGGTGTTCAGGAATTTGTCCATTTCTTCCAGGTTGTCCAATTTGTTGGCATATAATTTTTCATAGTATTCCCTGATAATTGTTTGTATCTCTGAGGGATTGGTTGTAATCATTCCATTTTCATTCATGATTTTATCTATTTGGGTCATCTCCCTTTTCTTTTTGAGAAGCCTGGCTAGAGGTTTGTCAATTTTGTTTATTTTTTCAAAAAACCAACTCTTGGTTTTGTTGATCTGCTCTACAGTTTTTTTAGTTTCTATATTGTTTATTTCTGCTCTGATCTTTATTATTTCTCTTCTTCTGCTGGGTTTAGGCTGCCTTTGCTGTTCTGCTTCTAGTTCCTTTAGATGTGCTGTTAGATTTTGTATTTGGGATTTTTCTTGTTTCTTGAGATAGGCCTGGATTGCAATGTATTTTCCTCTCAGGACTGCCTTCGCTGTGTCCCAAAGCGTTTGGATTGTTGTATTTTCATTTTCATTTGTTTCCATATATTTTTTAATTTCTTCTCTAATTGCCTGGTTGACCCACTTATTCGTTAGTAGGGTGTTCTTTAACCTCCATGCTTTTGGAGGTTTTCCAGACTTTTTCCTGTGGTTGATTTCAAGCTTCATAGCATTGTGGTCTGAAAGTATGCATGGTATAATTTCAATTCTTGTAAACTGATGAAGGGCTGTTTTGTGACCCAGTATATGATCTATCTTGGAGAATGTTCCATGTGCACTCGAGAAGAAAGTATATTCTGTTGCTTTGGGATGCAGAGTTCTAAATATATCTGTCAAGTCCATCTGATCCAATGTCTGTCTCATTCAGGGCCCTTGTTTCTTTATTGACCGTGTGTCTAGATGATCTATCCACTTCTGTAAGTGGGGTGTTAAATTCCCCTGCAATTACGACATTCTTATCAATAAGGTTGCTCATTTTTGTGAGTAATTGTTTTATATATTTGGTGCTCCGGTATTCGGCGCATAGACATTTATAATTGTTAGCTCTTCCTGATGGATAGACCTGTAATTATTTTTTTTTATTTTTTTTCAACGTTTATTTATTTTTTTTGGGACAGAGAGAGACAGAGCATGAACAGGGGAGGGGCAGAGAGAGAGGGAGACACAGAATCGGAAACAGGCTCCAGGCTCCGAGCCATAAGCCCAGAGCCTGACGCGGGGCTCGAACTCATGGACCGCGAGATCGTGACCTGGCTGAAATTGGACGCTTAACCGACTGCGCCACCCAGGCGCCCCGACCCTGTAATTATTATATAATGCCCTTCTTCATCTCTTGTTATAGCCTTTAAAGTCTAGTTTGTCTGATATAAGTATGGCTACTCCAGCTTTCTTTTGGCTTCCAGTAGCATGATAAATAGTTCTCCATCCCCTCACTCTCAATCTAAAGGTGTCCTTAGGTCTAAAATGAGTCTCTTGTAGACAGCAAATAGATGGTCTTGTTTTTTTTATCCATTCTGATACCCTATGTCTTTTGGTTGGCACATTTAATCTATTTACATTCAGTGTTATTATAGAAAGATACGGGTTTAGAGTCATTGTGATGTCTGTATGTTTTATGCTTGTAGTGATGTCTCTGGTACTTTGTCTCACAGGGTCCCCCTTAGGATCCCTTGTAGGGCTGGTTTAGTGGTGACAAATTCCTTCAGTTTTTGTTTGTTTGGGAAGACCTTTATCTCTCCTTCTATTCTAAATGACAGACTTGCTGGATAAAGGATTCTCGGCTGCATATTTTTCCTGTTTAGCACACTGAAAATATTGTGCCAATTCTTTCTGGCCTGCCAAGTTTCAAAAGAGAGATCAGTCACGAGTCTTATAGGTCTCCCTTTATATGTGAGGGCACGTTTATCCCTTGCTACTTTCAGAATTTTCTCTTTATCCTTGTATTTTGCCAGTTTCACTATGATATGCCATGCAGAAGATCGATTCAAGTTATGTCTGAAGGGAGTTCTCTGTGCCTCTTGGATTTCAATGCCTTTTTCCTTCCCCAGTTCAGGGAAGTTCTCAGCTATTATTTCTTCAAGTACCCCTTCAGCACCTTTCCCTCTCTCTTCCTCCTCTGGGATACCAATTATGCGTATATTATTTCTTTTTAGTGTATCACTTAGTTCTCTAATTTTCCCCTCATACTCCTGGATTTTTTTATCTCTCTTTCTCTCAGCTTCCTCTTTTTCCATAACTTTATCTCTAGTTCACCTATTCTCTCCTCTGCCTCTTCAATCCAAGCTGTTGTCGTTTCCATTTTGCTTTGCATTTCGTTTAAAGCGCTTTTCAGCTCCTTGTGACTGTTCCTTAGTCCCTTGATCTCTGTAGCAAGAGATTCTCTGCTGTCCTGTATACTGTTTTCAAGCCCAGCAATTAATTTTATGACTATTATTCTAAATTCACTTTCTGTTATATTATTTAAATCCTTTTTGATCAGTTCATTAGCTGTTCTTATTTCCTGGAGATTCTTCTGAGGGGAATTCTTCCGTTTGGTCATTTTGGATAGTCCCTGGCGTGGTGAGGACCTGCAGGGCACTTCCCTGTGCTGTGGTGTATAACTGGAGTTGGTAGGCGGGGCCGCAGTCAGTCCTGATGTGTGCCCCCAGCCCACTGCTGGGGCCACAGCCAGACTGGTGTGTGTCTTCTCTTCCCCTCTCCTAGGGGCGGGATTCACTGTGGGGTGGTGTGGCCCGTCTGGGCTACTTGCACACTGCCAGGCTTGTGGTGCTGGGGATCTGGCATATTAGCTGGGGTGGGTAGGCAAGGTGCACGGGGGCAGGAGGGGCAGGCTTAGCTCGCTTCTCCTTAGGTAATCCACTTCAGGAGGGGCCCTGTGGCAGCGGGAGGGAGTCAGATCCGCTGCCGGAGGTTTGGCTCCGCAGAAGCACAGAGTTGGGCATTTGCGAGGAGCGAGGAAGTTCCCTGGCAGGAACTGGTTCCCTTTGGGATTTTGGCTGGGGGATGGGTGGGGGAGATGGGGCTGGCGAGCGCCTTTGTTCCCCACCAAACTGAGCTCTGTTGTCAGGGGGCTCAGCAGCTCTCCCTCCCTTTGTCCTCCAGCGTTCCCGCTTTCTGAGCAGAGCTGTTAACTTATGACCTCCCAGACGCTAAGTCGCGCTTGCTGTCAGAACACACTCCGTCTTAGGCCCCTCCACTTTTGCAAGCCAGACTCGGGGGCTCTGCTTGGCCGGCGAGCCGCCCCCCCGCCCCAGCTCCCTCCTGCCAGTCCGTGGAGCAGGCACTGCCTCGCCGCCCTTCCTACCCTCTTCTGTGGGCCTCTTATCTGCACTTGGCTCTGGAGACTCCGTTCTGCTAATCCTCTGGCGGCTTTCTGGGTTATTTAGGCAGGTGTAGGTGGAATCTAAGTGATCAGCAGGACGCGCGGTGAGCCCAGCGTCCTCCTACGCCGCCATCTTCCGTACTCTGCCTTGAGTTAATTTTTTAAGTGGTATAAGGTAGTTATCCAGTTATCCAGTTTTCCCAACACCCTTTGTTGAAGAGACTATCTTTTCCCCATTGGATCTTCTTGGATCCCCTGTCAAATACGAATTGACTGTATATACAATGATTTATTTCTGGCCTCTCCATTCTGTTTTGCTGGTCTCTGTGTCCATTTTTAGGCAAGTGCCATACTGTTTTAATTACTAAGGGTTTTTACTATAGTTTGAAATCAGGAAGTATGGTGCTCCATTCTAGCATTTATACCTACAGTGACAGATTGGTGTAACTATTTTTATAAATGTAACTGTTGCCATTATGTAGTCAGAAAGTCCTCATTTGCAGGGCTTTTTAGACATTGGGCAATCAAATATAACAACACAAAGGAACAAAGACAATTTGTATTGCACTTAAGGTAATAATTTTGGAACTCCAGGTAATATCATAATTAATAGAATATGTAAAACATCATTTTTTGTCTACAAGACAGTTTAAACTTTAATTTGTTCAAATGGCTGTACTTATATAATAAAAAATAATCTTGGATAAAATTTCACAATGAAATACATATCTTTTAGGAATGGTCATAAGCATTTATTTTAAATTTTAGAATTTTAAAATTCAGTACAACTGAACAAAGAAAATAAAATATGTCCTTGAATTAAAATAGGTCACATGTCTTTGAAGGAGTATTCATCTGTAGTGTGTGATTGTTTATCATGATCAAGGAAAGGTATGAGTTGAATTAAAATTAATACATCTTGCCTTTTTTACACAGGGTTGAAATGTGTAGTCTTAGCTTTCATCTCAACTTATATTTATGTGCTGTAACTCTAAAAGTTTTTACCAATTTAGCTGTCATTCTATTTCACATTTATGGAATATGAAAATGATAATCTACTTATAAAGTATTTGGAAATCCAGGTACAAAATTGCTGCAAAATACAAACTATTACTTTAGTAAGATATTAAAAATATTGAATTCTGAGCATCTTGTTGAATATTTCATTTCAAAATATTTCATGTTAATATGTCTCCAGCTAATTTTTTTTGGCTATACAGGATACACCTGCTTTATGTCTCTTCTGATAAATAACATTTTCCTACTTTTTTGTATTCTATAATTTGTGTTATTGAAGATGTGTTATTGAAAAATGTAAATCTTGTAGAATAGAGGCCTGGCAATGGTTTTGCCAAAAAACTTTCAAATCTCTATCGACAAACCTTGAAATTATTATTTGCAAAGTCAAGGTTGCATTTCCTCTAAATTAAATTTTGTTAGCCTATGTTACCAGCTCAGCCAAACTTGGTTTTACTTTCCCATTTTCTCTGAGAAAACTAATCACTTACTTTTGCATTTTTTAATATGCTTTTAAATTATTTCTGTGATTTAGCAAAGTCCTGAGAAGAAACTTGGAAAAGTATTCTTTTGTGTGCTACTACTATAGATGTCTTTCACTAACTTTACCTGTCACTATGACAATATTGTACAAAAACTCTACTGGCAGTATGAAAATTAGTATAATTCATTGAAACAGAGATGAAGTTGAGTTGGTCCTTAAGGAAACTAGACTCTGAGACGTCACTTTTTATTTCATTGAGATATACAACCTACAGGTAAGCTTCTTTGGGTTTCTAATGCATTCTTTAATTATTTTATCATTAATCTTCACAAAAAGACTTATTAAATCTGTTTATATATGCTTTGACAACTAACACGGGTGCTAATGATTCAGTCCATGTGTCATTAGATGGTATCTTTCATAATTCTTAGATTTACCCTGTACTGTCCTTATAAGGGAAGGTATAATAGGTAAAAGAATATGAGCATATATTCTGATATTAGAGAACAGTTAAATACAAATCCTTCATTTAAAAATATATTATTATGAACATATTTCTGATATCTTAATCATCAGGATAGGCTAATTTTTTTAATATGAAATTTATTGTCAAATTGGTTTCCATACAACACCCAGTGCTCATCCCAACAGGTGCCCTCCTCAATACCCCTCACCCACCCTCCCCTCCCTCCCACCCCCCATCAACCCTCAGTTTATTCTCAGTTTTTAAGAGTCTCTTATGTTTTGGCTCCCTCCCTCTCTAACCTTTTTTTTCTCTTCCCCTCCCCCATGGTCTTCTGTTAAGTTTCTCAGGATCCACCTAGGAGTGAAAACATATGGTATCTGTCTTTCTCTGTATGACTTATTTCACTTAGCATAACACTCCCCAGTTCCACCCACGTTGCTACAAAAGGCCATATTTCATTGTGGCCAATGTAGTATTCTATTTGTGGAATTTCTTTCTCATTGCCAAGTAGTATTCCATTGTGTATATAAACCACAACTTCTTTATCCATTCATCAGTTGATGGACATTTAGGCTCTTTCCATAATTTGGCTGTTGTTGAAAGTGCTGCTATAAACATTGGGGTACAAGTGCCCCTATGCATCAGCACTCCTGTATCTCTTGGGTAAATTCCTAGCAGTGCTATTGCTGGGTCACAGGGTAGATAGGATAGGCTAATATAAGTCAAGGTATCAAACGTCCCCTAATCCTAGTGACTTAAAACAGTTTATTATTTTTGTTCTTATGATATATGTCCATTGAGGTTTATTTAGGGAAATGTAAACTGTTCATTCAAGTAATTCATGGAAAAAGTTGAGTGGCAGCCAGAATTGAATATTCTCTGTAATTATTCCAGAAACCAAGGAGAGCTTTAGAAGATTTTGAACTTGCAGTTAAAACTAGTGAGTTAGTTACAGTTAGTCACTTAGGAAGTACCTCTAACCTGTGTTCAGATGGAAAACTGTTGCAAATATTTGATGAGAAGTTCTATTGACTACTACATTTATATATCTGAATCCTTTAAAGAAGAAATAATAATACCCATGTCATAGAACTGCTTCTAGGAGTTATTTAGATATTGAATGTAGAATTCTTATCATGATGTAAACTACTAAACTTAGCATTATTTTATCATAATCATTTTTATTTTCAATAATCTGGTAAAAAGAGAATGGCTTGCCATTTATAGCACTGTCTTCTCTTATATTGTTTCCTGGAAAATACTGAAACCAATAGTAATTTATTTTTTCATATTGTGAGAAAAATTAAATATTCTTTTTACAAGGTTTCTGATAACATATGCTTTTTCTCACTTTTCCACATCCTTGATTCCATATTCACAACAAATATTGCAGATTTAAAAAATTAAATTCCAAACCAAATTATAATATATATTAGAAAACAACTGTATTTTAGTATTGTTAGTCTTTTATCTCTAATTCTTGCAAAGTTAAGTATATTAACCTCAGCTTACAGATGGGGAAACATATGTTCACAAATAGAAAGATAGTTGCAACGTGCCACATAGGTAGCAAATGGCATAGTGAAGATTTGAAGATAAGTCTAACTCCAGAATTAAACTTTTCAAAATATACATTTCTCTGCCTAACAAACTGCTTAGTGCCTTATGGTTTATAGTTAAATTCAGTACACTTGTTTAATCTTTACAGTTCCCATGTTAGATAGGTATCATTTGCATGATACTCATTTTGTAGGATAAGCACATTGAAGTTCAAAGACATAAAAGTTACTGGCTAAGAATCAAACTAATAACTTTTGACATAGTTTTTTTTTTTTTTAATTAATCAATATGCTCTGACCTGAGACTTGGGATTTATTTTTATTTTATGAGTGTTTTGAAAAGTGGCAATAATGCTTATAAAAAATAATGTGCAGAAGAAGGCTTATAGTTAAATAAGCTTAAAAAAGATTTAGACTTACTACAGGCTCTCAGAGATTTTAATATCTCAGTGTATATTCTGACTCTCCAAGAAGTGAATATATAAAACAATATAAAGGTTTATGCATTTCCCCATTAGGGATTTCATACAAGCAACCACAGAGTATTTTACTATATATTTGTGTGTGTGTGTATATATATATGTGTGTGTGTGTGTGTGTGTGTGTGTATACATATATACATATACATATACATATACATATACATATACATATACATACATATATACATATATATGCATATGCATACACATATATACATATATATACATATATATACACACATATATACATATATATACATATATACATATACATATACATATATACATATATATATATATTTACTCTTTACATACAGTTAGAGTAATCTTTCATTCTTAAAATCTTTTCTATTAGAGATTTTCTGTTTCTTATTTTTCTTGCTTTCCTGCTTTTTTTTTAAGAGGGGAAACAGATACCATTCTGATTAAACAGAATGGAATTATAAACTACTTTTTTGTAACCTTATTTTTATTTAATGGATGGAAAAAAGTGTTTTTCCACAAGAACCACATTTTTTAATTAACAGAAAACTATTTGAAGATTCAGACATGATAAAAATAATGAATGTGATTATTTTACAGACTCCTATAGTTTATTTTTAAACAACCATTTCAGAGAACTTACTCCTTAGAGAACTATTTATGGTGTGTAAACATGACGCTAATTTAATGCAAAACTGAAGGTATAAATTATATAATTTATATTCCTCCTGAAGATGATATTCATGTTGACATTGCAAAATTCTTCTGGGGCATGCCTAAGAAAGGTTCCCAGGAATAAGTTTACACCAAATATTAATGTGTGCATGAATTATATAACATTTTAATGTAGAGAAGTGAACTTAACTTCCTTTGTGATTTAAAATTAAAATTAGGGCAGGGTGCCTGGGTGGCTCAGTCTGTTAAGCATCCAACTTCAGCTCAGGTCATGATCTCACATTTCGTGAGTTTCAGCCCCACATTAGGCTCTGTGCTGACAGTCCAGAGCCTGGAGCCTGCTTTGGATTCTGTGTCTCCCTCTGTCTCTGCCTCTCCCCTGCTTGTGCTCTCTCTCTCTCAAAAATAAAAAACATTAAAAAAAATTTTTTTTAATTAAAATTAGGGCAAATTTAAAAGACCAAAAGGGGCTAATCAGACAAAAATGTCAAATCTTGACAGAGAGTGGAGAAGCAATGGAAGAAAAGGGGGGACGGGGAAGGCAGTAGTATAGTATTAGGCAGTGGAGGAAGAAACTAACTATAGAAACCAAATTTGCATTCAATATGGAGAAGAATTAGAATTAAGAGTAGCATATTTTGGAGCTGAACATATATTGAGGAAATGCAAAAAGAGAATATTGAGCCTATAATTCAAGAACCAAATGTCTGCAGATAAAGAAGCTGCAACAGAACTCAGGCCTCTGAAAACTGGTACGAAGGCCCTAGTTTTCAAGAGTGCATCTTAAGGAGGGTTGACTAGCTGCTACAATGAATCTGGCCATAATTTACAGGAAAAGCACATCTACTACTTAAAATGTGTTACCTCATTTGTTTTCCTGTTTATAATTTGTGCCCTTAGACCCTCAGATTATAAAAGTATTTTATGAATGAATAGAAGGCTCCAAGTGGGATGATTTGACAGATTCATTTTAGTGGGCTTTGTTATGGAAATATCTATGCGGCTAGGTGGTTTTTCCTTCATCATGACAAGAATGGCTACATAAATCATGTGATCTCATTCATGTCATTACCAGGTCTGAAGCCAGTTAAAATAAATGATAAAAGACATTTTATGTCGAACAACTTGGGTTTGCTTTCATTTACATCAGATTTCACTGGCCTAAAAATGGAAGTTCAGAAAAGCACAAGTTAGGGTCTTCTATATCTTTCAAATTTATTTTATTCATTTAATTTAATTTTTCATATATATTTTAGCTTATTTACCTTCTGCTATCTATGGGACAACTTGAAGAAAATGCTTTCTGACTTCCTCAGAATCATGGAAGAATTTTATTTTGCAATTACCTAAGAGAGAAAACAAAGATATCCTCAGTTCACCCAAATCCTTTATTAAACAACATTATAAGTGAAAAATCTGTTTCCCCTGCTATTATCTGAGTACTCTGCTTAAAGAAACAAATAAACACCCTGACAGTTGACTGACAGGAAATATGTTTTGTTTCCTTTTTTATTCCAGCTTCATTATTTGCCATGGAGATGAATTCTTGAAGTGACAGTTTGTGTTCATTTCAGTTCAGCTGCTCATTGACTTGTGCAACATCAAAATCCTTTCCAAAATGAAAAAAATAAAAAAAAACCACTGATACCTAGATATGATTCAGCACCAAGCAATTTACATGTTAGGCAAGGACTCTTGGTATTTAAAGATAAAGGCATTTTGAAAGTCCACTGCATAATCTCTAAAATTTTCATAATTCTGGTTTGGCGATATATCCTATTAAACTGCCACCACTTATTAATGGCAATCACAATCTAGAGTCCTTGAACACAGACACCCTGTATCTCATTAAGGCATCTCTTCCCATTCTTCCCGCAAACATGACATTTAGAAGACCATTATATGACTTACATAGATAATTGCTACAAGGTTCTAAGCCGCCTTGATCCTGCTCTGGCTTAGAGTTGTCAGCCTACTGTCAGCACATTCCAGTAGAGCTCTTATTAGTTAAATATTCTTGACAGTGCCTCACAAATACTATGTTTTTAAAATTCGAAAAGTTTAAACAGCTTGACATTTTAAAGGGTATCACTTTCTTTCCTAGAATAATTATTGCCAGTGTCAATAATGTATTTTTTTAAACCTGTGTATGGACAATAAAAATGTTAGGAGTTCATCTTCTACAGATTTATTTTTAAGAAATAATGTGTACTGTTATAAACAGTAGGTGATATAATTATAAATCTGGTCTTTTTTTGCACATATAATTATTCCTCAATGCTTATTATTCTAAAATCATGTAACACAAGACAAAACCTGAATAAAATAGAATTTAAAGGTCTGAAAGTTGAGATAAAAGCTAAATTCATGGCAAAACTGCAAGTCTTCACTTCGCTTTGAATGTTGAAAAAGGCTAATTAAAGTTTTAGTCACAGAGAGAGGTAAATCGGGTTGGAAAAGTCCTTGTATTCTCACCCACCTTTGAATCCAGGCCTATGATTAGAAGAATAAGAGTGATTTCCATATCTCTTAAGTAAGTGTAGCAAACACAGGAAAATAAATGGAAGGGACACTGCAGAAAATATATATTTTTCAAATGTGAGTAGATTTCCAAATAAAACAGTAAAGGAAGGTAATAATTATTTAAAGGACTTTTAATGATGCTTAATCATATATATTTGAGAATTAAACTAAACACTTTGCAATAGACCTGCATGTAAGAATATTTATCTCTCAAAGTCCAAGAAATGGGCTTGTTTTTAAACTGTTCTGGGAAGCAGAGGAACTTTTTAAGGCAAATAAAATTCCAGCGTTGAACCAGATTTTTCCTGAAAGTTCTTCATACTGAACAAAAGCTGTTTTTCTGAAACTCATATTTATGGTTGTGGCAGCAAAATGACCTTGCAAAAATATGCACACTCTAAATCTTGGAACCTGTGGATATAGCATGTTATATGGCAAAGAGTACTTTGCAGATGTGAGTAAGGTTAAGGATTTTGAGATGGGGAGATTATCATAAACTAATAGGGTGTGATGAGTCTGTTAACATAAGGCCTTAAAAAGAAGAGAATTTTCTCCAGTCAGAGGTAAGAGACATTAAGCAGAAGTGAAGGTCAGAGAGACTTAAACGATGGATGAGAAGGACTCAACCCTGCCATTGCTGGCTTCGAAGATAAAGGCCACAGGACTGGGGGCACAGGAGGCCTCTAGAAGCTGAGAACAATATTCTGTTGAAAACCAGTAAGGAAATAAGGCCTTAAGGCCTAAAGTGAATGGGGGTGAATTCTGACAACAAACTGAGGGAGTCTGAAAATGCATTCTCCTCCAGAAACACCAGATAAGAGTTCACTTATGCCCTCCAAAGCAAAGCAAACAACCAAGCCTACCTGGATTTCTAAAATACAGAATAGTGATAAATTTATAATAATAAATGTATAGTAATAATAATGACAGCAATATAAAATAATGCAATGTCCAATGGTTTTGTCTTCTGGCACTGCATAGAAACTCTGTAAGTCTCCATCCAACTCCCCCGTATTATTTTAAGTTTTCAAAAACAACTTAATGTCTTTGAATCTGCCTTCTATTCCCCAAGCTATAACCCTAAATTCTTTGAATTATTCCTGTGTTCCTCAAAAGCATTAATTAATCTCTCTTTGCATAAACTTTGCTTTGTCAGTGCCAATCATAAAGCACGGTGCTCTGGGGCGCCTGGGTGGCTCAGTCGGTTGAGCGTCCGACTTTGGCTCAGGTCATGATCTCATGGCTCCTGAGTTCAAGCCCCATGTCGGGCTCTGTGCTGACAGCTCAGAGCCTGGAGTCTGCTTCGGCTTCTGTGTCTCCTTCTCTCGCTGTGCCCCTCCCTCATTCATGCTCTGTCCCTCTTTCTCTCAAGAATAAATAAAACATTTAAAAATTTTTTTTTAAAATAAAGCACAGTGCTCTGTATTAAAGACAATGATTGAGAAGTGAACTGACTGAAAAGCACACTTACTTAACGGTGGAAAGTTGTAACAATGCAAGATTTTTTTTTGGCAAACATTTCATACTGTTGGTGGTTTAGCTGTGGTCAATTTATATCTTTGGATATTTCTCACATAAATTTCTCTATTTTATTTTATTTTCTCTAATTTCTCTATTTTATTTATATATCTCTAATTTATTTCTCACATAAATTTCTCTAATTTATATCTTTGGATATTTCTCACATAAATTTCTCTCTTTGCATCCATTCTTAAAATGATCAGTCAATTTTTTAAAGTCATACCCATATAAACACTTCTGCCACCTACACACATACAACTATTTTTGGATCATACAATTTTCCTCTTACTAATTTTTGGTCCAAAACCAATGAGTCAAGACTACTTAAATTACTATACTTCTTTGATTCAAAGAAATAACCAATATATTTTAATAACATATTTTTAGGAAAAAAAACAATCAAATTAACTATGCACATCCATCATAGGTTATATTTCAATTTAGGAATGCTAAAACGTGAAAAGAAAATTTTCTTAGTAATGTAATATATATATCATGTGTGTGTGTATGTGTGTGTGTATGGCTTTACACATATAACTATATACACACACATTTTAAAACAATTATATATATTATATATATATAAATATATATAATTGTTTTAATTTAATAATTTAATAATTAACAATTAAATTAACAATTTAATAATTGTTATATACATATATATACTATATACACACATTTTAAAACAATTATATATATTTATATATATGTATGTATATAAATATATACATATATATATGTATGTGTGTGTATATATATATAAATATGATTTGATGTAGTGAATATGACGTCATTTGGAAATAGTATCTTTGTAGGTATAATTAAGTTAAGGATGTCAGGATGAAGTCATCCTGGATTTAAGGTGGGCCCTACATTCAATGACAAGTGTCCTTTTAAGAGAAAAGAGAAGATTTGAGGCAAAGAGGCACACAGAAAGGAGAAAGTCACATGAAGATGAAAACAGATTTGAGTGATGTGTCTATAAGCCAAGGCACACCAAGGATAAGAAAGGCACAGAAGAGATTTTCTCTTAGAGCCTCCAGAAAGAACCAACCTTGCCAACAGCTTGACTTTGGACTTCTGGCTCCAGAAATGTAGGAGAATAATTTCTGTTACCAAGCTTGTACTAATTTGTTATGGCAGTCCTAGGAAACTAGAATACAGATTTTGTTACCCAGAAGGGTGAGCATCTATAACAAGTACCTGAAAATGTGGAGTGGCTTTGAAATTGGACAATACATAGAGGTTGGAAGAATTTTGAGGCACTTAAAAGAAAAAGCCTAGATTGCGTTCCAGGGTCTACTGGTGGAAATACAGATTTTATAAGTGCTTCTGCTGATGTATGAGAATAAAATGAATAACATGTTACTAGAAACTGAAAAGAGGGCATTCTTTATTATAAAATTGCAGAAAACTTGGCTGAACTCTATTCTAGAGTTGTATGAAAAGCAAATCTTATAGGCAAGGAAGTTGGATATTTAACTGAGATTTTCTAGGAGTGTGTGTAAGGTGTCACAGGGTTTATTCTTGATACTTACAATAAAATGGATAACACTCTTGTTTAATAGTACAGGTCTCCTTGACGTGCACAGAAGATCCACAAAGTTTTGAGAATGTTATATCTGCTGAAAGCTTGCTAGGCTGGACTGAAAGATGCAGAGATGGAATAAAATAAAGGAAGACTGTCAGACTTCTAGGATCCTATAATTGAGAAAAAGGCTGGTAGGGCTATCTGACTATGAGGATGTGCTAACTTTCAAGAAAAGGAATAATGACTTGACAGTAGGGACACCTAAGTGACTGAGTTGGTTGAGTGTCTGACTCTTGATTTCAGCTCACATCACAGTCTCACGGTTTGTGAGATCAAGCCCTGAGTCGGGCTTGCACTGACAGTGCAGTCTACTTGGGATTCTCCCTCTCCCTCTTTCTCTGACCCTCCCCTGCTTGCATGCACACAATCTCCCTCTAAAAAATAAATTAGGGGCGCCTGGGTGGCGCAGTCGGTTAAGCGTCAGACTTCAGCCAGGTCATGATCTCGCGGTCCGTGAGTTCGAGCCCCGCGTCGGGCTCTGGGCTGATGGCTCAGAGCCTGGAGCCTGTTTCCGATTCTGTGTCTCCCTCTCTCTCTGCCCCTCCCCCGTTCATGCTCTGTCTCTCTCTGTCCCAAAAATAAATAAACGTTGAAAAAAAAATTTAAAAAAAATTAATTAATTAATTAATTAAATTTTTAAAAAAGACATAAAGGTCAAAACCAGAGAAACAAAGGCAAAGGTCAGACAATCATGCCCTGAAAACAAAGACCAAAGTAACATTTGTAGGCCCAGAAGATGGAGAATCAACCACAGAAGATTATTCTCTGCCACTGAAACCTATAGGAATTTGTCCTGAGTTTTGAATCTGCTTATGACTAGGGACTCTTCCATTCCTTCTAATCTCTTTTTTGGAATGAGAATGTCTACCTTTTACCTACCATTCTATTTCAGAAGCACATAGCCTGTTTTCTAAATCACAGGTCTGCAGCTGAATAGGCATTTTGTCCCAAGATGAATCATAACCAGAAACTCAAATACCTGATTTAGATGATTTAGATAATGGCATATGAGACTTTTTGAGTTAATGATATTTATATGAGATTTAAGACTTAAGGTTGATGATGGAAGGTAATAGATTCATGGGAATATTGGCGTTAGTGAATTTATTTTACATACGGGTTGAATACGAATTATTAAAATTGTAGTTGGTTGAATAGTGCTTCCAAAAAATATGTCCAACTCCTAATTCCTGTGAATTCTGACATTTGGAGAAAGGATATTTGCAGATATAATTAATTTAAGGGTGTTGGGATGAGATCATCTTGGATATAAGATGCACCCTAAATCTAATAACTGGTGTCCTTACAAGAAAAAGGAGAGGAAATGTGAGACACACAGACATATTGAGGGGAGAAGGTCATATAAAGATGAAAGCAGATATTGTAGTGTATAATATTCACAGGCCAGGGAATACCAAAACTTGCTATCAGCCACCAGAAGCTAGGAGAGAGGCATGAGTAATGTTTTTTCCCTAAAGGCTCTAGAAGGAGTTTGTCTCCTTACTGACACTTTGATTTTGGACCTCTGGCCCCCAGAATTGTAAGACAATAAATTTATGTTGGTTTAAGCCATCAAGTTTTTGGTAACTTGTTATAGCAACTCTAGAAAGTAATGCATACAAAAACACTACAGTTAAGTAGTTATAAATTAATTTTTAGGAATTCATTTATACATTAATTCACTAACATGTATTTATTAAAAATCCTTTCTGTGCCAGAAAACATGCTAATTCTGAAGATACCCAATTTTATGGAAAAAGAATCATGTTCCCCAAAATAACAAAATATTTGATGTATTAATGAAATGTCACAAGAACAAACATAAAACTGCAGTACTAATATACACTTTGAGTGAGACTATATTTCTGAGTGTGTAAGTGGGGTGTTGAGATCATCACTATGATGTAGAGATAGCTGGGCTTCACTCTAAAGAGTCAACTGAGTTAACTAAGTATAAAAGGGGAAGGTGGAGCACTCAAAAAATGGAGACTTGAATTTGCAAAGCATTCGTGGCAATAAGCATCAAGTATGACAGGGACTAGAAGGTAGTAACAGGCTGGAAAGGAGATAATGTTGTTGTGCAATTGAAGGAAGAAGTGGATAAATTCACTAAGCATTTTTCAATCTTTTTCTGCCAACCAATAACCAATAAGAACACTCTCCCAATCTTCAAAATTCCATACAGTTACTTTCTCTATTCTCTCAATTTAGAGTATAGTCTGTGGGTTAGGCTACACCAGTCAGCATTCATCACTAGTATTTAATCAGAAACCAGAGCAAGAAAAATTAGTAACCTCTCAGACACCTTTCCAGTTGGGAGAGTAAGGAAAACAGCAACAACTATATCTAGTTTCCAGGAGCAGTTTTGGAACCAGTGTCTAATGATTAGTGTCAATGGTATCTCGTGTCTACAGGCAAAGTCTTTATGCTGAGTATCAGCAGCAAAGTATCTTCACGGAACCCATTTTATGGTTTGATTTGGGTCACTGTTCCTAGCTGTATGGCATCAGAGTGGTTCTCTGTCTCTCCAGAAAATTCTGTGAGCTATCGAATATATTTTAATACTTTGTTTTTGGCTAGAGTGTTTTCTCTGTTTTTAGAATTAAGGGACCAGACCATTTTGGGTGTAAGCACCACTCTAAGGTTGAACAACTTTATTCTAGTGTTGTACACAGAAAATATTGGCACTGAGATATGAAATGGTCATATCCGATTTTTGAAATATCACTCTGGTATAGTGCCAGAGATAATGTAATAGACCAACTGGGAGACCGTTTCAATTGTTCAGGCAAGAGAAAAGATAGTTTGTCAAGAACTGTGGTGGAGGACATGGAAAGAAGTACCTGCATTCAAAAAGTATTTGAAGGAAAAAACTGACAGAGTTTACAATGAATAGCAAAAGGGTCATGGATGACCTTACACTTTTTGGATTGCAGAACTGACATTAATTTAAATAGGACACATTGGGGGGTGCCTGGTTGGCTCAGTCGGTTAAGCGGCCGACTTCGGCTCAGGTCATGATCTCGCGGTCTGTGAGTTCGAGCCCCATGTCAGGCTCTGTGCTGACAGCTCAGAGCCTGGAGCCTGTTTCAGATTCTGTGTCTCCCTCTCTCTGACCCTCCCCCATTCATGCTCTGTCTCTCTCTGTCTCAAAAATAAAGGTTAGAAAAAAATTTTTTAAAAATAAATAGGACACATTGGAAAATGACCCATTTGAGGGGATAAGAGAAGGGGATGACTAATGGATTTAGTCTGAGCAGGCTGTATTTGTTTTTGAGATACCCCACAGGAGCTGTCAAACTGAAAATTGAATAAAAAGACCTCAAAACCAGAGGAGATAGTCGGGCAGAAACAGTAAGTATAGGAATCATCTGTGTATAGATGGTAATTGAAGCCAGTGACATGCAAAGAAGAAAACATATAATGAGAAGAATCTAAAGAATAGATTTGAATCTTGAGGAGTCTATAAAGGAACAGCCAGAGACATAAGATAGAAGAAATGAAAAGAAGGAAGTTGATATCTAGGCACATATTTTTCCTTTCTTTTCCTTTCTCCTTCCTTGTTTCCCTCCTTCCTTCCTCCCTCACTTCCACCTTCCCTCCCTCCCTCCTCCCTTATTCATTTCTTTCTAATATTTAATATCAACAAATGTTATTTTTTTCTTACAGGAAGGAATTGGCTATTTTAAATAGATATAGAACTGAACTTACTACATTACTCTAAACTAAAATATCAAGAAGAAAAGTTAGAGCAAATCATTTGGTCTATTCCTGTTTATAAGTTCCTTAGTAAAATAGATCTAATAACTACTGCATTGTATATTTAGTAATAGCTGACATTAAATGAACACCACATTGCATTATCTTATTTAATGGTCACAATATTCCTATTTGCAGTGAATGGTTATTTTAAATTTTATAAATGAAGGAAGTAAGGCATAAGAAGAGATCCTTGAATCCAGTTCTGACTCACTTCAAAGATTATACTCTTACTTGTTGAATTGCTTTTTTTTTAATTAATTAATTTATGTTGAGAGAGAGTGAGAGGGTAGAAAAGGGGCAGAGAGAGAGTGGGAGAGAGAGGATCCCAAGCAGGTTCCAAGCTGTCAGCACAAAGCTCAATCTCAATCTGTGAGATCATGACTTGAGTGGAAACCAAGAGTTAGTTGCTCAACCAACTGAGCCACTCAAGCACCCCTTGTGAAACTATTTTATCTCCCAATAAACCACTTCTGCAACAATTATACGGTATTCCTGTATACAAGGTCTTATATGTTTTATATACATAGAACTTCCTCTGGGCCTATAAAAAGTAAAATAAAGCCTTTTAAAGTTTTTTTCCACTAAAAATATAGAACTTCCCTACGACCCAGCAATTGCACTACTAGGCATTTATCCACGGGATACAGGTGTGCTGTTTTGAAGGGACAAATGCACCCCCATGTTTATAGCAGTACTATCAACAATAGCCAAAGTATGGAAAGAGCCCAAATGTCCATCGATGGATGAATGGATAAAGAAGGTGTGGTATATATATACAACGGAGTATTACTTGGCAATCAAAAAGAATGAAATCTTGCCATTTGCAACTATGTGGATGGAACTGGAGGGTATTATGCTAAGTGAAATTAGTCAGTCAGAGAAAGACAAAAATCATATGACTTCACTCACATGAGGACTTTAAGAGACAAAACAGATGAACATAAGGGAAGGGTAACAAAAATAATATAAAAACAGGGAGGGGACAAAGTAGAAGAGACTCATAAGTATGGAGAAAAAACTGAGGGTTACGGGAGGGGTTGTGGGAGGGGGGACGGGCTAAATGGGTAAGGGGCACTAAGGAATCTACTCCTGAAATCATTGTTGCACTATATGCTAACTACTTTAGATGTAAATAAAAAAATAAAAAATAAAACAAGTTAATAAAAAATATAGAAGTAATATTTAGGGTAAACTGAGACCAATATTTAAAATATTAAATATTACACAATAATAACTATAACTAATCTTAAGTTCCCAGTATCGTGAGGGCAATATTATAAGAAATCTTTATTATTTGTCAGTTACTTGACAGCACATGCAAAAGAAATGTAGAAACACTAGGAGACATCAGAATGCAATAAAATCAAATTATGGACATTGAACTTATTTATGTGCTTTTAAGTATTTTTTGTTCATAGTTATGCCAGAGAGAAAGTCTAGCCAGTTTTCAGCAGGAAATTCAACAATGTATCATGGGATAGTTTGTCAATGACTTAAATAAAATCACAGAGAGAATATTTTCCCCTTTTCTTCCTCCCTCCCTCCTCTCCCCTCCTCTCTCCTCCCCTATACACCCTTCCACCCTCCTTTCCTCTCTCTCTCTCTCTCTATCTGGTCAGTTAATTGCTTCACAAAACAGAACTGCCTCTCTCTAATAGATGCCGAACTGGACTACATTACTCCAAACTAAAATACTAAACAGAAGACATATGGAATAGCAATAAAGCTCAAGATGCTGACAAAACAGGCTATAGATATAAAATCTATAGATTTTATATATAAATATACATATGTATATACATACATACACACACACACACACACACAAGCATATATAGACATAGATAATGAAAACAGGAAATGTAAATTCCAAATCTGAGGATCAAATCACCAGCTGATGAAAAATGAACAAGAGCACTTTTTAAGAGTATTCTATATGGAGTGCATGAATACAGTTTGTCAATGCAATAGAAGTTATTGATATGACTTGGATGCCCAATTAAAAAGTCTGTATTTCATGAGAGATAAAGGTAACATCACAACAGGTTTATACTTAGTACAGGCCTCCTATTCTTTTAGCATAATATTGACAAATTTAAATAGTTTCTCCTTGAAAAACTAAGGGAAAAAAAAAACAAACCAAATTCACTTACATTCTCCATGATTTCTTCTGCAAATTATGACTCTGACAATTGGAGTTAAAAAAAAAAAGAATTACAATAATGAAAAACAGGCAATAAATGATTCAAGGTGACTTCCAAATGAAGATGTGAGGGTTATTTAAGCATGATATAATAATAGCATTCAGATTTACAAAAGAATCCCATTTTATAATAACAGTGATTGTCTATGTTGAAGATACAATAACTGAAAATCAGTTTAATTTGAAGCAAATGTAATTCGAATTATATGAAAAGAATTACTAATGAATAGCAAATATTTAAGTAGGAACAATAGATTTAAAGGTCAAGAATTCATCAGTGATGTTAAATTAAGCATTTTAACTTTATAATTATTCAGTTCAATTTTTCTTACTAAAAATTTCATAATTATGCCCAAATTATAAAGTATAGCAATACTATTTTAAGAATCCTGGCAGCAAATGCTAATGTGTCTTTATACCATTACCAACCTATTTTAAATGCAAAAAATTCCATTGATTTTGTCTTCTCATCAATGTTACTTGTGTCTTCTGAGTAAACAGAAGAAAATTATAACTTTGCACTTCCTCATCCTAAAAATCTATTAGCATGTTATAATCCTGGCACTATCAGCTTATGTTGAAATGGAGGCAAAATAATATTCTGAGGGAAGGGGTAGGTAAAATGGTAATACTTAACTTTCCTTTACAGCACTAGTAATTCTATTAATTTATGATCCTCCCCCCTCCACATTTCTGTTGTTATTAAAATTATCTCTTGGACACAACTTCTACCCTTGCTGTTTCTTCTTCAACTTAATCAGATGCCAAATTTAGTTATGGAAGATTATCTGAACCTTAAAACATAATAAAATGAAGCCAAACTCCAAAATAAAAATTTTCTGTGGTAAGATCCACATACAGACACTTAAGCATTTAAATTTTATCATAAATTCATATATCATACTGTGAATTATTAAATAAAAAGAGTAACTAAAAATTAGTGTCCAAGAATAAGAGTCATGTAGAAAAAAAGGACTTTTATTATAGCCTGTTATATAGAAGCAACAGTTTGAAGAATTGTGAAGTATTTTTAGAAAACTAAGACAAAAATAGGTGAAAATTGAAAGCAACAACAACAAGTTTAGTTGTTTGGGGAAAGAACCAGAAGTGACAGGTTTCTGAAAAATATTACTCTCAGGTAGAGATTTAATTTAGTCTCAGGGGGAAAAAAAGGTACAAAGAAAAGCCATTGTTGTGCTAATTTAATGTTATCTGAGGAGGCATGATCATTTTTTTTCCTTCTTGAAATATATTGTCTCTTAAGGTTAAGATGCTTGTAGATTAAATGGAGAGATTAGCTTTCTTCAAGAAGGGAAGAGGCTAATAATAATGAAATTCACTGGCTTCCTTCATACTATTCTAGATTTTGGACAGTTGCCTAATTTATGCCTGAATGCAATGGAAGCTTTAGGTAGTATGTACCTATAATATGTGGAACCTAAAAATAGCATATAAATGCAATGAACAGAATATTTACTTTATTTGTCTTTATTACCTAGACATAGAATAAAATATATGTACAATTAACTCCAGTTTAATTATGTTAAAGGTGACCTGCAAAAATATCATAAATTTCAATTGCCTCAGCTATGTGCTTCAGCAGTTAAATATCTCTTCCAGCCAAGCCAATATAAGTCAGCAAATAAGCTGATAAATAGTGACCCTTCAAAGCATTTTTTAAAGTCCTTAAAGTCCAACTCTGCCATGTTTTAGTTTTGCCAGTAATATCAGGGCTCACGTGTCAGGGACAAGAGCTAACCAGTGGAAAAGTCTGAAGATCTATAAGACCTTATCCAGTCAACTTTTCATTCAGAGAAAAATGGGTTGACGTAATTTTCTTGGTCCTTGCCACACCTAAAATATAGTCATTCTGAGTCACCAGATTCTAGTAAAAGATAATGATGGAATATGTGCTATGATACATATCTTAATATGAAATGTTTACTTCAATTTTTAAAAATTTTTAACTTTTAGGGGCGCCTGGGTGGCGCAGTCGGTTGGGCGTCCGACTTCAGCCAGGTCACGATCTCCCGGTCCGGGAGTTCGAGCCCCGCGTCGGGCTCTGGGCTGATGGCTCGGAGCCTGGAGGCTGTTTCCGATTCTGTGTCTCCCTCTCTCTCTGCCCCTCCCCCGTTCATGCTCTGTCTCTCTCTGTCCCAAAAATAAATAAACGTTGAAAAAAAATTAAAAAAAAAATTTTTAACTTTTAAAGCTAGTAAATTTCTAATGCTGGGCCCACTATTTCCTGTTTTTTTCCTCTTTATACTAGGCAGGATTTTTCAGATAAGCATAGTCAATATAGAGAACTAACCAATATATACTGGGGGGTGGGGTGAGGAGAGTAGTTGGGAGGGGATTAAAATTAATCATCAAAACATCCCACATTACATATTCAGACTCCCAAATGTCAGAAAGCTGTAGCTTAACAAAAACTATACTTTTGTTTCCTGGCATAATGCTTTGAACCCACTAGAAAGAAATGTCAGCAGGGTGGACAGTTTCTCTGTATAAGATAAACTCAGCTCTACTTTATTCTGTAATAGAAACTGATTTGCTTCTTTGAAATCTACATATGGGAATTATTTTTAAAACTGCCACGTCATCATTAATATTGAATACTGAAGTCAGACACTGTACAAACAAGAACCCTAAGAAATTATATTATTTCTGTCTTTCACATTGTGACACTAAAGATCAAGGTCAAATAACTTTTCCAAAGACAGATACATTGTAAATTCTAAAGCCAAAATGTAACACAATCTGAGCTCCATCAGAGGCCCTGCTTTTTCTCTGCTTCCATTTGTATTCTTTATGTGTAGTTGCAATCCTACCTTCTCCAACCTAATTCAACTTTTAACATCTAGAGGTTATTTGCTGCTGCCTGCCTCCCCAGTCCTGCTCATAACCACAGCCTAAGAAATCCCTGTTGCCTTGCAATGTGTAGAGCCCTCCATATAGTAGCCACGTGAAAAGCACCTCAGGAACAAATCAACACCTGCACTTCCTAGTGAATCCTCTTGTGATTTGATTTGGAGCTCATTTCTGAAACAACTGTGTCTTTTCTCTTCCAAGGTGGTTTTATAACATCTCTGGATCAGTGATTATATACCTTCCCCATGTACTTGGGAGTGATTCGGAGTATGATTCCAATTCACTCTGAAGTGCCCCAAAGTCTTCCAAAAGTAAATACAGTTGCTAATACATCCTCCAAAACTTCCATTTAAATATTTCCATCCATTTTGTTTGGAGTGGTAACAGATAGATAGAAACTAGTCTTATTTATATATAGTCTTACACAGTTGTTCAATATACTATTACTAGTCTTGCTTAACTCTTTTACATGTGACTATCTTCAGGCATCATATTGAATTAACTCTTCATTTTGTGTGGAAGAGATGTTCAACCAATATTGACTCATTTATTTAACGAATGGGCAACAACAGCAGAAAAAGCCAAATTAAAGAAAGGATAATCTAAAAATGGAGAGCAAATATTAAAGACGGATCTTCACAGATGTGGAATGTGTGAGAATTCCACAGGTGGAAATGTAAATTGGTACAATTGCTGTGGAAAACAGTATGGAGGTTCCTCAGAAAATTAAAAACAGGATTCCCATATGACCTAGTCATTTTACTACTAGGTATTTATGCAAAGAAAATGAAAATACTAACTCAAAAAGATATATGCACCACTATGTTTAAAACTTGCAGCATTATTTACAATAGCCAAGACACACACACACACACACACACACACACACACACACATGAATATTACTCAGCCATATAAATGAAATCTTGATATTTGCAATGACATGGATGGATCTAGAGGGTATAATGCTAAGTGAAATAAGTCAGTCAGAAAAAGACAAATACCATATTTCACTCATATGTGGAATTTAAGGAACAAAACAAAGAAGGAAAAACAAACCAGATTCTTAAATACAGAGAAGAAATCTGGTTGTCAGAGGGGAGATGGGTGTTGGGCGGGGGGATGAGAGATTTAGATAAAGTGGATTAAGGGCACACTTATCTTGATGAGCACTGAGGAATATGTAGAATTTTTGAATCATCATATTGCACACCTGAAACTAATATAACTCTGCATGTTAATTATACTTCAATAAAAAAAATAAATAAAAAGACAAATTTCCACAGATGTTAAAGACCAATAACTATACTTTTTAAGTGGGTTTTCATTGTGCAGTGCTTATAATCAGTTGATTCCAAAATTTAAAGTAGCCTAGACTTACTTAAATCAAAGCTGCATGCTTTTGTACATTTTATAATAATGCTCTGAAAAATACCAATCGTATTTCAGGAAAAATAAAAATGTTAGAGTTAAAAAATGAGAAAATTAAAATGGATTTACAACTCCAAGGATTTATGATATTCTTTATTTATGAGGGAAAGACTTTTTGTGAGTAGGTAGCCCAGTTCCCACAGAATTCTTTTACCAGACCAATTCTTTGTCTTAAGGGTTCATACAGATTTGGAAAAAAAAACCTCTCCCACCAAACCAGAAAGGAATATGCTGCTTAATAATTGTGTGTTCAAATCCTCCACTACTGAAGGTGATGGTGCCAATCGTCTTTTAACAAGTTCAGTTTTCAAATGAATGAAGATGAAGAAGGTGGAGGGAAAGATTTTAATTCCTTATCCCATCTTGGTGGATGGTGGGAGATTTTCCTGCTTTCTAAATATTTTTCTCATTACAAAGAGCATATGCTTTTTTATGAGGAGATATATATAAAGAACAGAATAAAATAATACTTACAGCCCCATAACAGAGAAATAATAATTTGGAACATTTTGATATATATTCTCTAGTCAAATCTCCCATTTCCTATGTGAGCTCAATTGACCTCCCCTCATGAGACTGAGATAAGACTATGCCAAATATTTTTCCCCTATCCTGTGAGAAATTCAATATCTTCTCCAAAAGCACAGTGAACTCACTGAGGCATATAATATGCAAACATATTTATAGTTATATATTTATTATGTTTATGCATTAAATAATATATTTATATTTACATATATAGTTTTAGCTATATATAGTTGGGATGGCTAGTCATTTCTGGCTTTGGTTTCTGCTTTCTGCTGTATTCTTTTTCTTTGCATTTTGTGATTAGTACTTTACCTATGCTCACCCCACCACTGACATGGAGACATTCATTTATTCAAAATATATTCAGCAAATGTGAACTCTGTGTTGGAGACTATTCAAGGCAATGGAGAAACAACAGTGAAAAAAATATGGAATCCTAACCTTATATTTCAAGGATGGTGAAGAGTACAGGTGCAGACACATAGTGTAACAGCTCATATGTCAGATGGCATTGAATGCTATGGAGAAAAATAAAGCAGGGGAGTAGGTTAAGGGGTTGCAAAGGTGGAGTTTGCAATTTCTAAAAAGTGGTCTGGGAAGACCTTATGGGGAAGGTAACATTTGATCAAACACCTGAAAAGGGTATTTAAAGTCTAAAGATACTTTTAATTGCTATCTCATCCAACCAATTAAAAAAGAAAACTAAAAAAAAAATAGCGAAAAACTAAGAGGCAGCTGTGTTTAGACGTTGACTAGAGTTTCAGGAGAAATGGAAGAGATTTGCTATAGCAACCACAAAACAAAAAATAAAATTAAATGCCAGATTATATTTTTCTTAAGAATTCTCATAATAAAGGGGTTTAATACCTTGCAGTGTTAATGAGCCCTCTCTCCCTTGTCTTTCAATCTTCTGAATTTCCTTCTCTTTCACTCTCTATTCAGGATCCCACTTCATTTCCCCCCTTGTTTTTTCCCTTTCCTTGATGTCACTATTCTCTCACCCTAAAATTATGTTCATGAATGAAAGACTATATAGAACATTTACTTGTATAGGGATCTACCTTGTTATTTTTTGTAGTTTACCATCTAATGACATCAGTGTCTCATAATCTGCACTTAGAGAAATTATGAAGGTACTTTCCTGAAAAAAGACTATTCCATCTTGAAGGTAAATTCTAATTGCTAAAGATAATGTTTTTGCTACACTACATATGAATGTTTATAAGTAATTAGATGCATTTTAGATGCTTTGTAGTATATTTTTTATTTCATGAAATATTAGCTCTTTTCTGTATCATTACAATTTCAAAAATAAGCTTTAATTACAGCATATCATTGTTTTATGTTCTAGTTCATGCAAAGAATTTCACTATTATAAAGCATTCTAGCTATTTCTATTTCTATTATTATTATTATTATTATTATTACTACTCCTCCTCCTCCTCCTCCTAAAAATAATGTAGATGTAACACCACATACTCTGGAACAATAATTGCCTGGGTGGTATGGAATCTGAGTACACTTCCAAATAACTGTGAGACTCTGGACAAGTTATTTAAAACCACCAGTCTTCAGGGGCGCCTGGGTGGCGCAGTCGGTTAAGCGTCCGACTTCAGCCAGGTCACCATCTCGCGGTCCGTGAGTTCGAGCCCCGCGTCAGGCTCTGGGCTGATGGCTCAGAGCCTGGAGCCTGTTTCCGATTCTGTGTCTCCCTCTCTCTCTGCCCCTCCCCCGTTCATGCTCTGTCTCTCTCTGTCCCAAAAATAAATAAACGTTGAAAAAAAAAAATTTTTTTTTTTAAAACCACCAGTCTTCAGTTTTCTTATAAGTAAGGATAATAATACAAATATCATATGATTTTTGTGATAATTAATGAGTTAATATAATGGAAAGCTTTAAGAAAAGGACTTGAAACATGACAATTAAATGTTACTTATCATTATTATTATTAGAATCATGATTACATTTTGGACAAGTTTAGTGTCTGATTATTTCATTAGGATTAGAAGTGGATCTGATGGCTAAAACAAATGTAAACATAATGAATTTAAAGTCATGGTCCTTATAAGAGACTGGTTTCTAGGTATGAATGAGAATACTAACCTAATTTTATTAGTACTGAATAATATGCTTTTAAAATATTTGATGAATTTATAGATATCAATGATACCACATTATAATTTCTATTTATTTTATGTTATTAGGTGCTATAAGCTGTTTTCATATGTTCATTGGACATTTATATTTCTTCCACCAATAATTATCTATTTATATCTTTATCATTTTTCTATAAAGTTTTAGGTTTTTATAAAATATGTTTCTAAAATTTTTTTTTTTCAACGTTTATTTATTTTTGGACAGAGAGAGACAGAGCATGAACGGGGGAGGGGCAGAGAGAGAGGGAGACACAGAATCAGAAACAGGCTCCAGGCTCCGAGCCATCAGCCCAGAGCCCGACGCGGGGCTCGAACTCACGGACCGCGAGATCGTGACCTGGCTGAAGTCGGACGCTTAACCGACTGCGCCACCCAGGCGCCCCAAAATATGTTTCTAATTAGGCAGAATAAATGTACATGTAAAAGGCATGTAAGAGCATCTGCAAACCTTTGATTTCAAGAGCCATTTGACACATAAATCTTTCCAGATAATGGAAATCAAGATGTCTAAATATCACCATCAAGAGAATTATGAAAATTCCTTTAGCAGTCCATTCTGATCTTAGAAAACTTTAATTATATGTGGCTTTTTTTTTATTATACAAAGGGATATCTTCACAAAGTTCCATTAAAAATTGATTTCTGAATGTAGGGTGACAGAAAAAAAATTAATAAAAAGGCTGTATTTTTAGAAATTAGAATAATCCAGAACTGGATGTGTAAATGATAAAAGTAAGATTTTTCTCACACTTACTTTGTAACTTCAATTTATGAAAATCCCAGCAGTGTTCTGTTTAAATTACGGGCTTTACAATGGCCAAATTGAATTCTGATAGCTTACCATTATAAGATCAGTCGGTCAGCCAATTGTTATAGATTATTGCCTCAGCAGCTGTGGATATCTATCAGGGCACTGTGGGAAGCTTAAAATTTAAGGCATATTTAGTTGCACCCTTGTGTGATATAAATGACTATCTTAATATTTAAATTTTCCTCTATTGGGATTTAAAAGATATATCTCTATGTACCCTGTGCAAACAGAAAATAGATACATTCTGCAGTTTTAATTTTTCACATCTATTCATTGACGCACTCTCTCTTACAATAAGGTTTCTTTGGTTTTCCTTTTGTTATGGGACTCTGTTTATGTGTTGTATAAAGGCTCCATGGAAAACATGAATAGCCTTTCAGTATGAGTATTATTTCTGATGTTGAAAGGAATGCAAATTTGTGTATTAGAAGAGTCTCTGGGGTTCAAGTTTCCACCATTTCTAATTATTAACTTACGGGCACAGGTGAAACAAGTTCGGGATGTCGGGATTTGATTTTCAATTAGATTTCAATCATTTATTCAACCTGTGAGTATAAAAGAAAAATGAGACAACCAGAAGCATTTAAAGATTTCACCCAGACATGTGCCTAGTGAGAAACAGAACAAATTGAGTACTTAGGCTGGGGCATTTTCCAGAGTAATATTCTCAAATATTCTAAACAGTAGGAGGACTACTGTGCAACTTGTTGAATCCTGCCAGGTTACGATAATCATTTTATTAAAGTTCCCATTTATCTTTATTTGATATAAAGACATCTATTTTCTTATATAACATAAACACTTGATGCTATTTCTATTTAAAAGGCACACAGTCATCCAAAATAGCATCTAACTACTAAACAGCATAATTATCTATGCAGTTTGATAATAACTGAAAGACAAATTTGACTTGTTGCCTTACTTTAGTTACATCTACAGAAGAATTTAACAGGATTTAAATATGCCCTCACATACAAATCTACTGTACTATTTTGGAGAAAACCACCCACATAGAAATGATTAATACAAAAAATCCACTGTATCTTTTTATTTTGGTGATGCTTGTTAATGAAGTATATATGGGATCAGTTCCTGAAGCAAATGCAGTTCCTGAAGCAAAAGTTACTGTTTAGGCACAGAAATGTGTTTTAGTACTTTCCCAAGGGAAAAGAAGAGCATCTAGCAATGCCTGCTCAATTACAGGATACTTCCAAAATAAATTATAATGCAACCTGGTGTTAGAGCCCAATGTATTTACCTTGATTGGAAGATAGATTTTACGACTATTTATCACAGAGAAAAGCAAAGAAAAAATATTCAGCCAATTCCCTGATGGCGTTTCATTAAGTTACTGGTGGATAATTTTGTTTATCATATTATTGCACTCCTGATGATACTAACCAACTCTAAAAAAAAAAATAGCTATCTTGCTTAGGACTGCTTTGACATATGTTAGAAAAATTTCCATTGAGCCAAGGATAGACTGAATTGATCTTCACACTCCTTCCCAAAGCTGCTCTGAATCAGTCTGTTCCTTTCTAGTTGTCACCTTCAAAGAGACCTTATGTTCTTTCATGAGCAAAATGCTCTATGTTACTCAGGGAAATAAAATATATTGTTTTGTACTATCCTCACTCTTTCTTTTCTTTGAATTAATTGCCCCTTGCTAATTTTCTGGTACTATTTAAGTCTATTCCTTATTTCAAAAACAGTTAATGACTGTGTCAACAAGCAGTCTGAAGAAGGGTTGTATAGCACTGACCCCTATAGCTAAGAAAGCTCAACTCCTTCTACATGGTTCTAAAGGGGTCCTTTAAATTGAGGTATGAATATTAATATT
Organism: Prionailurus bengalensis; assembly: GCF_016509475.1. Taxonomy (NCBI): domain Eukaryota; kingdom Metazoa; phylum Chordata; class Mammalia; order Carnivora; family Felidae; genus Prionailurus; species Prionailurus bengalensis. The sequence goes on along the minus strand of NC_057353.1, from coordinate 30,918,685 downwards.
GTTCTCTATTTAAAAGGACAGAAAACAATAGACAAAGGCTGAAAAAAGTGTTTTTTAAAAACTGCAGGAAAGCAGTAATCATATTGGGTAAAGAACTCTTGTCTTAGAAAATCACCCCACTGTGAGCTTACATAAACAGTTGAAGCCACTGCATATAGCTTAGATAGGTGTCTAAACAAAATAAATAGGGCAATAGAATTTGTAATTCAGATCCAATGCAATGGGGCGGCAGTGATGAGGGAGCATGGGGCAAGCTGAGGGCAAAGTACAGGCTAACAGCACTCCCCTTCCCAGGTGGGATATGTGTGATGGTCCGTGGACACTCCTGACTGCTCAAGAACAGGGGAAAGGAAAGAAAGCAAATGATTGATTGCTAGAGATTACAGTCATGCAGGACAGGAGTTTACAGATAACTTAGTAAACTGCAAGAGAAAGGCAATCTTATCCATAGCCTTATCTCTAGAAACCTGTAGACTCTGTTTCCTGGAGCACTAATATCACCCTCATCAAGATGTAAAGGGGTTTAAGTGCTTGTCATGGTAATGTGGGAAACAAAGGCAAATGAAAAATTAAATTCCCTACAGCCCATTGACAAGGCCTTGAAACAGGCAGAGTAATCTTCCTCTAGAAGCTCAGCTGCCTCAATGATGACACTAGTGGCAAAAAGGAATCTTGGCTTAATATTATCCTAACCTTCCCAGGATCCTGTGAGTCTCCTTAAACACCTAAAAATTGCTTTGCAAACTTCCTTTATCTTTAACTCTCAAGTATATGTTGGCAATTACACTCCAAGCATATGGCCCCTGATAGACATCTGAAGGGTCTCATGACTGAGGTTTTACTAAACAGTAATAAATGATGTTTTCTTAATAACAGCTAGCCCTTCAAGGTCCTGGAAACCTTGCTTCCAAAATTCCTTGGAGACTTATGCTGTCTCTAACCCCCTCCCAACCTGAGGGTATATAATCTTCATAACCTCAGTGCAGCTCTTTCTGCCAGTGGTTCCTGTCCCTGTGCTTTCATACAATCACCTTTTTTGCACCAAAGATGTCTTCAAGAATTCTTTCTTGGCTATCGGCTCTGAACCCCTACCATCACCCCCAAGCCCCATCAGCAGGAGTTGAGAAAGTTTAGATTTAGGAAGGTATAAAGAGTTGAGGAAGAAAGATATTTACTGAATGAGGAGTTTAAAAGGCCATGGCAGCCAGAAGAGGCCATTGCTGATGCTACTCCATATTTTCTGCTTGTTTTTTGTTTTTGTAGAACTAGGAAAGATGCCTTTCCATCAGATGAGAATAACACTGGGCCACAGCTCTGGGCTGAATTTTAGACTTCAGTCACCCCTTCAACTCAGCATCCCTGTGCAGGGCACAGTCTGCTGAACTGTGTGGCTATCTTGGACAGGGCTCTGGAGAAAGGGTGAACTGTCACTGATAAGAGTAATGGCCAGAGAACATAAGAACAGGATACCCAGCAGCCATATTCCAGTCATTCTTTGACCTATATTATAAAAGAGCTAATTCCCTCTTGTATTTGGTGAGATGATGAGCGAAGTAATGAAAACTTAACAAGAAATCTTGTGTGAGTTATGACCATGTGCAGGTAAGTCCCCTAAGAAACGTCAGAAATTGGGGTAAGGTGTCCTGATAAAATTAAATACAAGAGGATTTTGCAAGGTCGTAGAGGATCTGGGAACATCTAGTTAACAAATCTATAGATTGTTATATCTTAGACTTTTATATTTTAAGGGATTTTAGTTTTTTGTTACATTTAAATGATGAAAGAAACTGAGGTGACTTTAGGAAAATAACAGGGCAGAGGTTATAATTTCTTTTTAGATAGTTTGATTTCTTAGCGCTCTACTCTAATGAATTATCTCCCAAAATGTAAAAATTTCTTTACATTTATTAGTGAATTATTTAAAAGAATATATAACATCTATGGAGAAATAGTGACAACTTCCCCTAATAGGAATATCACAATCTTCTATTCTCATGCCCTCAATGTTACTGAGGAACTCTAACATTGCAACATTTCAACGTTAATGAATTGAGGCCAACTGATGTCCTTCTCTTTAAATTCTTAATAAATTCACTCATGTTTTACTTCTTTCCTCTTAATTTTTCTAAGAGGATACCCTCCTTCACTTTGACATTTGGCTTTGTCATTTCCTGTGTTTTGTATTTGACTTATTTTTTTTTCTTTTTGTATGTTTATATTTTTTCAAGGAGAGTGGCATAAACTTTTTCCTCCAAGAATTTGTCTTCCTTGGCCTAAATATTTTCAAGTTTCTCTGACGGTTAAAACATAGGCAAACATAGAAGGAAACCAATACCTCTCCCAAAATCAAACTTCGAAAAGCTTTCAAGGCCTTGCTCCATTATCTCTTCTGTTGCAATTTTGTTAAAGGAAAGAAGTTCCAAACACTAGCTCACCTTCTTTCCCTTCTTAAAAATTTGCATTCTGGATTAAATCTGCCAATATATTGCTGCTAAAATTTCTGTGCCTCCTCATCAATGTATTTTAGTTTCATTCATTAAATACATCATATTGTGTTGTCCTCATATTTTTTACTTCCAAGCATTTGATGTTACTGCTTTTCTCTTTGCTGAATCTCTCTGTTCTTGAATTTACTATTGTACACATATATCTACCAATCCCCCTATCTATCTGACTGATATTTATCAATCCCCCTCTGTGTATTTTTTCCTTTATATATTCTGGGTTACACAGTTCATTTCTTCCTTTTACTACTCAGTTTATTTTTGGGCTTTTCTTTCTCACAGATTTTCTTTTATCACCTAAGTGTAAGTGCTTTTTGTCCACATTGACAGTCTTGATATTTCCAAATGTCTACTGATACTTTTTCTTAGAAATATTTATCACTTAAGTGAGAATTGTTAAAATAAATTTGTTATCCTATTATCTGTATATCTTTCTCCTTCAGTATGTTGTTCTTAAATTCATGGTTCATTCATACTAAAAACACCTATGTAAATTTCTGGAACTTTTCCTTCATATGTCACCTAGATATATGTTTTTCTAGTTTTCCTTGTTATCAATGGAAGATTTGTCCATGAAAACCAAAAAAAGAAGCATACACTGCCTGTGATAATGAATCCAATAATATACATCGTTTATAATCTTGGTCATGGTCTCATAGAAAGGTTCTTATAAGTTCACATTATTTAGCCATTGTCCTGACTGTTCCATAATACCATTGTTTTCATTTTCCATATCTTATATAAGCAAAATATATCTTTAAAAGGGGACTTCTCCCTAGATATATATGTGTGTCTTCCTTTTCCATAAACTTTTACTAAACACATGATTACTTTTCACAAGAAGTAGCTATGGAATAAAAATTTCCATACTCAATTTCAGTACCTGAGATATGTAAAGAGTGTATCTATCCATTTTTCATGTCATATAATGACAAAAATTAATTTTCTCACTTTCAGGCAATTTAGGTCTTTTATGTTTGTCAAATTTGAGACCAATTCTTTATGAGATACATTGTGAGTAATTTTAGTAAATAATTTTAAATGTATTGATATGCTACTCACAATTTATATGTTGAAATATGGAATTATCCTTTTAAAGATTATGACATTTCATACAAATTGAATATATATTATTATAGAAGCTATAACTGACTTATGTGTAGCATAACTCTCCAAAAAACTTTAACCTATGAAAATATTGGCCCTAGTTTCCAGGGAACATTTAGTAGAACATGAGATTTGATACCCTGATCCAAGTGGCAAATACTGATCCAAAGCATAGAGCCATGAATTTATATGTGAATTTTGATGAATTTTTTTCAAATGTAAAAGAACATATATATTCACATTGTTTTAATTTAAAAGTAAAAAATACCAAATGAAAAAAGAAACTTAAGAAAAAATATGCTTTCATTGGAATTAGTCTCATAAACTACTGTCTTATGACATTATTTTTACCAAAGACTATGATACTGAAAATTAACTAGGACAGGCATTTTACTTTTAGGATAGACAATTTTGGTTGTATCTTTATTAATATAAAAAAATGCTCTGTAATCTCTAGTTTGTATAATTATTGTAAAAAATGCCTATTTCCCCAGTTCTGTACAGTTCCATATTTGGAAAACTCATCCCTATTGCAAAATAACAAGGCAAACTGTCATAAATACAAGAGAAAATTGACACTGTAAAATAGACTTAAACTTGTATATATCATGTGTGTAAATGTGTTTGTGTATAACATGTAGACATAACTTTACAGACATAGATATATCTATTTGTGTGTGTGTGTGTGTGTGTGTGTGTGTGTGTGTAAAATACAATTAAACAATACAATAGACACTGAAGTGGTCTGCCTTATATCTAGGGTCAGCTATTTGTAAAATCTTACTTTTAAGTATCCACACAAAGTATATTTGTCATGAGCTCATATTTCATTTATCTTATACTCATATCCCTGTTACCTACTGTAGTGTGATGAAAGTGAAGCAGTCTTCTGCTTCCTTGTCCATGTAGGTAAGTCGATCCTAATTTCTATCTTCTTTACTGAAAGTATTGTACTATATCATATAAGGGAACAAAACTTAAATATATACTATATTACTGCTCTTAAGTTTCTTTTTTTTTTTAATTAATGTTTATTTTTGAGAGAGACAGAGAATGAGCAGGGGAGGGGAAGAGAGAGAGGGAAACACGGAATCTGAAGCAGGTTCCAGGCTCTGAGCTGCCAGCACAGAGCTCACCACGGGGCTTGAACTCACAAATTGTGGGATCATGACCTGAGCTGAAGTCAGATGCTAACCGACTGAGCCACCCAGGCACCCCTGCTTGTAAGTTTCTTAAAGCTTAGTACATGTATAGTGAGATAATATGGTAAAGTGGGAAGAGCATATTCCAAGGAGGATAAAACCTAGTATTATCTGAGTTAACATTTGTAGCAGTATAGCTTTAGGTATCATACATATAAAGCATGTTACTGGGGCCAGATGAAATCTTAGATCATTCCTAGCAACAAAGTCTGACCTTAGCATGTAAGGATAAGTATAAAAGGAATATTAAACCCTTGATGAAGAGGAATTTAAGGATTGCTAAAGACAACGATGCACGTGTAGTAATCATGAACCTCGCAAAATGCCCTTCCCAAATAATATGAAATAATTCACAACTATGAAAATTCTATACAAAATCACACCCTCATCATCATTTGAGGACAATGAATGCCAAAACTTCAAATCAACTGTTAGTGAAAAGAAAATTCAAAACCCCTAGCATTTTGGTCCAACAAGTGCCAGCTCCCACTCTGCTCTCTGTAAGGCCTTGAGGTAAACAAAAGCTGACAGAGGAAAAAAACACAAGGAGGGATACTAGTAAATGGTCCTATGGGAGAACTGAAGCAAGCACCAAAAACATTAAAACTACCCTAAAGTTTAAAATACTAAAAGAGTAACCAGGAAGAGTCAGAGCACAGATATAGAGAAGGGATTTCAAAGTATGTGTTATTTAAAAATACCAGATGTCATGGGCGCCTGAGTGGCTCAGTCACATACTTAATTTCAGTTCAGGTCATGATCTCATGGCTCATGAGTTTGAGCCCTGCATCAGGTGCCTGGAGACTGCTTCAAATTCTGTGTCTCTGTCTCTCTCTGCCCTTTCCTTGCTCATGCTCTGTCTCTCTCTGTCTCAAAAAAAAATATTTAAATTTTTTTTAAAAAAAATTAGATGTCATAGCAAGGACGAGGCATACAATTTAAAGGGACAGGTTTAGCTTAAAGGGATGGATAAGGTATAAAAACATAGGACCCCAAATGCATAACTTGTATGAAACTAAAAAGGCAAATATGAAGGAAAAGTGTCTTTTAGCATTGAGGAGGTGGAAGAAAAATGGAGAGATTAAAATCTTGCAATGCCAAAGTCAACAAGAAACCTCACACACTCAAAATTGAAAGACTTACAACCTACCCAGCCCACCAAAGCAAAATAAAAGAGACAATTAATTCTTCTAATGTGCCCAAACTTTTCCTAGTCTTGTAGAAAATGATACCATTCAAATGAAGATCTAGTAATACTCCCCCTTAAATGAACAAAAGCCGTGTGATGTTAAGAGAAAATATTTTTTAAACGAGGAAAAAATTTCATGCATATCAAATGAGTAAACCTATCCTGAAAACAAAAAAGCATGAAAAAATTATGAGTCTCCACCGTACAGAGAATTAAATATACTCAGATAAGCATTTGACGATATGAAAAACCACCTTGAATAAAAATGTAAGAATTTAGTAAAGAAATTTTAAAAAACTGAAAAAGTTGATTTAAGTCAGAAAAAAACTTGCAAAGTGTGATTAAGTTATCTCAAAAACAAACAAATCTATAATTTTCAAGGTGCCTTAGAGAAAATAGACTCAAATTAAAATTCAATAAAAATACAATAAATTAATATAGGAGAATAACCCACATAATGAAAATAGCATAATGAAGCGAAATATTAGGAAGTAGTGGAATTGGAAGACAGACAAAAAAGAATAATATTCACATAATTGAAGTCCCTGAAAAAGAAAAAAATAATTAAATATATTTAAAACTATAAAACAAGAACACTTTCAAAGATAGAAAAAATGTTAATCTACACATTGAAAAGGCTTACCAAACACTTGAGAAAAATTAATCCAAAATAATCAATGTCTAAAGATTTTTCCAGTAGAACTATTACATTTCAAAGATAAAGTAAAAATATTCAAGGTTCCCAGACAAAAAGATCAAATATTTCACAAGGGCAAAAAACTAGACAAGCATCAGTCTTTGCCAAATCAATATACAAATCAAGATACCAATGGAGTAGTGTTTTTTTTTTCTAAAACTCAGTAAAAGAAAGTTTGAACCCAAGAGTTTATGTCTAGACAAGATGTTCTTCAAAATCAAATATATTAAAAACAGAGTTTTTAAAACAAGAGTTTAGGGAATTTTGACCTAATAGTCTTTCTTACATAATCTTATGGAGGTTGATGTCATCCAAATAAAAACGGAAAACTTTTGCAAAAGACTGATAATGAGCATTTAATAATGTATGAATGTACATAATACAATTTAAAAATGACAAGGATGAAGGTGGATAATTAATGTTACATTATCTAACTAAGGAGAAATAGTTCAGCTAAACTAACAAACGAGAAGAAAGGAGAAAATAGGAAGAAAGGTTATTGTATAAAGACAAGAAGTAGTTTAAAAGATATTAAAGAGTCAAATTAGAAAATACAGCACTAAAGGCATCAATGAATATATAAATCCAAAGATATCACTAGAGCAAAAACATACACTTTCTTAAAGACTAAAAAGAGTTTAAAAAGAGAGAGATGAGAGGCAGAGACAGAGACAGAGAGAGAATGCAAAGAATATCAACCTAGTTCCAAAGAATAAATTCTAAAATTAATGATGAAAATTTGGGGAAAATCAGGATTTGCATATCTTCAAAATTTCTCTCCTAATATATAGTTACTAATTACAAAGGCCAAGATAATAATTTTACATTGGGGAAACCCGGCAGACCTCACCTTAATTAAGAGATCAAGGTAAAAATCTCTAGTGTTTGACATGATTCACTGAAGATATAATATTATTTCTGTGCTATTTTTACAAAATAATGCATAATTCTATACCAGTTATGAGACAACATCATATAAACTCAAGTTGAAGGACATTACCACATAACTGACCACTACGCTTCAACCAAAGTGTGTTAAAAGTGCCAGAGTCATGAAAAACAAAGGAAGGCTTGAACACCTGTTACCGGTACAAGGAGACTAAGGACAACTTGAAGACATAATGCAATATGTGATGGCTGACAGTATCTCGCAAGAGAAAAAGTTGGTGAAATGTGGGTAAGTCTGTAGTTTAGTTAATAGTAATACATCAATGTTAATTTCCTAATTTTGACACAATTTTGAAGTGAATAATCTTTGTAAGTCTAAAATTAGAAAATTTAAATTGAAAAAAATTCATAGAAAAAATTAACACGAGTTTGGTAAAAAGCTCTTTAAGAATGAAGAGAAAATGAGTGATCTGAGCAAGGTATCATTTCCATAACAAAGGGGAAAATACAATGAATATATTCCATTCTTAAATTTAATCTAAGAGTTAAAAAGACACTTTGCTAATTAGACAATCAAGTAAATGTTAGTTTAGGGAGTCTGCCAAATTTGAGATTAGGAACAAAATCCAATATCCTATTTAAATTAACTACAGATAAATCCATGTTTATTAATTTTTCAAAAGCCAGGGTCAGCAGTGACTACCTAAGCAAGGCACCCCAAATCTGGACAGGAGCCTGTATGGAGCTGGTCCCTGTTTCTCTTCTTTACTATACTCTTCAACTTCCCAGAGTTGCTCCCAGTTCCAGTACTGCTTCCCTTCAGTACTACCAAAACCACCAATGGCTGGCAGTATTTCCTTCATGAATTCACTCAGATTGTAAGAATACCAAAACGATTGTTGACACCCTGATTTGGGGTGATTCCTACTCATTGTTGGACATGGACTGGGTTAAGGATACTGGGTTACCACTGTCTAGTTTTAAGCTAGAGCTACTTCTGTGGGACCATGAAAAAGGCTTGTTCAGCTCCCTCTTGCAACCACACTCTCACCTCTGGTCTAGAAGACCCTAAAGAGGCAGAACACGGGGTTAGGATCAGCACCTAATTGATACTGGTTCTATAGTATCTGACTAAATGGCTCATAGATGCAAGGAGATTTTTATGGTATTATTTTCCATCCAAAGCCAAAGTAAGTATGTTTGTGACTAGCAGTAATGAATGTATATATCTGTCACAAATATGATAATTTATCAAGTGTTACCTAGGAACAACATTAGAACATAAGACTTCCCAGGTCGCATGCTCTACAGTTTTCAACATTTGAATTCATTCTATATCAAAGAAACTTCTTGTTCAGTACTTGGAAAGGACCAAAGAAGGGCCTTTTCTCCTTCAATGTTTCTAATAATGATTTTCAAATGTTGGCATTTATGCATGAGCAGAAGCCACTTTTCACAGGATAATGTAACTGAATTCATCATCTTCTTTTGACCTTTAAATGACTTTTTGGTCTTGCCTCACTTATCTATCTTACTTCTTGGTTTTGTCATTCTCTCTCATCTTCTGAGATCATTGAGTCAGGGCTTCAGGGTGACCATTTTCAAAGGAAGATGCCTTGGTATTAGGCCTTGTCTGTTTTGGATCAAGGCTTTAAAGCTTGCTCCCACATAATATTAGAAGTAATATATCAGTTATATAATTACTTTTTTAAAATCCTTACAAATGTGGACTTTCCTATTTCTCAGGTAATGACCTGTGTAGATATCATTTGATGCTTTAATATTTTCCCATGGAGTAATATGTTTTTAATAAAGCTTTCAAAATTCTAACTTTTTACCTAAATTTAATCAAGCAAAGCAGTACTTAGAGAAGGATTACAAAACATAATGGATATACTTCTTTCACATATGTATTATAAGTGAAGAAAATTACCAAATGAGAAATACAAACCATGAAATGTAGAATAGAATTTTTAGAGTCAACTTTATATCTGGAATTTCATACTTAAGACCATCAGAGTGAGAAGGCTACTGGTCTATAAAAAGAAAAAGAAAAAAAATCAACCACAAAAATCCTCATGGCCTTTGTAATGCTTTCTTTTTAAAGGTCACATTATATATGTGTATATTTATGTGTATAAATGTATATATTTATATGTTATGTATATTCATTGTACAAAGAATGACAATATTTCTGACAATCATTGAATTGTTGCTGTTCCAATAAAATTACAGCTAAGTTACTACCATTTTTATAATTGTACGGTAGGAAATATCGATATAAAAGGATATATAGAGTACCTTAGCAGTACAAATTCTTTTATTTTACATTTAACACAGATAAAGCCTTTTATTTAATGTTAAATTTGGGTATGTAAATTTAAATTTTTGAAGTTGTTTTTCAAGCTTTATAGAGTTATCCTAAAAGTGACTTAATTATCTATTTCACTTTGTATCAGTACAATCTTCAATGAAAACAGAAATTCTATAAATTCATGTTTTCAAGAAATGAGCCCTTTTTTTATTATACAGTATGGACTGAACTAAAAAAAATTCTAAAGTAAATGAAATCAGATGGTTATTAGAGGAATTACAGGGTTGTAATTTCAACAAATTAGAGTGCTATAGCATAAAATATAATTTACCCCAATATTTTAAAAGACTATATGTTTTTCTAGATTTATATGGGTTTTAGAAAATTTTAAACACAATTAACCAAAATGAACTTCATGCGTGTGTGGATAAATGTGTGTTTATATCCAAAGCGACCATAACTGTATAAAATATTCACTAAATTTCAACAAGTGGCCCATTAATTATACAATTTTTGAGTGTTACACTTTCTTTAGTTTTTCCTGTGTGTTTGCCAGAGTATGTGTGTGAAGGATTCTGCCACTGTGCATAAGGTTCATTGAAATTTAAGCTTTCAGTAGCATTCAAAAACATTACTGCCAGCTTACAATGTATTAGTCATTTTGCTAGATGCTGACAAAATAGACTAATGGTTCCTTATTCAGAAGAGTACACAGTCTGATGAAGGAAACTTTCTTGTATGTGACTGAATAAAGTACAACATACTAAGTGTCAGGAGATTTCAGAGGGAGAGGTGATTTACATTGTCTGGGGAGAGTGCGTACTCATTTTCAAAGAACTGGCATTGAATTGGGCTATGTGCAATATTCTTTGCTTTTTACCTCTGAATTCTATATTACCTCAACAAGGGTTCAACCCTGTTATTTTATAATTCTGTAATTCCATTTTGCTCACATGCTTTCATAGTTTTAGAGCCAGAAGATATATAAAGCAGTAATGCATGATGAGGCATCTCCCTGATGATTAGTCTCCTACATATTGGGAATTTATTACAGAATATCAGCCAGCAGATTTCTGATAGCAGAAAACTGGTAAACACCTCTAGGGAACTTATTTTATTGAGTCTTCTCATTTAACATATGGTGAAACCTGGTACCAGCAGGATGTGTTACTTTTTCAAGGTCACAGAGTTAAACAGTGATAAATCAGGACTAAAATTCAGACATTTAGCTTTCGAGTTTGAGTGCTTAGCTTGGTTTACTTTTGTTTTCTAGGCTAGATCAATATTCTGCCAAATTTCATCTAGCTTAGGAAATAGGAGTACCTCTCTCCATTATGCTTGTTAGCTTACTGTCTTCATTAATATTTCTAGAGTAAATTCAGAGAAAAAGAATGATCCACATGTGAGTTTTATAGACTGGAGATTTGCAATAATATTCATTCATTTTTTTGTTGTTAGTGAGGTTATGTTTTTGTCACTTCTTCACAATAAGAATTATTTAATATTCTCTGGCCTAATTTCTTTATCTATGAAGTAATTACAAATATTAAGGCACTTGAAATATTTTACATATTATTCTCAGGTTTTTTTTTATATTTAATTGTGGATAGTGCTATACTGACATGCTTATATAGATTTTTCCATGAAAATATTACCTAACCACTTTTGCACCTTGAATAGACTTTTAGAATTTTTATTTTGAAAAAAAAAAATCCTTATCTCATGTTGTCCACAGATTTACACTAGTTCATTTTCACTCTTCCCCTCTAGATTTTACATTTACAAAAATGTGAGAGAAAAAGCTACGCAAGTGGCACATTCAAATGACACCTTTAAAAACTGACAAACATTATTATTTCCCTGATGTTTCTTCTGTTCATGACTTTATTTTATTTATTTATTTAGTTTATTTTGAGAGAGAGAGTGCAAAGTGGGAAGAAGGGCAGAGGGAGAGAGAATCTCATGCAAGCCCCAGAGGCCATGCGGAGCCTGATGCGGGGCTGGAACCCACAACTCTGAGTCAGAATCAAGAGTCTGATGCTCAGCTGACTGAACCACCCAGGTAGCCCTCTTCTGTTCATGATTTTAAAATGTGATCATAAAAGTAAAGCAGTTATTAAAAAGCAACACAACCTCTTCTAACCCTCCCAAATCTCTCCTTAGGCTGCACTTGGCATATTGTTACACAATTAAACTACGTGCCACTAATATTGTTCTAAATATTTAGCATAAATAAGTACATCCATTTTAAAAGCAGACCATTTTAATTATATTGGATTAATAACAAGAAGATTCTAAATTATACCAACTTTTTCACGTTTGTCTTTAAATCCTTCTTTTAAAAATATTTTTAAATGTTTATTTTTGAGAGAGAGGCACAGAGGGTAAGTGGGGGATGGGCACAGAGAGACAGACAGACAGACACACACACACACACACACACACACACACAGAATCTCAAGCAGGGTCCAGGCTCTGTCAGCACAGAGCCCGACACAGGCCTCAAACTCACCCACCACGAGATCAGGAGCTGAGCTGAAGTCGGACACTTAACTGACTGAGCCACTCAGATGCCCCTTTAAATCCTTCTTTAATTCAGTTTTCTTTAATCCTTATTTTCTTCTACTTAATCTCATATGTTCTCTTGTATCTTAAGACAGCTTAACTTATTCCTTTATATTATTCATATTCAACATTCTTTAGGCAACACAAAAATGTTTGTTTTACACAATTTAAAAATGAAGAAGGAAAATGAAAGAGTGGAAAATTAATAATTTAATAAATAACTGCATTCACTAAAATATTATAGCCCCATGTGTCAGTCTCTGTGCTATTTTCCCATACATTATCTTACTGAATATTTTCAATAACTCCACGAGCCATGAATTCTTGTTCATGATTCACAGAAGACAAACTTCAGACTCAGAAAGGTGAAACATCATGGCCAAAATACCACACACCTTGTCTGTTGGGGAACCCCGGCCTTGCTTTATGCTGCTGCCCAGTTTCATTAAATATAAAGTCTAGAATTTGAATCATGTTCTTTCTTATTCTGTGTTCTATTTCCCAATGTTTAGTTCTTCGTGGTACCCATGGAGTTGAGCAGATTATTTTTATGGTCATAAAAATGAAATTTCTCACTCAACAAGTATTGATCACCTACTCACAGGGGTCTAACTCCCATAAAGAACACAACAAATATCTTTCTAACATATAAAATAACCACATTTTAAAATATAGTTTCCCAAATATTTAGTATTACTTAAATGTTTAAAGTTTTTTTTCTACTTGGATTTTCATCTTATAAAATCCAAAGCATCATTAAATATAGCAGATATACAACTGAGAATGAAAATTCTGAAACACTGTGAATAGACAGCAAGTCTAAAATTATACAAAAGTCAGTTAAATGCCTTTGACAGCATCCTGAAGACTGATGAAATCATGCTCCATCAGTTCATAAATGAGTGGGAAATTCAGATCGATGGCCTTCCCCTGAAACACCTTGCCCTGGGCCTAGAGAACAATTCTCCATCCTCTTACTCTCAGCAGAAACTACTTTGTTAACCTCAGCTGCCTGAGGGAAATTTCAGGTAGAGAAGCATTCACAAGCTGGTTCTCATTAGTTTGCTTTCCAGTGTCTGCTATGATACATGTATGTTTTTGCACTTTGTAACCAAGAGAAGGTAGCTATTCTTTCCATTTGCTTCCTCAGGTTGCTAAGCAGACAGGCAGAGAGGTACTGAGGCAACAGCACTGAGCAGAGTACTCAGGTCTAAGTTCTACTATTGGTTCTTCCACTGACTGTGTAATGCTTTTAGAGAAACCACAGAACCTCTTGGAGCCTTTGCCCATTGGTGAGCTAAAATTCTTAGACCATTCCTAATCCTTCTGTAAGTCTATGTTTTAAGGATACCATAACTCTGCAAAGTGAACCACAAGCCTGGATTTCAGTGCCTAAGGTATCTCTGGGCACAAAAGAAAAACCCACACAGTAAATAATGTATAACAGTTACTCTGAAAAAATGTCATTAAGTGCTTTCAAAACTATAATAAAATACAACATTGAGTATTTAAATAATTATATGAGTTTGAATCAACAGGTAAGACAGGAAACCTAAAATATTGTAAAGTAGTCTTCCTAATAAGTTGTAGAATGTCTTGGGTTCATGCTTTATCTAGAACTAATGATTAATGCATGGGGGAGAAATGAAGTTAACAATAATAATAATGGTAATAGTGAATATTTCTGTCATGTTAAATTCTCATTATAGTCTCAGGACTTTCAAGACAAGCCCAAGTGGCATTAACATGGTAAAATTGTTTAATAATCCTATAACTGTTGTAACACAATATATCTAAAATTGCTACTGTTAGCCTTTTCAAATGTCAGTAAAAGGAATTCTTTTTCCTTTTAATTCAATGATGTTGATAGAATACTTAATCATATTCTATTACCCTGAAACATATATTTCCTCAACCGTAATTTATCAAAGATAAAAGCTGTGAATTCCATACCATTTTACTAAAACTACGATCATTGTTTAAGCAGGATAGTAAATTGTTACGGAGAAAAACTACCAAATCATTTATTATGTTATGTTGTTACTGACTTGTATTACATATTTTATGTAAAAACAGCTTTAAAATTTTCTCTAACAATTGTATTAGGTTTCTGGAAATATTCACAGGTATAATCCCGGAAAGAGCCATTCATTTCACTAAAAATAATAAAGCCATCATCATTTAGAAAATAACTTTAGGGGCACCTGGGTGGCTCAGTCGGTTGAGCAGCCAACTTTTTATTTTGACTCAGGTCATGATTCCACGGTCATGGGATGGAGCCCTTCATCTGGCTCCACGCTGGGCATGGAGCCTGGTTAAGGTTATCTCTCTCTCTCCCTCTTCCCCTCCCCTGCTCGCACTCTTTCTCTCTCTAAAATAAAAAAAAAAATTAAAAAAATAATTTTAAATAGAAAACCTGGGAAGATTCTTATCTCATTGCTATCGTATAATCTCTTTCAAGAGTAAGCTAACCAGCATAGCATAACATATAGAGTTGGCGAATCATTATATTGCACACCTGAAACTAATCATTGTGTGTCAACTACACTTCAATCAAAAAAAAAAACCTAGAGAAAAAGCCACTGGAATTGGGTCTACAAATCAACAGAATATCCATATGACAAACACAGCATGAAAGTCCAAAACAAAGGCCCATGAGAAACAAAAAGAGACACAGATCGTCACCTTGCCTTCAAAGTTTAATAATCTACCTGCAAATTTACTCCATGGAGTGAAGACTATCTTGCAACCATCTCTACCCAATGCCTGATCAGTGACTAGAATACTAAGTGCTATAAAAGAGGGGGGAGCCAAGAAGGAAAGCAAGTCTGTGGGCTGGTGAGAGGGAGGTAAAAGAAAGCTTACAGAGGATGTGGGACTTGTGCTGGGTCCTTGGAATCCAGAGAAAGGTGAAGAGAAGTGATCTCAGAACCAACATTGTAACTCAAATGACATTTTCAGGTATCTGAATCATGGATTTGAATTATTCAAGTGAGGTGTATAGCACACTAATTTACTGAAGCTTGAGCTGGCTCACATAGTAGTTTTCATTAAACTAGGAATTGACTTAAAAAAAAAAAAGATTTGCTAACCAGTTACTAACGTAGGAATGCCTTTTTAACTCAATACTTTTTCTAGTTAAGAAGAAACATGTCCAAAAAGTAGTCAACTGTAAGACCACACTGTTATTGGTTCCTCCTTGTCACCGGTTCTAAGAGTGTGGTCCAAGGACCAGAAGCATTAGCATCACCTGTGAACTTATTAGAAAGGCAAATTATTATGCCTCATTCAAACCTACTAAATGAGACAATGTAGGTAGGGGTGAGCCACAGATTGTGTTTTAACAAGCCCTCCAGGGATTGTGATGCATAGCAAAAGTAGAGAACCACTGCTCTACGTATATGTGGGTTTGTTTCCATTTTTTTTAATAGACTTTATTTTTCAGAGCAGTTTTAAGTCCACAACAAAATTGAGCATAAAGTATAAAGAGTTCCTATTTTGTACTCAAGTTGTGCATTTGTTACAGTTGGTGAACCTTTATATATGATTTTAAAAATAAAAAAAAAATGTTTTCCTCTGGAAATCATATTTTTGTACCTTTAGAGTTTTTCTTTAAAGATTAGTTTTAAAATAATTTAAAGCATTAAATGGCATATTCATTGTGCCTATGTTTTGTTCATCTCATTTGATAGAATTTATATAGTGATAAAATTGAAGTTTTCATGATCATTTATTGGCATAGGTTGTAATAATGATTGTAAAGGATTCACTGGGGCTCTGAGAATTCATGACATTCCCCCAAGATCCTTTTTTTCCTTGTAGCATCCCATAGCAATCAAAAGTCAAGAAAAAGCAATTAGCAAAAAGCAAAATCAAAAAGCAATCAAATAGCTTTAATGAACTAAGGTGTTATAAAATTTTAAAGTTACTTTTTAGTCAAAATCTTCCTAAATTATCATTTAGTCACTTGTAGTTGTGTGCCTCCATTACTTGTGGGATAGCTGTGATATATGCATATTCCTGTGGTGTTTAGTATGTTTTAATTTATCTCTTGTTCAAATATTAGAATTTCTGGTAGGTGTCAGACATTATGCCAGGCAATGAGGAGAAACACAGTTCCAGAGGAACTCTTCAAGAATCTGTCTCACTTATACAAAAGGGAGTAACCTTCTTTTAAATCACTTGCTGCCTAAGTATGTATCTTACAATTCCAGTTTCTCAAAGGCAGAGAGATGAATCTTTAAATTAAGAAATACTTAAAAAATATATTTTTGGGGTGCCTGGCTGCCTTAGTCCAAACAGCATGCAACTCTTCATTTGGGGGTCATGAGTCCAAACCCTATGCTGCATGTAGAGATTACAAAAAAGATAAATAAAATTGTTTTAAAGAAAGTAAAAAAAAATAAAATATTTAAGTATTTTTATTGAAGTCTAACATATGTAGAAAAATGTGAAAAATAATAAATGTATGGCTCAATGAATCTCTACAAAATAAACATACTCGTAATATCCATTCAGATAAGGATAGAGAACATTATTGGTACCCCAGATATCTCTCCCAGGTGCCCTTCCAGGCATTAACTCTCTGTTGGATGAGGACTAGCCCAGTTTGTATCACTAGATTGCCTGATTTTACCCTTATGCTTTTCAATTGGCAATTAAAAGTAGTATCGAAAACTAATTTCTCTGTATTTATGCATTTTACATATTCTGCTATGTATTTGTTATACTTAAAAAATGCTCCAAAACCCAATTATATCTCCATTTTTATTTCTAATTTTGTGTATGTATACATTTTATTGTACTCATAGTTTCATCTATTATTTGTTTGATCTATAACAAATTATCTATGGGGATCATTTATCAATTCTATTGCTTTACACAGTTTTTAAAAAAATCAGTATTTACTTCTTTCATCTTTGTTAATTCTAGTCTCTTATTTCTTTACTTATTATTAAACATTTTGGGGGAGCCTGGATGGCTCAGTCGGTTAAGCGTCCGACTTCAGTTCAGGTCATGATCTCATGGTTCCTGGGTTCGAGCCCCGCATCAGGCTCTGTGCCGACAGCTCAGAGCCTGGAGCCTGTTTCAGATTCTGTCTCTCCCTCTCTCTCTGCTTCTCCCCCACTCGCGCTCTGTCTCTCTCTGTCTCAAAAATAAATAACATTAAAAAAATTTTTTTTTAATTTTTATTTAAATTCCAGTTAGTTAATGTACAATGTAATATTAGTTTGAGGTGTACAATATACATCTGATTCAACACTTCTGTAAAATACCTGGCTCATCACAACAAGTACACTACTTAATACCCATCATCTACTTTACCCACCCACCCCGACTTCCCCTCTGGTAACCATCAGATTGTTTTGTATAGTTTAAAGTTGTATATAGTTTGTATAGTAAAGTTGTATATAGTTATAGTTTAAACTATAATTGTATAGTTTAAAGTCTGTTTCCTAAAGTCTTGGTTTGCCTCCTCTGTCTTTTTTTTAACCCTTTGTGTGTTTCTTAAATTCCATTTATGACTGAAATCATATGATATTTGTGTTTCTCTGACTGACTTATTTCACCTAGTATAATACTCCCTAGCTCCATCCATGTTATTGCAAACAGCATCATTTATTTCATTCTTTTTTCTGGCTGAGTAACATATACATATATATATATATATATATATATATATATATATACACACACACACACGCATATATATATATGTATGTATATGTATATGTATGTATATGTATATGTATATATACACACACACATACATATGTATGAATTAGTAGTTTTTGTATTTTTTGGGTAAATACTTAGTAGTGCAATTGCTGTATTGTAGGGTAGTTCTATTTTTAACTTTTTAAGAGGAATCTCCATACTGTTTTTGAGTGGCTGCTGGAAGTTGGCATTCCCATCAACAGTACATAAGATTTCCCCTTTCTCCACATCCTTGCCAACACCTGTTGTATCTTGTGTAGTTGATTTTGGCCATTCTGACAGGTGTGAGGCAATATCTCCTTGTAGTTTTGATTTGTATTTCCCTGGTGATGAGTGATGTTGAGCATCTTTTCATGTGTTTGTTGGCCATATGTATGTCTTCTTTGGAAAAATGTCTATTCATGTCTTCTACATATTTTTAGTTGGATTATTCATTTTTTGGGGTGTTGCTGAGTTTTACCATTCCAGACTTTTAAGTTATATTGAAAAAGCTGTAGTGATCAATACAGTATGGTACTGGTACAAAAACAGACACATAGATCAATGGAACAGAAGAGAAAAGCCAAAAATGGACCCACAACTATATGGTCAACTAATCTTTGACAATGCAGGAAAGAATATCCAATGGGAAAAAGCCCCTTGAACAAATGGTGTTGAGAAAACTGGACAGCAATATGCAAAAGAATAAAACTGAACCACTTTTTTACCCATACACAAAAATAAATTCAAAATGGATGAACAACCTAAATTTGAGACAGGAAACCATCACAATTCTAGAGGACAACACAGGCAGCAACCTCTCTGACATTGGCTGTAGCATCTTCTTTCTAGATATGTCTCCTAAGGCAAGGGAAACAAAAGCACAAATGAACTATTGGGACTTCTTCAAACTAAAAAGCTTCTGCACAGTGAAGGAAACCATCAACAAAACTAAAAGGCAACCTATGGAATGGGAGAAGATATTTGCAAGTGACATATCCAGTACAGGACTGTAGGAAACAGTTGAATCACTATGTTGTACACCTAAAAGTAATATTACACTGTATGTTAACTAACTGGAATTTAAATAAAAACTTTTTAAAAAGGTTAGTATCTAAATATATAAATTAAGACATACTTTAAAAGTAAAAGAGATGGTATCTATGATGTCTATGCTCTTAACTCAGAGGCAAATGTGCTAATTGTCAAGATGAGATACACAGCCACTGTATCAAAAGCATTTGATTTTTTAATTTTCCTTTATATTTTAAAAATTTTTTTTAACATTTTATTTATTTTTGAGACAGGGAGAGACAGAGCATGAACAGGGGAGGGTCAGAGAGAGGGAGATACAGAATCTGAAACAGGCTCCAGGCTCTGAGCTGTCAGCACAGAGCCCAACGCGGGACTCAAACTCACAGACCGTAAGATCATGACCTGAGCTGAAGTCGGCCGCTTAACCGACTGAGCCACCCAGGCACCCCATATTTTTTATGTTTCATAATTTTTGACTGTTAATATCAGGTTATGCTACAATAGTGACCATTGGTCAGACAATATTAATCTATTTTATATAACCTCTGGTAGTGTTTTCATCTTCTCAAGTGGAAAACTAACACAAGAAATGTGGGAAATATTTGTTTCCAGAAACCTTCTGCATTTGTTTTTGTTTATCTCTCCTCCCACTAGATTATGTATTCCTTTAACTGACATCAGTGTGTTAGCTTGGCCAGATGGTATCCTCTACATTGCACTGTACTTGTTATTTTGTTTGCTGAAATGATCAAACTAATTGAACTCAGTTCACGTTTTAGACACATGGAGTCAACTTTATCTCTTCCAGTATTGGAGAACTCTTTCCTGAATTGATGCTGCCATGTTTACATAGATCATAGGAGAGTAAATGAAGGGAGGTAATTTTTTTTAACTTGTAAAATAATTGTATTTGGAATCTTACATTCTAGAAGAATATACTCTCTCGTATACATAGAATGTAAATTCTCTATTTAGAGAATGGTAATTAGACTCCAAAAATGAGAAGAGAAGGAAGAGGTTAGAGACGGTGACTGAATGAAAAGATACTTTTACTTAAAAAAAGAGCACGCCTTGTGTAATCCATAAAATAATGAATATAGTGTTATGTTCATATAGAGGTATTGTTAATTAATACTTGTAACTGAAATCTTTTTTACAATATTACTTTATTTTATTGGTATGATTCTATAATGAAACAATATGAGATGGAGAAAAGGAAAATGATGGTAAAGGCAATGGTTTGAGTTTTTTGTTTTTGTTTTAATTTTGCTTTGCATAAAAGAACCATTAATTGAAGGTCTGTTTATCACATTCCTGTTGTATTACTTATCTCTGATGCACAGGGAGGTTTCCTTAAGAAATACAGAAGAGAATCCTGGGCAAAGGATTATAAGTACTGATTTTGCAAGGACACTTTGATCTACCAAAATTATATGTCCTTTGTTGGAAAAGTCAGAAATTTTCCATTTTACAATCCCACTTGCCAGTGTATACTTTTGTTTCTAAATTAGGGGCAGAAACACCAGTTTCTAAGGAGTTCAGGGCTGGCTGTAATGTAATAAAATTGCAAGCTCTCCTTATCAATGCAGAGCCATCTGACATTCTTACAGGACATGTTCAGAATAGAGAATGCCTAGCACAATGTTTCTGTTTTCCCTTGACAGAACATATGAATGATTATTTCTGTGAGGGTTCCTTGTGCACTCTGCTCATCTGACCACTCTAGTAGATTGCTCTAAATTAACTCCATGCTCTTTTATGTTCTTCTAGTCCAGGGGTCAGCAAACTTTTTTCTGTAAGGGCCACATAGTAAATATTTTAGATTTTGCATGTCCTATGGTCTCCGTTGCAACCATTCAACTCGACCTCTCATAGCGCAAAAACAGTCATAAGCAGTACAGTAAGAAATGTGTCAGTATGTTCAATAAACAAAAATGCATTAAGAATGAAATTTGAATTTCATGTACTTTCCATGTGTCATGTATACTAGTTTTCTTCTTCAACATTTTCAACTACTTAAAAATGTAAAAGTTATTTTAATCTTTTGGGTTGTATAGAAACAGGCAGTGTGATGGATTTGATTCATGGCCCATAGTTTACTAACCTTTATTCTAGTCAAACATATCATATGTTATGATTTAATTAACAATTTTACCACTGTCCTATAAACTCTCAGGAATTTTGCCCTTCATCTGAATCTCTTTTTGCTTCTTTGTTATTCAGTGAATAAATGAATGAATGAACCAACCCATTGAGGAAAAATATGTTAATAGTTGTGTGAATAGTTAATACATGTCAGTGGCAGACTCCAGAGCTGGAAAGTATGTTTGTGGTATCTGATTAGGATGTTGCTATCCCCGAAGAGTCTTCAACTACTGTTTTGTAGAGAAGTATTATTGAATTTATGTTCATTCTCTGTGTTTATATGCAAGTTAAATTTTATTAATAAAATAGCATTCTCCCAGTGGAAAATTCTGAGAAAACTGTGGTGAGGAACAAAGAAGAGTTGAGTTCAAAACAAATTAGTCAACGGATTTGAAATGATGCACTGCATTGATTTGTCTCTTAAGTTCTGAGAACCTATCAATTTAATTCTTTCAATGTAGCAAATTGCTCTTTTACATTATTTTTCAGACTTTCCACAGGGAAAAACATAGCAAGTGTGTGTGTGTGAGAGAGAGATTAGACTTTAGTAGCCTACATGCCTTTTTAATTCTTTTATTTTTCTAATAAAGGAGAACAATAGTATATT
This sequence comes from Prionailurus bengalensis, assembly GCF_016509475.1. Taxonomy (NCBI): domain Eukaryota; kingdom Metazoa; phylum Chordata; class Mammalia; order Carnivora; family Felidae; genus Prionailurus; species Prionailurus bengalensis. The sequence goes on along the minus strand of NC_057353.1, from coordinate 30,896,735 downwards.
TCTAATGTTTTATTTCTGTTGATTAATGCTATTATACTCTTAGTTCCTTTCTTTCTCAAGTCATTTATGTTTGATAAGATTTTTTTCTTTCTCTTAAATTAATGTAATAAGTGTTAAAGATATTTTCTCTTACTCTTAAATATTAAAAATATGTTGAGACAGAGAAACATTAACCTTTGTTGGAATATCTTATCCTTGAATATACTCATTGTTACAAAACCAATTTATAAACGTGGTCTAGTTTCCCAAGAATGCTTATCATGCATCTGGAATGCTCATGTAAATGCTGCTATGTTCACAACATCTTGGGAACAATTCTTTGTTGCATAGATTTGGATAAATAGAAAACACAACACCACATTTCAAATACCCAGTACATAAAGTATTCTGTGTCCTCCAATTATGTACCCTATAGACAGATTGAAAATGCTCTCAGAACCTCATTCCAAAAGGCTTGTGCCCACATGATTGCTTCTAAAAGACAAACATTTTAGTTGAACCTTTTCAAAAAGCCAGGCAACAAATTATACTTTTCTCTCCATTATGCCTCTACAATTGTGTGAATTTCAGTGATATATTTATATCCTTCTCTATGTGATGACTTGTCAAAGAGATTAAAGTCCTCATCATGCCTAATGCATGCCTAAAATAAAGATGAAGTCACTAAAAGGCTTTAAATAAGGCCAAAATATGAATGTGTTGAATAATTTCTAGACCTAGCAATGCCCTCCCACTTCATGGAACACCTTAGGAAAGCCGTGGAAAGTCAGGGTTTATAATCATCCTCTTCTCCACACATGGCATCCGCCAAATATCAACATCCCAAATCATTTATAGGAATGGCCCAACTCAAGACTGATGAATAGGGAGAGTGGTGATGTACTGGCTTAGATTTATTGCTTGAGCTCTTCTGGATCACCTTTATTCTCCTTCTCATATCTTTTGACCTCTCCCTTGAGTTTTTACAATTCTGCTTTGGGTTGTGGGTTTTTTTTTCATGCTTAAAGATTTAAGTTCAAGTTAGTTAATGTACAGTATAATATTAGTTTCAGGAGTAGAATTTAGTGATTCATCACTTACATGTAACAGTGCTCATCACAACAAGTGCCATCCTTAATACCCATCAGCCATTTAGTCCATCCCCCTGCCCATATCCCCTCCCCAACCCTCAGTTTGTTCTCTACAGTTAAGAATATTTTATGAACCTAGAAGGCTCAGTTGGTTATGCATCCGACTTCAGCTCAGGTCATGATCTCATAGTTTCAGCCTGCATTAGGCTCTGTGCTGACAGCTCAGAGCCTGGAGCCTGCTTTGGATTCTGTGTCTCCCTCTCTCTCTGCCTCTCAAAAATGAATAAATGTTAAAAAAAATTTCTACAAAAGAATGTTTTATGGTTTTCTTCACTTTTCCCCCTTCATGTTTATCTGTTTTGTTTCTTAAGGTCTACATATGAATGAAATCATATGGCATTTGCCTTTCTCTGACTGACTTATTTTACTCAGCATAAGACACTCTAGTTCCACCGACATCATTGCAAATGGCAAGATTTCTTTTTATGGCTAATATTCCATTGTGTGTGTGTGTGTGTGTGTGTGTGTGTGTGTGTGTATCTGTTTTATCCATTCACCAGTTGTTTGTGGGATCTTGCTTCAAAACCTTCATTAAATGTGTTTAAACAATTTTCCAAAAACAATTTCAGAGGGGAAGGAGGTGAGGGATGGACAAAATGGGGGAAAGGAGTAAAAGATATAGACTTCCAGTTATGGAATAAGTAAATCACAAGGATGAAAGATAAAATGTAGGGAATATAGTCAATGGTACTGTAATCGCATTGTATGATGATAGATGATAGCTACACTTGTGGTGAGCACAGTGTAACATATAGAGTTGCCAAATCACCATGCTGTATATCTGAAACTAATGTAACATTATATGTCAAACATACTTTGACTAATTAATTAAAAACAAACCCCAAAACAATTGCACCTAATTTTTATCTTTTCCTTCTTTTATTTGCTATTCTTCATCTGCCATCCATTTATCTTTTACTTTCTCCTTTTTTTTGTAACATTATGCAGATCTTGTATTGATTTCTTTGGGATTACTCATAGGTGAAGAACCAGTGATTTAGGGGTTCATGTGCAAAACAGTGTTCCAAGCTAAGAAGGATTCCTTTCATGACCAAAGACTTTTTTGCCTGTAAGATATTAGTTTTTAGTCTCCCTAGATAATGGAGATAGGCAGATTATCATTGTTCACAATAAAAAGTCTGTCTTCTTTCCAATGCCGAAGGGACACATTCATACGATTCCTTGGTTTGCACCCCCATACTGGTCATCATAGCTAATAAACCTGCTTCAAGTAAGCTCCTACCATCAATCAGCAGACTATATTCTCTTTGTTATAAACACATGGTTTACAACTTGCTTTTCATGGTAAGTCTTTCACCTGTGAGAAATATGCATCAGTAGGCATTTTCTAATATGAGAAGCACCAGAAATTTCTTTTGGTTTCTACCTATAGGAAACTCGAAGTGAATGTTCTTTTGCCAAATATCCCTAATTTATGCTTTAACATGTTAGGTGTCTTCTAAATTACATTTTGTTTCTTTTTTTCTTTTCTTTATAAATAATTTCCTCTAAAAGCAGACATACCAAGTTAACACCATCATTAAACCGGAACTCTTCCACTCAGCTTTTCTGGCACAAATGTTGGAATTCTTTTGTCAAAATTTACAGCTTATTTTGGAAAGTATTGACTTTGCTATCTTTCAAAGAATGATACATACCAGCTTTTGAAAGTCCAGAATCTGCCTCTGAGATTATAGGACTAAAATACATATTAAAATGCATCCACAAACTCTGAACATATATTCTCTTTTCTTGTAGGATTTTTAAAACTTTATTGAAAAATAACTAACAGGTGTATGGTATATATTTAAAATGCACAACATAATGCTTTGATATATATACACATTATGGAATGATTTCCAAGATGCAGATAATTAATCCATCATCTTACATAGTTAATTCTTGTGTGTGTGTGTGTGTGTGTGTGTGTGTGTGTGTGATGAGAATTTCTAAGACCAACTCTCAGCAACTTTCAAGTATGTAATACTATATTATTAACTATAGTCACCATACTGTACATTAAATACTCAGACCTTACTCTTCGCATAACTGAAAATTCGTACATCACCCTATCCCCCCTTATCCCCTGCCATGGTAACCATGATTATATTTTGTTTTTCTATGAATCAGCCGTTTTTTGTTTTGTTTTTGTTTGTTCATTTTGTTTGTTTGTTTTTTAAGGTTCTTCATGTAAGTGATACAGTACAGTACATTGTGTATACATGGCACATTTTCTCTATCCATTCATCTGCCAGTGGACAATTTGGTAGTTTCCATATATTGGCTATTGTGAATAATGATGCAATGAACATGGGAGTACAGATATCTCTTCAAGGTATTTTGTTTCCTTTGGATATATATCCAGAAGTAGGATTGCTGACTATATAGTAGTTCAATTTTTAGTTTAAAAAAAAAAACTACCAGACTGTTTTTCCATAGTGATTACACCAACTTACATTCTCATGTTATGTCAGAAATTGTTTTGTCATTTTCTAGAATTTCTTAAAATGAGACAAGCTCATATAACATACACTTAACCATCTTAATGTGAGCAAGTCAGTGCCATTTAGTAAATTCAATATCCAGCCAACACCACAATCCAGACAAAACATCTTTATCATGCCTCAAAAAACTCTCTGTATTCATTAAACAGTCACTATTCATTTCTCCCTTATCCTCCAGACTCTAGGAACATCAATCTGCTTTCTGTGCCTATGGGTTTACCTTTTTTGCATATTTATGTAAATGAAATTGTATAATTATATTATTTTGAAAATGATTTAATGAAAATGGTGTCAACATGGGTGTTAGAATCCCTGAATTTAACTCTTTATTATACCACATAAATTTACACAAATGATAATTTCATTAAAATTTAATTTCTTTTCAGCTTTAAAAACTGTGTATCCTCATTAATCAATAAGAATCACTTGTAGATACCCAGTGCACCTGAGTTCTCTATTGGTAAAAATACATCAATCAAGTTTCTCAAGCATGTTCTTATTCTTTACATAAAATGGTGTTATTTATTCCTTTATTAGATTGAAAAAGTAAATTAAAAATGATGATCATATCACTACTTTCATGGCACACAGTATTAAAATAGTTCTGAGGGAAGTCAACAACTCTATGAAACATAATAAAACTTGTGTAGGAGTCCCAGAAGAAGAAGAAAGAACAAAGCAGGCAAAAAATTTATTTAAAAAAATAGCTTGGGGTGCCTGGGTGGCTCAGTTGGTTAAATGTCTGACTTCGGCTCAGGTTGTGATCTCACAGTCCGTGAGTTCGAGCCCCACATTGCGCTCTGTGCTGGCAGCTTAGAGCCTGGAGCCTGCTTCAGATTCTGTGTCTCCCTCTCTCTCTCAATCTCTCTCTCTACCCTTCCCCCACTCATGCTCTGTCTCTGTCTCTCAAAAATGATTAAACGTTAAAAAATTTTTTTTAAAAATAGCTCAAAATATCCCTATTCTGGAGGAAGGAAACAGATATTCAGGTTCAGCAGGCACACAAAAATCCTATTAAAATGAACAAAAAGCAGGCCAACACCAACACATATTGTAATTAAATTTGCAAAATACGGTGATAAAAAAATATCTTAAAAGCAGCAAGACAAAAGTAGTCCTTAACTTACAAGAGAAAACTCATATGGCTAGCTAGCGATTTCTCAAGGGAAAACTGGCAAGCCAGAAGGCTGTGGCATGATATATTCAATGTGCTGCATGGGAAAAATCTGCACCCAAGAATACTGTATCCAACAGGGCTATTATTCAGAATAGAAGGAGAGATAAAGATGTTTCCAGACAAATAAAACTAAAGGAGTTAGTGATCACTAAACCAATCCTGCAAAAATATTAAAGATGACTCTGAGTGCAAAGGAAATGCCAAAAATGACAAAGACAGAAAGGATCAGAGAAAATGTCCAAAAACAACAACAAAACAAGTAATAGAATGTTAATAAATACAGATCTATCAATAATTACTTTGACTGTAAATGGACTAAATGTTCCAATTAAAAGACATATGGTGCCCGAATGGATAAAAGTCAAGACTCATCTATATGTTGCTTTCAAGTCAAGTGATGCATTTTAGACCTAAAGATGCCTTCATATATAAAGTGATGGAAAGAATAAACTTTTGCTTTTAGTTTCTCCAGTTTTTACTTAAATTCCAGGTAGTTAACATACAGTGTAATATTACTTTGGGGTATAGAATTTAGTGATTCAACATTTACAAAAAAAATTTGGTGCTCAAAACAAGTGCCTTCCTTAATCCCCATCACCTTTAACCCATCCCCCCATGAAAGTGAGGGGGTAGAGAAACATCTAACACACAGATGGATGCCAAAAAAAGCCAAAGTAACAATACTTACATGAGGCCAATTAGACATTAAAACAAAGAGTTTAAAAAGAGATAAAGAAGGGCATTATATATTCATAGAGGGGACAATCCAACAAGAAGATATAACAATTGTAAATATTTATGCACCCAATATAGAAGCACCCAAATACATAAGCAGTTCATAACAAACTTAAGAAAACTAATTGATAATAATACAAAAACCCCACTTATATTGACTAAACACAAAATAAACAAGGAAACAATCGCTTTGAATGACACACTGGACCAGATGGACTTAATAGATACATTCAGAACATTCTATCCTAAAACAGCAGAATACACATTTTTTTCAAGTACACATAGAATATCCTCCAGAGTAGATCACATATTGAGGTCACAAAATGGCCTCAACAAATACAAAAAGATTGAAGTCGTACCATGCATCTTTTCAGACCACAACGCTATGATTAGAAGTCAACCCAAGGAAAAATTTGGAAAGACCATAAATACACAGAGGTTAAACAACTTGCTACTAATTATTATTGTGAAAAATTATATGCCAACAAATTGGACAACCTGGAAGAAATGGATAAATTTCTAGAAACATATAAACTACCAAAACTTGGTAATAAACAACAAGGAAGAAATAGAAAACTTGAACAGACCAATAGCAAGCAAAGAAATTGAATCAGTAATCAAAAATCACCAATAAACAAAAGTCCAGGGCCAGATGGCTTCAGAGGGAAATTCTACCAAACATTTAAAGAAAAGTTAGTACTATTCTTCTCAAGCTATTCCAAAAAATAGAAAAGGAAAGAAAAGTTCCAAATTTATTCTATGTGGCCAGCATTATTTCCCTAATTCCAAAACAAGACAAAGACTCTACTATAAAATAGAACTACAGGCTAGTATCCCTGATGAACATAGATCTAAATATTCTTAATAAAATACTAGCAAATCAAATCTAACAATACATTAAAAGAATCATTCACCACAATCAAGTGGGATTGACTTGATTGTGACTTGATTGAACCACGCAAATCAATATTCACAATCAATCAGTGTGATAACACCACATTAATAAAAGAAAAGAGCCACAGGATCATTTGAAAAGATGGAGAGAGAGTATTTCACAAAGTACAACATCCATTTATGAAGAAAACATATGGTTTTCTTCATATGTGGTTCAATATTCACAAATTAATCAGTGTGATAACACCACATTAATAAAAGAAAAGAGCCACAGGATCATTTGAAAAGATGGAGAAAGAGCATTTCACAAAGTACAACATCCATTTATGAAGAAAACCTCAATAAAGTAGGGATAGAGGGAACATACTTAAGATAATAAAGTCAATATATGGAAATCCCACAACTAATTTCATTCTCAATGGGGAAAAACACAAAGCTTTTCCTCTATGGTCAGGAACAAGACAGGGATGTCCACTCTCATCACTGATATTTAACATAGTACTGGAAGTCCTTGCCTCAGCAATCAGATAACAAAAAGAAATAAAAGGCATTGAAATTGGCAAGGAAGGTTTGCAGATAGTAAGATACTCTGTATAGAAAACCCAAAGACCACCAAAAACTTGCTAGAACTGTTACATGAATTCAGTAAAATTACAGGATACAATATCAATGTACAGAAATCTGTTGCATTTCTATACACCAATAATGAAGCAGCAAAAAGAAATCAAAGACTCAGACTCATTTATAATTGCATCAATTACCAGAAGATATCTAGGAATAAACCCAACCAAAGTGGTGAAAGACATATACTCTAAAAACTTTAAAACACTGATAAGAGAAATTGAGGGACACCTAGGTGGCTCAGTCAATTAAGCAAGTGACTTTTGATTCTGACTCAGGTCGTGATCTCACAGTTTGTGGGATTGAGCCCACATCAGGCTCTGTGCTGATGGCACAAAGTCTGCTTGGGATTCTCTCTCTCTCTCTCTCTCTCTCTCTCTCTCTCTCTCTCTTTCTTTCTCTCTCTCTGTCTCTCTCTGTCCTCCTCCCCCACTCATTTTCTCTTTCTCAAAATAAATAAATAAACATTTAAAAAAATTGAATATGACACAAAGAAATGGTAAAAAATTACAGGCTCATGGATTGGAAGAACAATATTGTTAACACGTCTATACTACCCAAAGCAATGTACACATTTAATGCAATAATAACAGCAGCATTTTTCACAGAGCTAGGACAAACATTCCTAAAATGTGTATGGAACCACAAAAGACCCTGAATAGCCAAAGCAGCCTTGAAAATGAAACGCAAAGCTGGAGGCATCACAATTCTAGACTTAAACTTACATTACACAGCTGTAGTGACCAAAACAGTATGGTACTGGCACAAAAACAGACACATAGATCAATGGAACAGAACAGAAAACCCAGAAATGGACCCACAACCATCTAACCAACTAATATTTGACAAAGCAGGAAAGAATATCTAATGGGAAAAAGACAATCTCTTCAACAAATAGTGCTGGGAAAACTGGACAGAAACATTAAAAAAAAATGAAATTGGCCCACTGCACTATGAAGGAAATAATCAACAAAACTAAAAGGCAGGGAACCTGGGTGGCCCAGTAATTGAGCATCTGACTCTTGATTTCAGCTCAGGTCATGATTCCAGAGTCATGGGATTGAGCCCTGCATTGTCACTAAATGTGGAGCCCTTAAGATTCTCTTTCCCTCACTGTCTCTCTCCCAGTTTTCCGCCCCCTCTCTAAAATAAAATAAAATAAAAAACTAAAATCTATCCAAAGTCCTTTTTTTGGTACTAAAGTAGTTTATTTGAAGGAATTGTACAAATGAAAGAAGTTAAGTAGATGTTTGGTACAACTTGCAGAAAAGGGAACGGTTACCCCAGCATGCATGCACTGTCTTGGTGACCAGGGAAGTCACCCTTGTGGCTATTACAAGACAATATAAAGCTTAACTCCCATTATCACTGTTTCCCAAGGTGTGCTTGTCAAATAGGTACTCTGTCATGCCAGATTCAGAAGTCCTCATCTTGCACATGTTGGTTACATGGTCACCCAATTCTTTGATGTATTTCATCTGCTCATTCAGGTAATGAGTTTCAATGAAGTCACACAAATGGGGGTCATTTTTATCAGTGGCCAGTTGGGAGAAGATATTTGCAAATGACATACCTAAGAAAGGGTTAATATACAAAATATATAAAAAACTTATAAAATTCAACAACCCAAAAATGAAGAATCCAATTAAAAAAATGGGCAGAAGATATGAACAGGCATTTCTCCAAAGACATTCAGATGGCTAACAAACACATGAAAAGATGCTCAACATGACTCATCACCAAGCAAATACAAATCAAAACTACAATGAGATACCACCTCACACCTGTCAGTATGGCTAAAATCAACAACACAAGAAACAACAAGAGTTGGTGAGGATGTGGAGAAAGGGAACCCTCTTACACTGTTGGTTCCCACCAACAAACTGGCTGCAAACTGGTGCAGCCATTCTGGAAAACAGTATGGAGATTTCTCAAAAAGTTAAAAATAAAACTACCCTATGATCCAGCAATTTCACTACTAGGTATTTACCCAAAGAATACAAAACACTAATTAAAGGGATACTTGTACCCTGATGTTTATATCAGCATTATCTACAATAGCCAAATTACAGAAATAGCCTGTGACCATCAACTGATGAATGGATAGAGGTGGAAATGGAAAACTAGCCATAAAAAAGGTTGAAATCTTGCCATTTGCAATGACATGGATGGAACTAGAGACTACTATGCTAAGAAAAATAAGTCAGTCAGAGAAAGACAAATAACATATTTCACTCATATGTAGGATTTAAAAACAAAACAAAGAAAGGGGAAAAAGAGAGGAGGCACACCAAGAAACAGACTCATAACTACAGAGAACAAACTGATGGTTACGAGAGGGGAGGTGGGCAGGGATTTGGGTTAAATAGGTGATGGGGATTAAGGCATGTGCTTGCTGTGACAAGCACAGGGTAATGTATGGAAGTTTTGAATCATTGTATTTTACAACTAAAAGTATTATTACACTTTATGGTAACTAAGTGGAATTTAAATTACAACTTAAAAATATAGAAATTAAAAATAAATAAGTTCTGTTTTCTAAACATTTCTGTGTGTCAGATGAATTATCTTTATAATTCTTACAAAAATTCTTCCAGTTCAGTGTGAATATTACTAACATACAGATTCGTAACTCTAGTTTATAAAATCTTCCTAAGCTTGCACAATTAAGAGGTAGCAGATTCAGAATTCCAACTCAAGTCTTCCTAGGAATAATGCGAAAACTAAGCAATATTAAACACTTCCCTTTTATTGTTACCCACTAGAAACATTTAGAGACCTAAAGAAAATGAATACAAATAGAGCTGTGGTAATATTCAGAACCCATCTTTCTCTAGAGAAGTCAGCCTTTGGACTCCAAGCCTCCAAATAATGCATCTCCCTGTATTTAGAACAAAGTAATGTAATGATATTGATAGTAATCATAGTATACTAATAAACACTGACACTCAATTAACATATTATATATTACAAACAAATATATGTATATATACAAAACACTTTAAGACTTGTAGAGGGGAAACTGGCTGGCTCAGTCAGTGGAGCATGTAACTCTTGATCTTGGGGTCATGTTCCAGCACTTGCTCTTCTTTAGAGATTACTTAAAAAAAAAAAAAAAAAAAAAAAAAAATATATATATATATATATATATATGGAAGGTAAGGCTTCTAGAAATAAATTGCATTTTAAAATATTTTGAATAAATAACTTATTTTGTGTTTAAAAATTATCATAATTAAAATCAAACAAAAAGCAGGAGATAATATAGGATGTTGTTTCTATGCAGAAAATAGTTGAAACAATGCCTGTATATATTAATTGACAAAAGAAAATGATATAAAAATTATAAGGAATTTGAAATCTTCTCAAAATATTTTTACATGTGATATTTTTAATTTCATTGCCACATAATATTTATTAAAACTCAATATTCATTTGTATTTTTATCAAATCTCTTGAAAAAGTTTAACGTATTGAATTATGTTTTGATATTTTTTGGTAAAATTTGGTTTTTAAAACTTGATCCAGATTGTTTTGTTTGTTGCTATTGTTTTTATTGCTTTTTTCTTGTTAAAGTGACAATTTATTCTAAATCTCCTGAGAATCTTCCAAAGAGATACCTCTATTTCCAAAAATACAGTTTGCCCCTTCATTCTTTGTGATAACTTTTTTTCTGTTCATCTTATAAAAATGATACTACATAATTCTTTTTATTTTAGACAGATAAACTAAAGTACAGTGAAAAATCAAAACAATAAAGCTATAATTTGATCACAGATTTGCATAATTTAATTGCTAAAAGAGTAACACCTATATTCTCCAAAGATGAGAGATTTATCTGCTCATGTCCCTTGAAGTACATAGGTAATCACAAAATAATATCAATAATTCAAGACAAAGTCATTCAGAAAATATGCAATTTAGAGGAAAAACAAAGACTTCAGGGACATGTAATACATGAAATATACAGAATTATGTCAACAATCCTCATGTAAGTAGTCTAAATATATTGAATTTTATAAAATAAAAAATTATATTAAAATATTAATGACAGCCACCACATTAGAGATGTTGATTATAATTGGATATTCCACTGTAAGGCTTGAATTCCTTTGATGACCAACAAATAAAATACAATGTATCCAGGTTATTTAGCCAAAAATTTTCAGCAAATGAACTGTTAAATTTACTTAGCTACAAAATTAATATTTGCCTGCACTCCAAATCACACCCTTCAAGATGCCAGTGTTTAATGCTGCTATTCAGAAGTAGCCTGTTTTAGTAAATCTCTGTGCTTTCTTTTTATTAATAAAAATGACCACAAATTGACATTTGAAAGGGTTTAACAAATTCAACCTCTAACAACTCTTCTCTTCAGAACTCAGAAAGAAGTTAATGATGTTTAAAGTCATATGATAAGATGGATGTAAGATTTTAAGTCTTGCAACATATTACAGCCTGCTTTATATTACAATTGTTGCAACTCATGCCTTATTTTCTCTACTAAGCCAAAGTCCCTGGGTCATGCCTAACTCATTTTCATATAACCTGTGCTGCCTCCTATGGAGTTTAGCACATTATAGTCACTTAGAATTCACTAATTGATTTTCGTGTTTGTGCCCTACTGAGTTCAAAATGTTCAATAAACCTGTTATCAAGTTTTATATGGAATCTGCCTAGGAAAGGAATGATTTTTAAATTATAGTTTTAGATAAGCAATTTTGTAGTGGTATCAAGGGAGTTAAAAACACCTCTTAAATGCTATTAAGAACAGTTCAGCTCAGGTAATTCACATTCCAAATTTCTGAAAGCATCCCGATTATTGGCACTAGGGAATTTGATTCCCAAGCTTCTTGATTTCAAGGCTGAGCCACTGTTGCCTTGACTGGCAATAACTTAGGAGAAAAGAAAACCTTCTTATTCCTTTTAGTCAGCAGGACTTTACCATGAATGGCTTACTGTGAAGTCTATGTCCTTGGCCTTGTCCTTTATGGATGAGTTTGCAGTGACTTCCAGAGATCAGAGAGTTATGAATATATATTAAAGCAATTTTCTCATAAACGTTGTGCAAGTCAGATTTCAGAGAGTTTAACCTATCCTTTTCTAGTTTTAGCTGTTGCTCTTCACACACACATATACACACACAAAGAGGCTTGCTGATGAAAAGACCATAAGTTAACACTGAAAAAGATGGGATATAAATAAATTCAATCTATAAAAAATCTTTCTCCAGAATTCAGAAAGAAACATAATTTTTAATGGCATATGACACTGTGATATAAGATTCTAACAGCATGTGGCATATTACAATCTATTTTATATTTTAATTTTGAAACCCAATGCCTTATTTCCTCTATAGGCTAAATGTATTAACCTTAGTGCCACATCTTTTAAAAGTCTAAATCCTTTGTTTAGCGTATTGATTCAACCTAGCTAAGTTAAACTATCTTTCTCCCTAATCTTCCTGTTAGGGTCCCAGGTTGGGTAGGGTTGGAAGAGTGAGAGAGTACCATTTTGCTCTAAAGGCAACAGGGGCTCTTGAAATTCATGCTTTTGGCCCTGATCTGCCTTCTTGCCTTGGGGCACTGGGAAGCAGTCAGGTAGAATTCTTCCAGATCCCACTGGATTGCCTCCTTTAATAATGTTCCGGGACAGGTTGGCATGCAGCACTGAGGCAAAGGGTGCCTGCTCCTTCTGCAGGCCACCTTCATCATTGAAGTTGTGAAAATGTGTTAAGGAAAGGAGTCAAAATTGGAGTTGGGAAGCCATGAGGGAAGGACTCTCAGATATGCCTCACACTTGGAAGCTTGCATAGTCCAGCAGGAGAAAGGAAGATTTCCTCTCCCCTGGCAACAGAAAGTTGTCCATGCCTGCAGCCATGGACAAGCTACCACTACTTCGAACTCTCATTTTCTTCCAATGAACTTTTATTCAAAATAACCCCTGCCAACTTCCTCCTTTCTTTTATAAAAAGATGCTTCTACTCCTTTGTTCTCTGCACTTCCCTATGGTTTTCTATAGCTTGCTTGCCCCAAATTGCATTTCCTGTGTGATTCCTGAATAAACTTGATTTTGCTGGCTAATCACTTAAATTTTTCTTTTAAAAGACTGACGGTGTAAAAGACACAGCTCCTATTTTATCTTCACTGGTCCCATTTTATCCTCACTCTCCTTTGATTCATTGATCGTCTTCTTCCTCTTCTTCTTCTTCTTCTTCTTCTTCTTCTTCTTCTTCTTTAGAGAGACAGAGGGGGGGCACAAGTGTGAGAGAGAGACAGACAGAATCCCATGTGGGGCAGAAGTAGAGAGAGAGAGAGAGAGAAAGAGAGAGAGAGAGAGAGAGAGAGAGAGAGAGAGAGAAGTGGGGTTCACCCGAAGCAGGACTTGTGTTTACCTGAAATGGAGCTCGAGTTCACCCTATGTAGTACTCAAATTCATGAACCATGAGATCATGACCTGGGCCAAAGTTAGATGCTAAACCGACTGAGCTACCCAGGCACCCTGGAGCTTTTCTTCTTCATTGCTGTTCTAAAGCAACTTCAGGTCCACCACCAGATACAAAAGCAAAATTTTCCATAGTGTTTTTTAATCAACATTAAAATTCTACACTCACTAATAAATTCCATATTTCATATCATTCATGGTGGTTCTACTTCCCCACTCAAACCCATATGTTGCAAAGCACAAATTCTAATACCCCAATATACTTTTCTAATACTGAAATATGCTAGTTTTGTTCTAATACAATCATAGCCAATTGAAAAATGCCTACTACTTCACTTAAAGGAAATTTATGAAAAATACTGTTTCTTAAAAAAAGCACAAATAATTAACAGAAAGCTCATATAGAAAAGTGAATTTCAGACAACATGTAAGTTTTAACTGAGAAATTGCTCAATGTCTATGTTATTCTTTATTTTCAAGCTAATTTTGCTTAGGTCTATCTTTAAGCTATGTTTTCATAAATATTCTAGGGAAATAAAGTTTCTGACACTTGACTTGCTTTAAAATATCTTTGATTTCATGACTGTAATAATTTTGGTGGGGATAGAGTTCTTTGTTTAAAATCATTTTAACTTCAGAATGTTCAAGAGCTTATGCAATTACTTTTTAATAAACATTCCTTTTTTAATGTTTTATACTTATTTTTGAGAGAGAGAGAGAGAGAGAGAGAGAGAGAGAGAGAGTATGTGAGCAGGGAGGCACAGAGAGACAAGAGGATAGAGGATCCAAAGCAGGCTCTACACTGACAGCAGTGAGCCCAATTTGGGGCTCAAATTCACAAACCATGACCATGACCTGAGCCAAAGTTGGACCTGAAACTGGCTGAGCCACCCAGGCGCCCCTAATAAACATTCTTAGTGGTGAAAATAATAGTGTGAATCATTTTGTCATTGTGGTTTCCCTGTGTATGGTGCCTTGAAGTCACTTAGAATTCTCTCTCCTTTCTCAGTATCCTAAATTCTTACTAAGACTTGTCAGGTATGTCTCTATTCATTCTTCCTAGCCATTTGATAGGCTCCTTCAATTAAAAGCTCCTGTATTTAGCATGTTTTCTTCTTTTATGAATTTATTTAATCATTATTTTCCTTTTTTATTTTACTCTATTACTTCTTTTTGGAATTTTTATTATTTAGCTGTTTGATCCTTGAATTACACATTTAAGTATTTTATCTTTCCTTCCCTATTTTCCATGACTGTTGGGTTTTGTTCTGTAAGATTTACTCAACACTTTTTCTAACTCTTTTTAGGTTCTAAAGAACTTCTTAAAATTTTCTGCCTGTTTAACCACTGAAAAGGAGAAGATATGTCTTGCAAATGATATGTTTGATAAGGGGTTAGTATCCAAAATATATATAGAACTTATCAAACTCAATACCCAAAATAATAGAGTTAAAAAATGGACAGAAGACCTGAATAAACATTTTTTCCAAAGAAGACATACATATGGCCAATAGATACATAAAAATATGTTCAACATCACTAATCGTGAGAAATGCAAATCATAAACACAATGAAATAGAACCTCATACCACTCAGAATGGCTAGTATCAAAGACAAGAAATAACAAGTGTTACTGAGAATGTAGAGAAAAGGGAATCCTTGTGCACTGTTGGTAGGAATGTAAATTGATGCAACCACTGAAGAGAAGAGTATGGAGGTTCCTCAAAAAATTAAAAATAGAATTATCATGTGATCCAGTAATTCCACTACTGAGTTTTTACCCAAAGAAAACTAAAACACTAATTCCAAAAGATACATGCACTCTTATGTTTACTGCAATATTATTTACAATAGCCAAGATATGGAAGAAACCCAACTTTCCATCCATACATGAATGAATAAAGAAGATGTGGTATGTATATACACAATGAAATATTAGTCAGCCCTAAAAAAAGGAATGAGATCTTACCATTTGTAACAACATGGATACACATAGAGGGTATTACGCTAAATGAATTAAGTAAGACAGAGATTTCACTTATATGAACTAAGTCAGACCATATTATTTCACTTATATGTGGAATTTAAAACAAAAAGAACAAATGAACAAATAAACAAACAGACTCTTAAATACAGAGAACGAAGTGGTGGTTGTCAGGAGGAAAGTGTGTGGGGGGAGTGGCAAAATGGGTAAAGGGGATTCAGATATGCAAACTTCCAGTTATAAAATAAGTCACAGAGATGAAAAGTACAGCATAGGAAATACAGTCAATAATATTGTTAACGATGGTGACTACACTTAATTGTGGTGAGCACTGAGCAATGTACAGAATTGTGGAATCACTATGTTGTACACCTGAAACTAATATAACATTGCATGTCAATGATACTTCAATAATAAATTTAAAACATTCTGCCTATTACTTTTTATGACACTTCTTTATAGGTAGTCAGTATCTTTTCTAATCTCACTCAGGATATTAATCAGTCTTTTAGGCTTATATTTTGCTCCATTACATAGACTTGTTTCCTTCAGAAGTAGATGTTCTCTTTTGTTTTGTTTTTAAACTTATGCATTCAGTTTTCCTTAGAATTTTGTATTCTTCAGTTCTCATGTGCTATAGACTGAATGTTTGTGTCCCATCCCCCCCAAACTCATATATTGAAATCCTAACCCCCAACATGATGGTATTAGAAAGTGGGTCCTTTGGAAGGTAATTAGGTCATGGGGGTAGGGCCCTCATTAAAGGGATTAGTGCCTTTGTAAGAAGAAATACCAAAGTCTGATCTTTCTGCTACCTGCCATGTCAGGATACAACCAGAAGACAAAGATCTGCAAATGAAGAAGTGTGTTGTCACTAGACACTGAATCTACTGGCACCTTGCTGTTGGACTTCTCAACCTCCAGAACTGTGAGATATGAATGTTTGTTGTTTAAGCCACCCAGTTTATGGTATTCTGTTATAGCAGCCCAAATTGACTAAGACACCGCTAACACTTGAGAATGAAAGAAAAGAAAATCTACCTAGTTGCTATACAGATACAAGAAAATTCACTGACAGATACATTTTACCTTAGCATGATTGGTGGCAATATGGCTGCTATTTATGCATGGAGTACCCAAACTGCCATTAGAAGCAGAGAAAGACTTAACTTGATGGTATCAACACTAGCTTAGCTGGCCCTAGTTGCCCTGGATACATTTTTTAAATACTCCTTTTCAGAAAAAGCTTGCTTTGTTGCTTTGTCTTCATTAAAATATAGTTTGAACATTATGTTCCAACTTGATTACAGCCATTCCAGTCATTACATCTGCAATCCAAGCTGGCATAAGAAGGAAGAGAGGAGAAAGACACTCCTCTCACTAACATGCACCGCCAGAAATTACACACACCACCTTTACATCTCACTGACCACATGTCTTCACATGGCCACACCTTACTAAAAGAAGGCTGGCAATTTAGTAATTACTCTAGATGTTTTTTGGGTCAGCTAAATTTCAGGGATGCCATTGCTGATTAAGAAAGGGAAATGACTATTAGAAGGTAATTTATAATTCCTATCACATCAAAGAACTAATTATTATGAGCCATTAGGAAGTGTAGAAAAAAAAAGAAACTAACATTTAAAAAATATCCAGCATAAACTGCATATTCATATCCAATAGTGTCCTAGAAAATTACATAAATGGTATCTCAATTGATCTTTACAGCAACTCTGTGCCAAAGGTATTACCATTCACCAAATCAATAAATTGTTACCTTGATTTGAATGTTAGTCTGATTCTTTTATTTTTTATTTTTATTTTTATTTTTAGAGGGAGAGAAATCAGGAGAGAGGGGCAGAAGAAGAGAGAGAAAGAATCTTATGCAGGCTCCACGCTCAGAATGGAGGCCTATATGGGACTCAATCCCACGTCCCTGGAATCATGACCTGAGTCGAAATCAAGAGTCAGATACTCAACTAACTGAGCTACACAGGCACCCCAAACAGTCTGATTCTTAATCCTATATTCATTTTTATGTGATGGATTATAGTCCAGCAGTTAGACATTTTAAATATTAGAAAAAAAGGTTAAAAATATTGTAAACTACCTCAATCGAATGTGTATTGTACTTAACCAAATATACACTATGATACTATGACAATGTCTTAAACCATATTTCCATCAAGTAACACTCCTAACACATAATTACATAGTTTAATTCATGACATATGAGAATGCAAAATAATATTCACTATATGCAGATAAGATGCATATTTTATTCCAATTATATATGTAAACATAAATTTTCTTAATGATAGATTAATATATCCATGACAAAATTTGTCATACACATTAAAATTCATAGAAGTATGATTTCTTGAAAAGATGTACAAATGGAAACTTTGGTATGAAAAATGAGATTTTGAAATGGATGCATGTATTCCAATATCTTCATTTAATTTCCAAAGTCTTTTAAATTTTTTTTCTTTTTTTAAGTTTTTAATTAAATACCAGTTAATTAACATACAATGCAATATTAATTTCAGGTGTACAATACAGTGATTCAGTACTTCCATATAACACCCAGTGCTCATCACAATGAATGCACTCCTTAATCCCCACAAGGCAAATATTTTTATTCTTAAAAAAGTTTTCTGCATACATGACATGTCTACATACATCATAATAAAAAGGTGTTTTTATTTTGTTTTGTTTATAAATTTAAAGCTGACTGATATTTACAGTTTGCTACATTTTCTTCAGTCACACTTTCTATAAATTTGACAATACCTATTTTAAAATGAGTGATGTGATACTTTTATTGGTTTCATTCAAAGAGTAACTTTGCAGTGAGATATAGTAAGTATTAAACAGAAAGCTTACTTCAAAAGGCCATTAAAAACTGTAATCATGAAACAGGTGTAACAGACTCAAATAAGCAGCAGTGTCCTCACTGATTGGTACCAGTTGTAAATTACTGAACAACAGTGAATCATTCTCCTTCATTCCTTTCAACAGTACGAAGTTAGCAAGCACTTTTAGGCCTCGGTAATGAAAGGGAAGGAAGAACACACTATCAACTTGTTGAAACCCTGAATGCTGTTTAATGCAGCACACGGCCATTTAGCAGCCACTTCTATTTGTGACAGTCTATACTCAGGCATGTGTTTGATCCTTCAGGGTGTATATTCAATATCAATATTAGTTTCTAATATTAGTTTCAGGTAGAGAACTTAGTGATTCATCACTTACATATAACACTCAGTGCTCATCTCCATAAGTACTCTCCTTAATAGCCATCACTCATTTAAATCATCTCCCTCACCCACCTCCCCTCCAACAACCCTCATTTTGTTCTCTATAGTTAAGAGTCTGTTCTCTGGTTTGCCTCTCTGTTTCTTATTATCCCCCTATGTTCATCTGATTTGTTTTTAAATTCCACATATGAGTGAAATCATATGGTATCTATTTTTCTCTGACTTATTTCACTTAGCATAATACACCCTAACTCCATCCATGTTGTTGTAAATGGCAAGATTACATTCTTTTTAAAGGCTGAGTAATATTCCATTACGTATATATAACATTCATACACACACACACACACACACACACACACACACACACACACAAGTACACATATCAACTCTTTATCCATTCATCAGTCAATGGACATTTGGACTATTTCCATAATTTGGCTATTGTTGATAGTGCTGCTATAAGCATATATCCATTCATGAATCAGTATTTTTGTATCCTTTGGGTAAATACCTAATACTGCAATTGCTGGATCATAGGGTAGTTTTACTTTTAACTTTTTGATAAATCTCCACACTTTATTTCAGAATGGCTGCACCAGTTTGCATTCCCACCAGCAGTGCAAGAGGATTCTCCTTTCACCACAACATCGTCAACATCTGTTGTTTCTTCTATTGTTGATTTTAGCTATTCTGACAAGTGTAAGGTGATACTTCATTGTAGTTTTGATTTGTATTTCCCTGATGATGAGTGATGTTGAGCATCTTTTCATATGTCTGTTAGCTATCTGTATATCTTCTTTGGAAAAATGTCTATTCATGTCTTCTGCCATTTTTTATGATCTTTTTTTTGGTGTGTTTTTTATAAATTCTTTATATATTTTGGATATGAACCCTTTATCTGATATGTCATTTGCAAATATCTTCTTCCATCTAAAGATTTCCTTTTAGTTTTGTTGTTTCCTTCACTATACAGAAGCTTTCTATCTTGATGAAGTCCCAAGTTTATTTTTTTGTTTCCCTTAACTCAGGAGACGTATCTAGAGAGCAGTTGCTATGGCTGATGTTAAAGAGGTTATTCCTGTGTTCTCCTGTAATATTTTGATGGCTTCTTCTCTCACATTTCAGTCTTTCACCTGTTTTGAATTTATTTTTGTGTATAGTGTAAGAAAGTGGTCTAGTTTCATTCTTTTGCATGTTGCTGTCCAGTTTTTCCAGCGCTATTTGTTGAAGAGACTGTCTTTTTCCCATTGGGTATTCTTTCCTGCTTTGTCAAAGATTAGTTGATTAGATAGTTGTGGGTCCATTTCTGGGTTTTCTAGTCTGTTCCATTGATCTATGTCTGTTTTTGTGCCAGTACCATACTGTTTTGATCACTATAGCTTTCTAATTTAAGATGGAATTCCAGAATTGTGATGCCTCCAGCTTTGCTTTTCTTTTTCAAGGTTGCTTTGGTTATTCAGGGTCTTTGTGATTCCATAAAAATTTTATGATTGTTTGTTCTAGCTCTGTGAAAAATGCTGCTGGTACTTTGATAGGGACTGCATTAAATGTGTACATTGCTTTGGGTAGTATAGCCATTTTAACAATATTTGTTTTTCCAATCCATGAGCCTGGAATGTTTTGCATTTTCTTTGTGTCATCTTCAATTTCATTTGTCAGTATTTTATAGTTTTCAGAGTACAGGTCTTTGATCTCTTTAGTTAGCTTTATTCCTATGTATCATGGTTTTTTTGTGTGTGTGCAATTGCAAATGGGATCACTTCCTTGATTGCTCTGTCTTCTGCTTCATTATTGGTGTATAGAAATGCAACAGATTTCTACACATTGATTTTGTATCTTGAGTCTTCCCTGAATTTGTGCATCAGTTCTAGCAATATTTTAGTGGAGTCTTTTTGGTTTTCTGTGTAGAGTATCATGTTGTCTTCGAATAATGGAAGTTTGACTTCTTCTTTGATGACTTGGATGCCTTTTATTTCTTCTTTTGTCTGATTAATGAGGCTAGGACTTCCAGTACTATGTTAAATAACAGTGGTGAGAGTGGACATCCCTGTCTTGTTCCTGACCATGGAGGAAAAACCCTCTGTTTTCCTCCACTGAGGGTGATATTAGCTGTGGGTTTTTCATATATGATCTTTATTATGCTGAGGTATGGTCCCTACAACCCAACTTTGTTGAGGGTGTTTATCATGAATAGATGTTGTACTTTAATGCTTTTTCTGGATCTATTGAGATGATCATATGGTTTTCATCCTTTCTTTTATTAATATGGTGTATAAAGTTGATTATTTTCCTTATATTGAACCACACTTGCCATCTAGGAATAAATTTCACTTGACCATGGTGAATAACTCTTTAATGTACTGTTGGATTTGATTTGCTAATATTTTGTTGAAAACATTTAGATCTATGTTCATCGGAGATATTGGCCTGTAGGTTTGTTTTCTAGTGGAGTTTGTCTTGTTTTGGAATTAGGGCAATGCTGGCCTCATAGAATGAGTTTGGAAGTTTTCTTTCCATTTCTAATTTTTGGAATCGTTTGAGAGAATAGATATTCATCTTATTATTCTTTAAATGTTAGGCAGAATTCCCCTGGGAAACCATTTGGCCATACACATTCGTTTGTTGGGAGATTTTTGAATACTCATTCACTTTCTTTGCTGGTTATCAGTCTGTTCAAGTTTTCTATTTCTTCTCATTTCAGTTTTGGTAGTTATATGTTTCTAGAAATTTATCCATTTCTTCCATATTGCCCAATTTGTTACAATATAATTTTTATAATATTCTCTTAGAATTGTTTGTATTTCTGTGGTGTTGGCTGTTATTTCTCTTCTCTCATTTGTGATTTCACTTATTTGGGTCCTTTCTATTTTCTTTTTGATTAATCTGGCTAGGGTTTTATCAATTTTACTAATCTTTTCAAAGAACCAGCGCCTGTTTTCATTGATATGTTCTTCTCAGGGTTTATTTGTTTGTTTCTATTTCATTTATTTCTTTTTTTAAAAAAAAGTTTATTTACTTATTTTTAGAGAGAAAGAGAGTGTGTGTGTGACGGAGGAACGGAGAGAGAGGGAGTCAAGCAGGCTCCACACTCTCAGTGCAGAGCCTGATGCTGGGCTCGATCACAAACTATGAGATCATGACCTGAGCTGAAATCAAGAGTCGGATGCTTAACCAACTGAGCCACCCAGGTTTCCCTCTATATCATTTATTTCTGCTCTAATCTTTATTAGTATTTATTAATCTTCTTCTGGCTTTAGGCTTCATTTGTTGTTCTTTTTCTAGCTCCTGCAAGTGTAAGTTTAGGTTTTTTATTTGAGTTTTTTCTTGCTTTTTGAGGTAAGCCTGTATTGCTATGTACTTCTCTCTTATGACTATTTTTGCTGTATCCCAAAGGTTGGACCGTCATGTTTTCATTTTCTTTGTTTCAATGTATTTTTTAAATTTTTTCTTTGATATCCTGTTTGACCCATTCATTCTATAGTAGGATGTTCTTTAACTTCCATGTATTTGTGGTTTTTCGAATTTTTTTCATATGGTTGACTTAAGTTTCACAGCATTGTGGTCAGAAAAATGCATGGTATGTTCTCAATCTTTTTGTACTTGTTGAGGCCTAATTTGTCACCTACTGTGTAATCTATTCTGGAGAATGTCCCATATGTCCAAATAATTTTTAAATTTGAATGGCAGCTAAATTGAAATGCTTCAAGTAGTCCACAATGTAAAAATAAAGACTTGGGTGTAGTTACTTGGTAAGCATATTTAAAATATATAAAAAATTGTATTTTCTTTAGAAAATAGCCCTGAATCTTACAAAATGAAAAACTGTATTAGATTTTTTTCCCAGTATCTGTTATTCAACACTGGTTTGTCATGAATGCATCTTCTTTTACCACATGAGTTTTGGCATGAATAAAATAAAATTAATCCAGAAAAGGATAAAAATTTATGTTTATGTAAAAAATATAGATCTAAAATAATTGAGCATGAGTATCTCAGAACAGTGGTAAAGTGCTATTTTGAAGTATGCAGGAAGAATATTTATGTAAGAGATCAAGGGAATAAATAAAAGCCTCATGTGAGTGAAGGTGAAAGTTACATAAAAATTATATATATTCAACCATCGTTAACGTCATTGCCACATTTGGAGCACTTTTTAAACAAATTCAATGTATTTAAGAAAACATACTCTTGACTTAGTTATGTCACTGAAACAAGTCATCCCTTGAGGTCTTTATTAAAATTAAAATAATCTAAAACATTGACTTTTATATCAAAAAGCTAAAATTACCCTTTCTAGTCAATTTGTTTACTGACCTTTAGAAAAGTCCATATACTGTTAAATATAGGTGCAGTATTAATCCTAATTTAGTAAGTAAAAAAAAGATATGGGGTATTATCAGGAACAATATCACCTATAGAAGATAAACTTCAGAGGTCTACATTTTCTTGCAATTTTATGTGAATTAGATGTAAAAGTGAAAAATAAAAGAGACATAATTCTGCACAATTAACTAACTGAAATTAAAACAAAGCCATTGATGTATAGCATTAATTATGCTGTTAACAAATAATTTACTTAATACTGACATTTATTATAATCTTGTTTTCTTTGCTTACTTTGGAAATGTAATGTGTTATTAATCATAAATATTATGCTAAAAGAATTTCTATCCTGAAAATATAAGAAGTGTTGATATTTATACCTCTTAAAATAAACTACCTTTTGTTCTTGTGTTTAAGAATATAGCCCTTTAAAATAGATGTAATAAATCTGAAAACAAAACTGATTATTTTCACATCATGACTTGCATGTTCAAACCTGAAGGAAGAGTTCTCAGATTAATGAAATATCTTCCCTTTAAGCACTCAAGATACTTTAAGCACTCAAGATACTCAAGATAACATTATATTATCCTTGTGTGGAAGATGATGGGTATGATAATGACATTTCCTTTACGGTAAGAATAATCCAGTCGAAGGGATTCTAAATGATGCGTTCTTCTCAGAGTACAAATCAGGATTGGAATTAATATAAACCTCATTGACTTCCAGTTTGTTTAGTTTTGTTTTGTTTCAGTCCATTTAACTCTTGACACCTTGTAATTTTGATTATTGATCCATAATTTTCTGGTATAATTATTTTTGGTAATTTTTTATCTCCTCAAATGATCATGAAAAAATAAAATGAAGCTAAATTAAAAAAAAACCCTTTATTTTGATGTATTATGGGTAAATTTTTCACTGTTTGCGAATACAGATATAAAGGAAGGATTATATAGACAACAAAACTTTGATCATAGTTTAATTTTTTTCACGAAAAATATGTCCAAGTTACCATTTTAACATTACAATGAAGCAGTAATTGAAGTCAGTATAATCAGTCATGGAAACTATTGTTTAGTTTATTCAGTAGCTATGAATAAGGAGGAAAATTATTAATTTGTACGTTACATGAAATGAAAAGGAATCAGTTAACAATGGCTTTGGTTTCAGGCTTTCTTAGTACACAATTACTTATATATTTCATATTTTAAAGGGCTTAAACAAAGGTATAAATAATACTACTATTTTCTATGAGTACTGGGTACTTACAGAGCATTCAATCCCACAATTTTTTAGATTGAAATAATGGCAAGTGTAGTGTAAGTACACTTTTTCAGTCATTTATCAGTCCAAGGCTGCATAATACTATAAAGTCCTTGACATGAAATACTATCAAGGAACTTGTACAGATATACCTATATGACAGGTAAACAAAATTCATCAGATTTTATATATATTTCTTGATCTGGCTTCTGAAGGTTCAGATTAATGTGCTGTTCATATTGAGGTTTCTGAACTAAGGAATAAAATCCAACTTTGCTGCTCTTAAAATAAAATACAAAACAAACAAAAAAGCACACAAAACCCTTTAACTTTTACTTTTTATGTAATTCATAAAAAATGCTGATATTAATACTGAATTTATCATGTAGTCTCAGAACACTTATATTCTGTTATATTGGGTTTATTCTGTGGTCCTGCTTCTCTGCACTGTGATTCACTAAAATGGGGGGATTACAGAGATCCTCAACGACATAGGTGTTAATGTTACTCTATCAACTGCTATTAGTAAGTCCCTGAATGACTGGTTTGATAATCAAAATTACACATTAATAGTTTAACATCCTAGTTTCTACCAAGGGTATATGCTTGCTGGTGAAGCTCTCATATTAAATATTCAGAACTTTTCCAGAATGCTTATTTTAAAAAGTATTTTTCTTTTTCTTTTTTTTTCTCAAATTCACCATTACTCTGTCTCTCTCAGGCTTGTCCCAGAGAATAGGGTCAATAAATTCCAACCTTTTCTCTTTTTTTTTTTTTTTTTTTTAATTTTTTTTTTTTCAACGTTTATTTATTTTTGGGACAGAGACAGAGCATGAACGGGGGAGGGGCAGAGAGAGAGGGAGACACAGAATCGGAAACAGGCTCCAGGCTCTGAGCCATCAGCCCAGAGCCTGACGCGGGGCTCGAACTCACTGACTGCGAGATCGTGACCTGGCTGAAGTCGGACGCTTAACCGACTGCGCCACCCAGGCGCCCCCAACCTTTTCTCTTAAACTTCAGGTCTGCAATATTTTAGTAATGCAAATCTAAGATACCAGCAATCATGATTATAAATGCTCTCATTAATTTAATTTCCACTGGAAAGTAAGAGTTGATCATTACTATCTAATTTAAATATATAGGTACACATATATATGTAATACACACATATATAAAAATACATAATATATATAAAATATGTAAGAACTTAAGACTTTAGCAACCTATATGAGTTTCAAGAATTTGCATTTTCTTGACTGCTGCTGAATTGGAGCACCATCTAATATATACATTCTAAATGTATATAATATACATTGCCCATTTATTTAATGGGTTATTGTCCTTTTCTTACCAATATGTAAGGTTCCTCATATATTACAATATCAGTCCTTTGCCTCTTGCCTTATGACTATTTCCATCACCATTTGTAACATGCCCCATCTTTATATCTTTTGCTAGACACAAAATTCATCCATTTCCAATGTTAATGCCCAGTGTTCGAGACCAGTAATTGTGCTGCCTTGCTGTGAATTACGGTCCCAGAATCAGTTTCCCAAAAGAGTTGCTGGTAATGCAGTTTTTCTCAAAATAGCCCATTAACTCATTTCCCTTGCTGAAAACATAGTAATATTTTAATGCAAGTCTGAGCATGATGATCCATTTTAAAATCCCTCTATGGTTTTCCATTGTTATTATGATGAAGACCCAAATTCACAATTGTTCACAAATTCTGACTCAATCTGTTCCCCTGTATAATGCTCCAGCTTCTCATAGAAATCTTTTCTTTACTCTCTGGTCTACCACCTTGCTCCCTTCCCCTCAGACATGCTTTTCTTCCAACTTCCTTACTTAAGCTCCCAACTTAAATGCCACTTTCTCTCTGGGCTTTATTTCTCTCTGGGCAGGTACTTCACTAAACTCTCTCAGAACACTCTTAAGACTTTCTCTCTCATCTCAACTGGGATTGCCTAATCATTCATGCAATATCTTTTCGTGATTTTTGTTTCTTTTAGGTTGTCAGTATGAGGGCAGGAACATCACCTGTCTTGTGCATTCTTGAATCTCCTTTGCCACCATGAAACCTAGTACATGGTCAATACTTAATGGAATAAGTAAAGGGATAGTCAATGTTATGCAACAGAATGCCAAATCAGATTAAGGACTTTTCTCTACTGCAAGAATGTTGAAGAGACTTAATATTCAAACTTGTATTTTGGCTTTCAAAGGGTAGGGAAATAATGTTAAGTCTACATTTCCTTGACTGCAATTCCAAAATCCAGAAATGAAATCAAAACTGCTTTGCGATAACTGACTTGGTAATAAATTCTTGCCTTGACCGAGGTGAGGCAATCTATAGGCTTTCTTTGTCTCACATTTAGTGTGGATACTCATACACAGGTGTAGGGAACTGTCTCATATATAGTATAAAAACTGCATTCTCTTTCAAAAAATCAAAGAAAATACCCTAATTCAAACTAACTCATCTCACCCTCCAAAGTTTTAGTTAAGGTATTTTGGGGCTGCACACAGAATTGTGTAATCTTGTTCACAGGACTCTTTTTATTTTTCCAGCCATTCATCTTACTCTTTCCAAGAAGTGCTTATTCCAAGGAATAAGTCTTAGAGAAACTGAAAATATTGAAAGATAATGTGTGGGGATAGGAGAGACGTGGGCAGGATTGAAACAGGACCAGATTCCTTCAACTGTAACTCCTGAATCAGGGAGGTGGGTAGAATTAACCTTTTCACACCAGGTGGACTGACATTCTGCCTCTGTGCTTTGATTGATGGGGATCCTTTTGTTTTTATTCTTTGTGATTTCTGGCAGGTTGTTCATCAATAACACCGTTTTCTTATATTATACTACATTTACTTTACTTGAAATATTTTCATGAGAATTTCCAAGGGAAAATGTGGAACATGAATCAGTAACAGCAAGGTTTCACCATCTCTATTCAGAATCTTTTTAATATGGTAATCTGATTTTCTAACCTGGTATAGGCATTTGATGGTCATTATTAATCTAATCTAATAGAAATAATTTAATAGACACTTATTGATAAGGTTATCTTTCCTTTACAAGTATCTTCTCTGTCCCAACTATTTGATAAATGTGTTGCATTCTATATTTCCTTATTTTTTTTAGCCAAAATATGTAGTAGGTATTATCTCCATGTTTACAAATAAGGAAATTAAAAGTCAGAAAGATTGACTTTCCTAAGGTTGTACTACATGGAGCTTCAACTGCAACAGAGGATATTGTGACTTCAAAATCTATCTCACCTAAAAGCACAATGATTTTTTTTCCTATGTTAAAAAATAAAGATGAAAAGAATAAATATTAGAAAATGCAAGTGAGTCAACTTTCAAGATGTGTTAACAAAAGGGAGCAGTCACCTGTATCAAATAGTTTCATAAAGAAAATACTTAAGCAAAGAATATACCATAAATCACTTACCATCACATCCCATAGTAAATTAAGAGCTCAATGACAAGCTACCTAATTTAATTTAAGACACAGTGGTATAAAATGAATTGATCTGTAGGTATTGCTACAGAGTATGGGTTGTATATTCGGCCAGACTATATGGATTTGAGTCCTACAGCTGTTGCTTATCACCTCTATAAACTCTTGAAATTAATGTTCTGTTCTCTTATTTGTAAACTGGAGGTAATAACTATCCGTACATCATAGGATTGTTTTTAGGATTAAATGAAACAACAAAGAAAACGCTTAAGATCATGATCAGCACTTAAAAGTATTACCCACATTGTTAGCTTTGGTGAATTTGGCTAGTCATTTAAGACATATGTAGAATATATGAAGCATCCATGACCCTTTATTAAAGCAATACCATTTTACCTAATCTGGGTCCTTCTAATGTAAATTCAAAACTAGTAAGACCATACAGATTTATTTATGACAGTTATTTGCTGTAATTATTAATGTGTGCTCTAAATATTTTAGTCAATAAAACATCCTTATAACATTTTAAATGACCATTAACCAAGGATTAATATGTATATACAAGGAAAAATATATACAGATATAAAAAGTATTCACTTAATTTAATAAAAGAAAAAAAAACCCTAAACATCTGATTTAGTAGTCTTTATATTCAGATCCTGATAAAAAACATTTGTTTACACTTAAGTTGGAATTATTTCAAATTTTGTGTAATACTAGGTTGAAATGTCTTCAATTAAATGGAATAAAGTAAAAGAAACATGGACATTTTACTAAACATTATTATACAATGTTTGGATATGGTTTGAAATCAGCTTATAAAAGGTTTCTTATGTTCATGAAGCATTCTGTTAAAGTGGTATGATTCACACAAACTTTGATGCAGACTTAATTTAGATGAAGTTTAGCATCCTACTATTTAGCAAAGACCTACAGTTCTTTGAAATTTGCCTTGTTTAGAAAATTATGCTATTTATCATCATTATATTGAAGGATCACTGAGAGTATGTGATGGTACTAAATGCTGCTAGAATTCAAGGGTATAGTTTAAAAAGGGGCCCTGCCCTTGAAATGACTGATTTCCTTAGTCCTTTTTATTAAATTCAAGATCATTGTCCATAATTTGGCTATTGTTGATAATGCTGCTATAAACATTGGCATGCATATGCTCCTTCAAATCAGCATTTTTGTATCCTTTGGATAAATAGTTAGAAGTGCAATTCCTGGGTCATGGGGTAGTTCTACTTTAAAAATTTTGACAAACCTACATACTGTTTTCCCGAGAGCTCCAGTTTGCATTCCTTCCAACAGTGCAAAAAGGGTTCCCCTTTCTCCACATCTATTGTTTCCTGAGTTGTTAATTTTAGCTATTCTAATAGGTGTGAGGTGGTATCTCAATGTGGTTTTGATCTGTATTTCCCTGATGATGAGTGATGTTGAACAACTTTTCATGTGTCTGTTAGTCATGTGGATGTCTTCTTTGGTGTCTATTCATATCTTCTGCCCATTTCTTCACTGGATTATTTGGTTTTTTTTTTTTGTGGGGGGTGCTGAGTTTGCTAAGTTCTTTACAGATTTTGGATACTAACCCTTTACCCAATATACCATTTGCAAATATCTTCTATTCTGTTGGTTGCTTTTTAGTTTTGTTGATTGTTTTCTTTGCTGTGCAGAAGCTTTGTATCTTTATGAGGTCCCAATAGTTCATTTTTGCTTTTATTTCCCTAGCTTCTGGAGACATGTCAAGTAAGACGTTGCTGTGGCCGAGGTCGAAGAAGTTGCTGCCTGTTTTCTTCTGTAGGAATTTGATGGTTTCATGTCTCACATTTAGGGATTTCATCCATTTTGAATTTATTTTTGTGTACGGTGTAAGAAAATGGTCCAGTTTCATTCTTCTGCATGTTGCTGTCCAGTTTTCCCAGCACCATTTGCTGAAGAGACTGTCTTTTTTCCATTAAATAACTCTTTCTTGCTTTGTTGAAGATCAGTTGGCCATATGTGTATATGTACATTGAATGTGTATATTGCTTTGGGTAGTATTGACATTTTAACAATATTTGTTCTTCCAATCCATCAGCATGGAATATTTTCTGATTTCTTTGTGTCTTCTTAAAATTCTTTGATAAGCTTTCTATAGTTTTCAGCATACAGATATTTTATCTCTTTGTTTAGGTTTATTCCTAGGTATCTTACGGTTTTGGGTGCAATTGGAAAGGGGAATGATTCCTCTATATCTCTTTCTGCTGCTTCATTATTGGTGTATAGAAATACATCTGATTCTGTACATTTATTTTATGTCCTATGTCTTGAAAGAGCCCAATTTCCATTCACCGATGAAGGATAAAGAAGATGTGGTATATATACACAATGGAATACTATTCGGTGATCAAAAAGAATGTAATCTTTCCATTTGCAACACCACGGATGGAACTAGAGGATATTATGCTAAGTGAAATAAGTCAGAGTAAGACAGATATCATATGATTTCACTCATATGTGACATTTGAGAAACAGATAAACAAAAAGGTGAAGGGAAGGAAAAATAAGATAATAACACAGAGGGAGGTGAACCACAAGAGGCTCATAAATACAGAAAACAAACTGAGGGTTAGTGGAGGGGAGATGGGTGGCAGGATGGGTTAAATATGTGTTGAGCAGTTAAGTAGGGCATTTTTTTGAGATGAGCACTGGGTGTCATATGTAATAGATCAATCACTGGGTTCTACTCCTGAAGCCATGTCTACACTGTATAACCAACTTGAATTTCAATTTTAAAAAATCTGATAAAAAAAGATTATTGTCCAAAGGGGAAAATGTTAGATCATAACACAATATTTAGGTTAATTTATTTTAATTCTTCACAAAGAAATATTGATGTTATATCCAATTTCAAATAAATTTTTCAAAACATATTTTCTCATTATAGGACATAAATTTAGAATAAACTCATGTGATTACCTCAGACAAATCAATTTACCTCTCTGAGCTGCAGTTACCTCATTTCTCCTTCAAGTTACTCTTTCATTTTTTATTCATTCTTTCCCTCATTTATAAACATCTGAGTAGTTATCAGATGCCAGGCACTGCTCTAGAATTCTGGGATACCTGAAAGAAAAAAAATTACCTGGTACTTTCATTCTATTGGGAATAATAATAATACCTAATTAATATTAATTTAATATAGAGCAAATAAGGTGTTAAGTATGGAGAATAATCTGTCTCTGCTCCCTACCCCAATAATTTTCTTTCTCGGTTTTCTGATAGTTTTCTTCATACAAACTTTTAAATTTGTAATTAGATTTAGTTTTTTATGTACTGGAGCCAAGAAGCTGTATCATTTAGCTCCACATTTCTAGTCAGCATTTGAATGAATAAAGTAATGAATGATGCAGAGTAGGCATTCAATTCTAGGACTGAAAATAGGATTCTGTCCAAACAGGTACACATGCAAGAACGATGCATTTTCACCTATCAAACCAGTATACTTTCTGTGTAATTTCTGATAGAGTCTAAAACAAAAGTAGGGATGAATCCAAAGTTTGATTTATGCTATACCATTAAAGGCTCACTCTTTATCAGTAGGTGGTATTTAAAATCAGACACCAAATTTAACAAGAATGTATTTCTTTTCATTATGGTATAGACTATTTGAGCAGCAGACCTGTCTGCAATTTGGAATTCAGCACTGTGTAGATGAAGTATCTTATTTAAGATAAATTGATATATTTATCAATATGCATTCTATTGTCATTACCTAAAAGATTAATCTGGTATCAATTACCAGGAATTTTACTATGCCACATGCTTAGTGTTCCTATTATTTCCCCTTTGAGAAAGAGAAGCATATACTTTATTAATAAGCAAAACTTAATTAAAGAATGGTGACTTAGAAAATATGCAATAAAATATGAAAGAGTTTTATAGCACCAACTTTTCATTTCATTGGTTATCTCTATATCTGTTCTATTCTCTACTTTGTGTTATTTATTTTCTATTCTTGTCTAATCTTCATATTTATTTTCTTCTACCAGCTTTGGGTTTAGTTTGCTTTTCTTTTTCTGGTTCCTTGAGGAGCGGCTAGGTTATTGATTTGAGATCTTTTTTAATACAGGCACAGACAGCTACAAATTTCTCTGAGCATGTCTTTGCTGCATGCCGTAAGTATTGGTATGTTATGTATTCATCTGCTTTCATTTCTAAATATTTTCCATTTTCACTTGTGATCTCTTCATTGACCCACTGAGTGTCTAAGAATACACTGTTTACCTTCCACCTACTTGAGAATTTTCCAATTTTCCTTCTGTTACTCATTTCTAACTTCGTCCGTTGTGCTCAGAGAAGATATTTTGAATGATGTTTATCTTTGAGACTTGTTCCGTGTAACATATGATCTATTCTGGAGAATGTTCCAGGTACACTTGAGAAGAATGTGCATTCAGCTGCCATTAGATAGAGGATTCTATATATGTCCATTAGGTGTAGTTGCTTTCTGGTGCTATTCAAGTCCTCTATTTTCTATTGATCCTCTGTCTAGATGTTGTATCTGTTATTGAAAGTGATGCATTAGAGTCTCAACTCTTATTGTAGAACTATTTCTCCCTTTACTTCTGTCAGTGTTTAGTTCATATATTTTTGGATTCTGTTGTTTTGGCATGCATGTTTATAATTATTATGTATATGATGAATTGACCCTGTCATCAATATATAATATCCTTTGTCTTTTGTAACACTGCAGCCACCCCAACTCTCCTTTTGTTACTACTATTTGCATGGAATATCTTTTTCCATCCTTTCAGTTTCAAGCTATTTGTGTCTTTTTTGTAGTGAATTTTAATTCACTTCTCATTAGGTAGAAATACATATATTATTTTTGTGGTTTTTATCATATTTAACATCTGAAATTTATAAAATTCCAGTTTAACTTGATACCAATTTAGCTTGAAAAGCATACGAAAAATGTGGCTTTCATACAGCTCCACCTCACCCCACTTTATGCTTTGTTGTACAAACACTTCTATATACATGTTGTGGCCAATAGTAAAGATTTGTAATTATTTTTATTCCTTTGTCTTTTCAATCTTGTATTAAATAAAAAGTGGAGTTATAAACCACATATACAATAATACTGGTGTTTATATTTGCCTGATGTATTTATCTTTTAACAGAGATCCCTGGGTTACTAAGTAGTGTCTAGTTTCCTATGATTTCAACCAAAGGACTCTGTATAGCATTTCATATAGGGCAGATCTAGTGACAATTAATTCCTGCAGCTATTATTTATCTCAAAAAGTCTTAATCTCTCCCTCATATTTGAAGGATGGTTATAAGTGAAAGAATTGCTGGTTAACATGTTTTCTGTTGTTTTCTCTCAGCACTTTCAATATGTCATGCACTATCTTCTGGCTTCCATAGTCTGATCAGAAATCAGCTGTTAATCTTTTTGAGGATCCTTATACATGATGAGTCACTTCTCCCTTGCTTTAATGATTGAAGGCTTATAGTGTCCATTTCATTCAGGATGTTCAGTATTATTTTTTGCAAAGACTGTATTCCTTACCATGTATGGACACTGAAGCCTCATCTTCTAAGTTTTTGTTCAGCTAGTACATTGCTAGAGATTTTCTTGAACACAAGTAACTAAAAATAACTAAACAAATAACACCTCCCCCAGCTTTTACAGATTGGCTGAGTGCCCAGGCACTCTTTCAACACTTAGCCAGGCTTATACTGAGCTTAGGAATCAGGTAGAAGTGGAAAAATCAGTCTTCTCACGTCCTTTTTGAGAATGCTTCCTGCTGTAAGTGCATGAACTTCCAAACCCCACCATATAGAATAGTACTTTGAATGTTCTAATTCCCCAAAGAATTTCTTCCCAGGTTTTGCTTCTGGGCCTTAGGCAATTAAAACATACTACAAC
The DNA here is from genome assembly GCF_016509475.1 of Prionailurus bengalensis. NCBI lineage: Eukaryota > Metazoa > Chordata > Mammalia > Carnivora > Felidae > Prionailurus > Prionailurus bengalensis. The sequence continues at coordinate 30,863,014 of NC_057353.1, read as the reverse complement.
CTTTTGTCCCAGGCATCTGTGAACTGTCATTTCATTTGCAATGTTTCCAAGTGATTCTCACCACTTTTCTGGCCTGAGGTCTGAGTTGGTTGAAACAGACACAAATGCCTTGTGTTAGTCTTTTAGATAGGTTAGAAAATACACAGGCAATAATTTGTGAACAGGGTGTGGTCTGCTTCTTCTGGAACCAAGGAAGATACTCCTGCACTGGGAAAGCAGGCTTCTCTCTTCAAGACTGGAGGGGGTAGGGCAAAGTCAAGTTAAAACACCACAAAGTTTTCCTACAAGATTGCAAGTTGCTTTTTCCTTGGTCCATCATTCATTTGGTTGCTCTACATCTTTGACGGTTTCCCCAAGTTCTGACAAAGGTGGCCCAAACAGTTTTTGCTTACCTTTCAATGTTTCTCTGAGGAGGAAGAGAGCTTAGAGCTGCCTACTCCTCCATTTTGCTGGCATAATACTTTATTTTAGGAAGAAAAGCTAAACAGGAAAAAAACATGGGAGAGTATACTATCAGAAGGCAGTCCAGTCAGAAGGCACGGTGACAATTAGCACAACTGACTTGCTCAAAGGTGTCTTTAAGACCAAATTATGGGTATATTGTATTTTAGGGGAGAGTAAATTAATGCTACTTTTGTGTTCTGTTTGTCCATTACTCTGAGAAGATCAGCCTGGTGTAAATTATGTCCTAGTGATACACACTTTATTTTGATTATGTTGATGGGCTAAAGACTACTTGTAAATTATTTAACACAATAATTTCACTGTTTCCTGACATGTACTGTGCCTGATATATTCTGTTTGCCTCTGAGATTCACCCTGCACTTATGTCTCTGAAGCTTAACTTTTATAAGTCACATCACAAGACACCCATGAGCTCAAGGTTCCTGAAAATAGGGAAATCCTTTCCAAAGACCCATGGGAGCAGATACTAGAACATTTATTTCCTTGCTTCCTTACTTTAAGTCTGCCTATGACCTTCAACCAAACGAAACTTTGCTTTCCAAGTTAGCCCTCTCTATTTCCTTTTGAGGTTCCAGAAATGTCCTCTCCTCAAGCTCATCAAAAAGGGCTAGGGGAGATAAAAACCACTCTTATTAGCTTGGGAGTCCTGCTTTCTCATGTAGTTTTCTTGTATCTTCCCTATTTTATATTTAGTCCTTTTATTAAACTCTCCTTCAATTATCTTAATTTTAACTTGCTGTCTGTTTCCAGCTGAGACCATGACTGATAAACATACTAAGTACAAGTCTTTGAAACTTAATATTTTAATTATCCATAAAGATAGCTCCAGGAATAAAAACATCAAAAAGATAAATACCCAGCATTCCTTTTAGGAGAGCCTTATAAAGTTGTTTAGTAACAAAATTATAAAACACATTCTAAACCTCATCAAGACTATACATTCTCTATCTCCCTAAATGCAAATGTGTCTAATTAAACATTTATATTTATAGCTACACTGTAATTATATTACCCATAACTGTATTTGCTGATTTAACAAGATATACTATACCCTGCCAGCATATTAAAAACAGTTTCAAATTAATAAAATAATTGTATTTTTCTAGTTGAATAGTATATAGAAATACCTGTAAAATATATTTTCTGTAAGTGATATTATACTTTGAGCAATAATAAAAATCTATTAAACAAATACAGATTCAGGCATGTGGAATATTACTTCTAAATTAAAATAAAAAGAAAGAAACATAACTTCATTCTACACTGGGGTTTTTAAGGTCACATAAGTTTATCTCAGTTTAATTAGAATTTGAGATCCAATTTCAGGGTATATTTGGCAGGTTTAAAATCATATTTGGAGAAACGATAAAATGAACATTTGAGAAATATTTTGAGATAATCATCTTAAAAGTGTGTAAAATAAGATACAAGATTAAGTTACTGACAACTGTATAAGTGATGCTATTTTACTTAAAATAACTAAGGATATGGGGTGCCTGGATGGCTCAGTCAGTTAAGCGCCTTCCTTCAGCTCAGGTCATGATCTTGCAGCCCATGAGTTCAAGCCCCATGTCAGGCTCTGTGCTGACAGCTTGGAACCTGCTTGGGATTCTCTCTCTCCTCTCTCTCCTTTCTCCTCTCTCCTCTCTCTGCCCCTACCCTGTTTGTGCTTTCTCTCAAAATAAATAAACTTCAAATAAAATAAAATAAAAACTAAGGATAGGGGGATCTGGGTGGCTCAGTTGGTTAAGCAAGTGAGTCTTGATTTCAGCTCAGGTCATGATCTCATGGTTCCTGAGTCAAGCCCCAGGTCGGACTTGGAGTGACAATGCAGAGCCTGCTTGGGATTTTCTCTACCCACCACCCCCGCCCCCTGTCTGTCCCTCCCCTGCTCACTCATGCATGCTCTCTCTCTCAAAATAAAATGAACTTTAAGTAAATAAGTAAATAAATAAATAAATAAATAAATAAATAAATAAAATAACTAAGGATAAGCTGACTGAGTTCTAAGGACAAATTAAAGTAACAGAGACAAGTAGGGAATCAAAAATTACAATGTGGGCTCAAACAATGTCTGAAAATAAACTGTAAGAATAATGATAATTATTAAGACTGTTAATCATATACAAGAATTAGCTAGTATAAAACTTGAGAAGGATACATGCCCAGTGGAGTTCAGAAAACTGATCACCACTTTGTGTACTCTAAATTTTCTTGGGCATTTCTTGTATTTTATTTCACCAATTATAGATTTCGGGACTGGGCAACATATGCTTAAATTTTACAGGCAAAAAAAAAAAAATAGGTACTGTTTGAAAAGTACCAAGATATTAAAGTTTCAACTCACATTCTCACTTATCATTAATTATTTTTTTCTGGCATGCTTCACCATGGATTCCCACTTCCATTTTGGCAGCGTCTATGGTAGACCTGCAATTATAGCTATTGAAAAGCATGTGTAACTCTATTCTAAGGTGGAAGGTTCCTTATGGGAAGCACCTAACTCAATTATCTTTGCTTGGTCCCAGTACTCAACACATGGTTTGTACAGAGAAAGCAGTCAAGAAATTGTTAAATTGAAACATCATGTTGCTAAAAGAGTGAAAATCATCATAAAATAAAGATATCAAATCTATTATTTTTGGAATATTTCCCTTTCATTTAATATTCCCTGTCACTTGCCAGAAATAAAACTGATCTACTAGTAGATGAGAGAGAATAGTGGGTTTAAAATACAATGATAGATGGTAATCCTTCCTCAACTACTATATAATTTAAAAAATGTAGATAAACCACAATATTTGATTTGCTGAGATGACGTTTCTTTACTTACAAAATTAAGGAATCCAGAATTAGACTGGGACTGAATATTTGTAAAATGTTTGCTTGATAGTATTAAGGTAATATATTTTAATGAATGCAAATCAATTCATAACATTTTAATTCTAATATATGCATTTGAGGTCATATTTTACAGGTTTGTGGTAATTTTATGAACTATATATTTGCATGTTTAGCATATATTACATGATATTGTTGACTTGTTGCTAAAGTTAAAATCCTGATAAAAAAATAATAAAACATAAATCTGATTACATTGCATGAAAGGATATGTGTATTTAAAGATTGGATATATATATATATATATATCATAATTAAAATGAATTGTTTTAACTTGTTTAATGTAATCTGTTTTAATATAATTCATTTTCAATAGATGATCTAGAAGTACTTCTAATACTGATTCCTGATATCAAGTATAGTGCCTTTACCTAGATAACTTATGCATACATTAAAAAACTGGTTTCTTCACAAAGACTGTGTTCAACATGAACATTAAAAATCAAGTTTTTTTAAAAAACCCTAGGGGCGCCTGGGTGGCTCAGTTGGTTAAGCGTCCAACTTCGGCTTAGGTCATGGTCTCACGGTCTGTGGGTTCGAGCCCCGAGTCGGGCTCTGTGCTGACAGCCTGTTTCAGATTCTATGCCTCCCTCTTCCTCTGACCCTCCCCTGTTCATGCTCTCTCTCTCTCTCTCTGTCTCAAAAATAAATAAATGTTAAAAAAAAAAATTAAAAAAATAAATAAATAAAAAATAAAAAACCCTAAAAAAACTGTATATTTAAAATCTAGTTCACCTTATTCACCACCACTTCAAATACAAATATACATTGCTTTCACTAGCCACTTGGTAATATCCCAAATTAAAACAAGACAATTATGGGGCGCCTGGGTGGCGCAGTCGGTTAAGCGACCGACTTCAGCCAGGTCATGATCTCGCGGTCCGTGAGTTTGAGCCCCGCGTCAGGCTCTGGGCTGATGGCTCAGAGCCTGGAGCCTGCTTCCGATTCTGTGTCTCCCTCTCTCTCTGCCCCTCCCCCCTTCATGCTCTGTCTCTCTCTGTCCCAAAAATAAATAAACGTTGAAAAAAAAATTTAAAAAAAACACAAGACAATTATTACATATTCTATATATTATCTATTATGCATTCTTCTTTTAGTGTTTGCCTTCTAGAACAGACAGGAACCATGACTTTAACTCACACTTTATAGTCTAAGATCATCAATGGGAACTCTAATTGTTCTTACCACCAGAACTTAGGTTTTCTCTGTCTGAAGAGACTTATCATCTCTGAGTAAAATAACAACAGAATGAATTTGGGGGGTGGGGGTGGTCAAGAGTCAGTTTTTATTTTTAGTTTACCAGGTAGGTGTACTCTATGTTTGATGAGACAGTTAATAAACACTGTTCTTACCCTCTTCATATCTGTTTCCATCATATTAGGAAAAGAGGGATCTCAAAATATTGTGGAAAGCTATAAAATTACTTCCTCAACATTCTTGAAGAAAACTAATATTTAAATTTTTAAGCCTGCTAGTAATACATTTGTCTTAGACTCTTTGGGCTGCTATAACAAAAAGCCATAGATTGGGTAGCTTTATAAATAACATAAGTTAATTTCTCACAGTTCTGGAGGCTGGGAAGTCCAAGATCAAGGCATTGGCAGATTTGGTGCCTGGTGAGAGCCTACTTCCTGGTTCATAGGCAGTTGTCTTCTCTCTGTACCTTCACATGGTGCAAGAGGCAAGGGAGCTCTCTGAAGTTTCTTTTTTAAGGGCACTAATCTCATTCATGAAGGGTCCATCCTAATGAACTAATCACATCCCAAAGGTTCCGATACCATCACATTGGGAGTTATGATTTGACAGAGTAATTTGGAGGGAACACAAACATTCAGTCTATAGCAATATTTTAATAAGAACCACAGCACATTTTGGAGGAAAAACTTCTTTGATTAAGTATCATAAATCATTTTTGTGGAAAACAAAGAATGGCTTCAAAAAGTGATCCTTTACTTCTACAGTGAACACTGGACTTCCTGCTGAAGAGCCCCTTGACTTTCTCCATTTGTGTGCATCAGTGAGCAATTTTAAATGAGATAAAATCTAGTCCATATAACAATATCGCACTGAGTTCAAAGACCTATCAAGGCTGGGTGGAATTCAAGTGCCAGTGTCTAATAAGAGGATGGGATATCAAACTAGTAGGTGAACTGCAGCCAAAGAGTTAATTGCCTGGGCACTGGCAGAATTGATCCTGGATTACTCCAAAGAGTCTACAGAATACAGGAAAGACACAAGGAACAGAACACTAGTTCACTTGTTAGAAAAATAATCCTTTTATGGTTTGGACAATTTAAACTCCCCTATAATGGGAATTCTTTTTTTTTTAATATAGGTATCATAAAATACTTTCAAATGTTCACTGGCATCTTCAGAACTCTTTTAAAACTATTTTTGGTTCACTAAATGTGAAGTAGATAAATCAGAACATAGAGTGCATGGGTCAAAACACATTTCTTGAACTATAAAAATGGGATTCTAACCAAAAGTATTAAACATCAAAGACCATTATTCTGTATTCATAGATTGATTCAACAGAGAATATAGTTATACAATATCTATGAAGAACTAGTGAGATGATGCTTTATTCTTAGGTATCTAAAATACAGTCATGGCTAATTTACAGTGCCATATTTCTTATAAACATGGGAAAAAATTAACAGATCATGTAATATTGTTTAATCACTGTTCTGTATTCTATAAAAGTGCAAATTCATTAAGTAGATATTGGATATTTTCCCTTCACTGCTAATACATATCATCATTTACATTAATTCCTCAGGGATATTATCAAGTAGTTGTTTGGAAGGCATCTTCAATTTTTTGAAAGTATTATGCTTAAAATAACCCAACAATTAAAAGAGCCTGAAACTCACTTGAATACCAAAAGGTTCAGACTTAATTCTCTCCAATGTGTGGAAGTTGTGAATTTAATTTAGTTAAACCACTGAACTGCATGATTTTCTTTTTCTAAAATGATGGGTACCTTTAGTTGAACTGGACAAACATCCATAAAATTCAAAATTATAAAATTATTTACCTATTATTTATAGATTTTTCATGAAAAAAAGTAAATTCATGTAAATTCATTAAGATGTAAGAGATTCCTTCCTGTTATGGGTTTAATAGGGGTTTGGGGGAATTCTGAACTTACAGCAGAGCACAAATATCCAACACTTTGAGATGTCTTCTACTTAAGTTTACTATGTATCTAAATGAGTCTCATAAATGCATGTTTTTTTCATAAGTATCAACAGGGCCTCTCACACTCCACAGCCAGAGGAGGACTTCCCTGGACACTCAAAGCTTCCTGGCCTCTTTCACTCACTAAATCAAACCCCATAGACTTCTTTAGTGGAAGCAGATTCTTTTCAAATATATTAGCTTAAAAATGCCCTTAAACTTAAACTTCCTCACTGATTACTTACAAAAATCTAGCCCTTCAAGAGAAGCTACTAGTATTTGTCTTTTATAGAGCCTTACCTCTTCTAATGTCCATATCTACAGAACTTGTCTCAGACTATCTTTTTTAAATAAATTCTTTTTAATGTTTATTTATTTTTGAGAGAGAGAGACAGAGCAAGAATAGGGGACAGACAGAGAGATTGGGAGAAAGAATTTGAAGCAGGCTCCAGGCTCTGAGCTGTCAGCACAGAGCCTGACATGGGGCTCGAACCCATGGGGTGGACTGCGAGATCATGGCCTGAGCGGAAGTCTGATGTTTAACCGACTGAGCCACTCAGACACCCCTCAGACTGTCCTTCAATCCTGTACTTTACCTCTTCCAATACATTCTGCTTAATGTTACTGTGGACACTCCAAGAACACTACTGGGCACTTAATGCTTTCTTGCAAACCACAAGCACTAAATGCTTTTTCTTTGAAAAAAGGCTCCAAAGAGCTTTGTTGGCAACTTCACAGAGAGTAAATCATCTGGACTGTCAAATCTGTTGAACAAGTTCCTCAGGTCATTCACAGACACTAAGAAACAGCAAGTTACTCCCGTTTCAACTCTTCTCACTCTGGCCCATGGCTTCTCTGCTGTTGCTGAGGTGCAAGCTTCAGCAGGTAATGCTCATGATCACACACATACCAGACACCCAGCTCCTTCCCTCTCCCTGTGTGTTATGCCTTGCTCTAGGAACCAGCCTCCTTTGAAGGAGCCAAGTAACCATATGGAGGAGAATACAGCTCATGCCTCAAGAATAACTTTGTGAAAAGAAGATATACATCTGGATGTCTTCTTTAGAGAAGTGTCTATTCATGTCTTTTGTCCATTTCTTCACTGGATTGTTTTTTGGGTGTGGAATTTGGTGAGCTCTTTATAGATTTTGGATACTAGCCCTTTGTCTGATATGTCATTTGCAAATAACTTTTCCCATTCCGTCGGTTGCCTTTTAGTTTTGTTGATTGTTTCCTTTGCAGTGCAGAAGCTTTTTTATCTTCTTGAGGTCCCAATAGTTCATTTTTGCTTTTAATTCCCTTGCCTTTGGAGATGTGTCCAGTAAAAATTGCTGCAGCTGAGGTCAGAGAGGTTTTTTCCTGCTATATCCTTTAGGGTTTTGATGGTTTCCTGTCTCACATTCAGGTCCTTTATCCATTTTGAGTTTATTTTTGTGAATGGTGTAAGAAAGTGGTCTAGTTTCATTCTTCTGCATGTTGCTGTCCAGTTCTCCCAGCACCATTTGTTAAAGAGACTGTCTTTTTTCCATTGAATATTCTTTCCTGCTTTGTCAAAGATTAGTTGGTCATACTTTTGTGGTACAATTCTGGAGTCTCTATTTTATTTCATTGGTTTATGTGTCTGTTTTTATGCCAATACCATGTTGTGTTGGTTATTACAGCTTTGTAGTAGAGGCTAAAGTCTGGGATTGTGATGCCTCCAACTTTGGTCTTCTTCTTCAAAATTACTTTGGCTATTTGGGGTCTTTTGTGGTTCCAAACAAATTTTAGGATTGCTTATTCTAGCTTTGAGAAGAATGCTGGTGCAATTTTGATTGGGATTACACTGAATGTGTAGGTTGCTTTGGGTAGTATTGACATTTTAACAATATTTATTCTTCCAATCCATGAGCAAATAGATCTACCCTATGACCCAGCAATAGCACTGCTAGGAATTTGCCCAAGGGATACAGGAGTGCTGATGCATAGGGGCACTTGTACCCCAATGTTTATAGCAGCACTTTCAACAATAGCCAAATTATGGAAAGAGCCTAAATGTCCATCAACTGATGAATGGACAAAGAAATTGTGGTTTATATATACAACGGAATACTACATGCCAATGAGAAAGAATGAAATATGGCCTTTTGTAGCAATGTGGATGGAACTGGAGAGTGTTATACTAAGTGAAATAAGTCATATAGAGAAAGACAGATACCATATGTTTTCACTCTTATGTGGATCCTGAGAAACTTAACAGAAGACATGTGGAGGGGAAGGGAAAAAAAAGTTAGACAGGGAGGGAGCCAAACCATAAGAGACTCTTAAAAACTGAGAATAAACTGATGGTTATGGGGGGGTGGGAGGGAGGGGAAAGTGGGGGATGGGCATTGAGGAGGGCACCTGTTGGGATGAGCATTGGGTGTTGTATGGAAACAATTTGACAATAAATTTCATGTTAAAAATAAAAATAAAAATAAAGAAGATATACAAATGATAGTCTTTTCTCTCCTTTGTCCAACTATTTATAAAATGAAGAAATTTCCTTTGCCTCTATCAAGACTTCTTATGAGATCAACCGCCAGTTAACCTGTTCTAAAACTGTGACCAGCTGAATAATGCACTCCCTTAAATAGCTGCTATTTTTCTTCTCTGTTTCACCCTAAAGGTATCTTCTCTCCTATTTCCCTGGTATTGTGCTCCCTACTGAAGTATTAGCACCCAGGTTTTGGCATGGGCTGAAAAATGCACCCAACCAGTAAGTTATTTTTTTAAATACATCAGTAATGTATTTATAGATTATATAATATATACTACTACTTTCAGTGAAAAGTATAAAATATACATAAATATTATGTGTTATTGAGAATCCAATCTCTTTCTGTTCTCTCACCCAAGGTTCTCTCATCCTCAAGGTTTAGTTTCAATACATCATGTCCTAGTGTGTATATTATAGCTTACGATATCACTTGTACATTTCAGCTAATGGAAAGGAAATGAATGGGAAAGAATTAACACAACTATTCTCATAAACATGAATGAGACGTTACATACATACCTTTCTCTCATATCCCATAACCGGCACTTAGTCATAATGCTTTACTTATCTCCAAGACAAATTTGAAAATACAGTCTTCCAATGCATATACTGTCAACTTATCTCTGAAAGGGCACCAAGAATACATAATGGGGAAAAGACAGTCTATTCAATAAATGTTATTGGAAAAACTGGTTATCTCCACATGAGAAACAAAGCAAGGAAGGAAGGGAGGGAAAGGAGGGAGAGAGAGAAGGAAGGGAAAGAAATTGGACCCTTATATTACACCATACACAAAAATCAACTCAAAATGGATTAGAGATTTAAATGTAAGATTCGAGCTGTAAAACTCCTACAAGAAAACATACAGAGAAAGCTCTTTGATACTGGTCTTGGCACAGTTTTTAGGATATGATACCATAAGTAGAGGCAACCAAAGTAAGTAAATAGGACTACATCAGATTAAAAAGCTTCTGCACAACTACTGGTGGAAATGTAAACTGGTACAGCCATTGTGGAAAACAGTATGAAGTTTCCTCAAAAACTTAGAATAGAAATACCATATAGTCCAATAATTCTAATACTGGGTATTTATGTAAAGAAAACAAAAACACTATTTTGAAAAGATATATGCACCTCTATGTCTATTGCAGCATTATAATACATCCAAGATATAGAAGCAGTCTAAGTGTCCATTGATAGACAAATGGATAATGAGAACTTGCTATACACACACAAACACACACACACACAATAGAATATTACACAGCTATAAAAAAGGATGCGACCTTGCCATTTGTGACAACATGGATGGATCTAGAGGGTGTTATGCTAAGTAATATAAATCAGACCCAAAAAGATAAATACCATATGATTTCATTCATATGTGGAACCTAAAAAAACCCAGAATAAATAAATAAATAAACAAACAAACAAGCAAAAGGCAAAATCAGAATTACAAATACAGAGAACAGACTGATGATTGCCAGGAGATGGGTGGGTGGGAAAAATGGATGAAGGGGAATAGGAGATACAAGCTTCCAGTTATGGAATGAATAAGTCACAGGAATAAAAGGCATAACATAAGGAATATAGTCAATGATATTGTAAGAACTTTTTGATAAAGATGATAGCTACACTTGTAGGAAGCATAGCATAACATATATAGAAACTGAATCACAACGTTGTACACCTGCAACTAATGTAATATTGTGTTTTAGCTATGTTCAATATTAAAATTAAAAAGCACAGCAAAGAAAGTAATCAACAAAATGAAAGACAACCTACAGAATGAAAGAAAATATTTGCAAATAATGCTTCATATAAAGGGTTAAATTCAAGATCTATTAAAAAACTCATGTAACTCAATAACAAAAAATAACCCAAATAAAAAATTCACAAAGTATCTGAAACATTTTTCTGAAAAAAGCATATAAATAGCCAACACATATATGCAAAGGTACTCAGGGAAATGTAAATCAAAACTACAATGAGATATCCCCTCATACTGTTAGAATCGCTATTATTGAAAAACCAAAAGATACTAAGCATTGGTGAGGATGTGGAGAAAACAGAACCAACCTTACATGTTAGTGGGAATGTATGCATTAGTGCAAATGTAAACTGGTACCACCATTATGGAAAACATTAGGGAGATTTTTCAAAAAATTAAAAATAGAACTACCATATGATCCAGCAATCCTACCTCCAGATGTTTATTCAAAGGAATTAAAGTCAAGATCTTGAAGAGATACCTGCTCTCCTATGTTTATTACAGCATTATTCACAATAGGCAAGACATATACAGTATATATAGACATACGATGGAATATTATCCACCCTTAAAAAATGAAGGAAATCCTACCATTTGTGACATGGATGGTCCTGGAGGACATCATTCTAACTGTAATAACCTATGCAAAAAAAGGCAAATGCTGTATGATCTCACTTATCTGTGGAATCTAAAATAGTTATAGTCATAGAAGCAAAGAGTAGAATGGTAATTATCAGGGTTTGGGGAGTGGGAGAAATGGAGAGATGGTCAAAGAATAAAAATATCAGTTCTGTAAAATGAGTAAGTTCTGGAAATCTATTGCACATAGTATAGTGACTTTAGATAATAATACTGTATCCTATACTTGAAATTTGCTGAAAGTATATCCTATGTATTCTCGCCACACTCACATACAAGACACACACACACACACACACACACACACAGTAACTATGCGAGATAACAGATTTGCTAACTAGCTTGATTGTGGGGATTATTTCAGAATGTATATGTATATCAAATCATTAATGTGTATACTTTAAATACGTACAATAAAAAAAGAAAATGTACCTTTAGCTGAGAGGAAACATGCCCAACTGAAATGTGTAAATCCTTTTAATAGTGAAAGAAAGTGAAATTACTGTAAAGAGATAAAGTACCTCTGCCATAGTCTCCACCAACCACCCTTATACCCATACACATATTTTCCCTAGGGAGTCCATCCAAAGTCCTACCAAATAATGGTGTCCAGGGCAGAGTCCAAGATTTCTGGACCTTCTGATCAGTCTGGATGTGGTTTCTTGTGGTCTGATTGCCTAAAAACAAGCAAACAAAAAACGATAAACACAATAATTAATTCCAATGATTATTATACAGAATGAATAACACACAACAGTGAATGGTCTCAAACAGTTACAAAATCTCGCCAAGCAGTTACTGTGAAAACTGCCTGCTTTGACAGTGGTTAGGTTTCCTTAGTGAACACATCTGCCACAATCTTGTTCTGCTCTTTGCAAGGAATGTCTTTGCCCATTGTTTTCCAAACCATTTGCCTTTGCTCTCAGAACTTTAATTTTATAACAGTTTGGAAAAAACATCTACATAATAATAGTACCATTGAAATGTAAAATGCATTAAATAATTAAGTTATTCTGAATGAGAAAGAGAAAAAAAGGTCATTAGGTAAACACTGGTTTTTCAAAATTCTTTGGAAAGCACTATAAAACAAAGTAGAATTAAAATTGCTTTAAGTTAGTTCCCTTTAGAGAAGTTATCCAAATTTGTTTCTGTATTTCAATTTTAAGCTTTCTCCTGCCCCAAATCAGGCATTATCAACCCCATTTAGAGATTATACAATGATCAATAGTTTCTCTCTATATTAGAAAGCTCAATTTAGAAAAAATTGCGTAAAATTCCTATACAAATAGCAAAAATATATTTAAAAAAACATACAATGAAAATTTTAAAACCTAACTGAAACACATACAAAGCCATAAATTAGTTGGCAGATATTTTTAGGAGGCAGAAATAGCAATGAAGCAATGGAGATATCAAATTTCTCCAAATTAAACCATGTTCAATCAAAATCATAAAAGAATTTCTATGGGCTGGTTCAATGACGTTTTTTAAAATTCATCTTGAAACAAAAATTCTAGAAGTATCTAAAGCAAACATATTTGAAGACATTTTTGAAAAATATGGAAATAAATATCTCTGCAGTTAAGAAGGCCATAAAATGTACAAAGGAGGTTGAAGACTTAAAAGAACAGATCTTAGTTGCAGAACATTAGGCTAACAAGGATGGGTGATTAATCAATTTTTTTTCTGGACACATGGAAAATAATTAGTCATCTGTGATTTAGCAGACAATGCATAAACACCAGATGTTTCTATCCTGCTGTACCACCATACAAATGACGTTCTTTATTGAAATACCTTAAATGGAATTAAACTTAAAGAATTTAATAGGGTGATTTCATCTTTACATTAAAAATAAAAAAAATCCTGCCATAACGGTAGCATTTTGAATTAATATGAACAGATCAATTCACTGTTTTACACCATTAAGTTTTGAAAAGACTATTATCAGTTAGTTCTTACTTAATTCTATTTTTATTATATCTTTAATATATCTTATATTTAAGGTGCTTTGATGAGATAACACGAAGAGCCCTGAGAATAAAAATATGTAGATTATAGATTTGTCTGAAAGCAAGTTCAATGGCTTCTAATCAAAAATAACTTTTTGAGTTTACAATGTCATATATTTAAGATCTATATATCCTATTATAGACAAATCAATTAAATGGCATTAGTATGATATGTTCAAATATGATTTTCAAAGTATACATCACCTCTTAGGAATTTGGTTTATAATGATGGTATATCACTGTCACCACCACCATTAATGCTTTGAGGCACACATCTTACTTTCTAAAGTCCAAAAGCAACTCATTGCTAAATAGTAAGTATCACAATCTGCTCTATATTACTGATATACTTACATATTTTATTCTTTTTATTATCCTTTGAATAATTGATATATGCAAAAGTATATACAACACACAAGTAATTAATTGTTAAAGTAAAAAGAAATGAACACTTGTGAACACATCACTTAATACAAAAACAAAATATTATCAAATACAATATGCTTCTTAGCTTTGCTTGTTTTCAAGCTTCATAATAATTGTGTATGCAGTATGCAGTGTTTTGGGACTTACATCTTTACAAGCTCCATTATTTTTTCATGATTCATATATGTTACTGTATAGTGGGGTAGACAGTAACATTATTATATGTTTACTTATTTTTTCACGTACACTTAAAGACTTTCTTTTTTGACATAAAATGGACATACATTACACTGGACATATTTAAACTATGTAATTTGATAAGCTTCAATGTATGGACACAATCCTGGAACAATCATCTCATTGTGATAGAACAGGAATGACTCTCAGACAGCTGATCCAAGAACCATGGAGAACAATGGACTGTAGAGTCACTCCTTGGAGAAAAATTGGAGCTTAAATCAAGAAACATTCCCCAACCTAAGAGTAGTAGAACCTGGCAGCCTTAATGCAGGTGGATTTCATAACTACTACATACTAGTGCTATATATTTCCAACTCTCTCCCCTGTGGATGGCAGTGTGTCTAATAGCTAAATCATAAAACTACTGTCCATTATTTGTGTGGAAAGCAGAAAACTTATCTTTTAATTTTATAGGTCCCCTGATAAGTAAGAATAACTTCCAAGGAGACCCATTTGGACCTGATATGATAGTCAAGTCTTTGAGCCTGATACCATGATTGGATGATTCATCTGAGTACCTTAAAAGATAATAAATTTTTAAATTTCTTTCATATTACATTTGGGAGACAAATAATTAACGTCAAAGAACTGACTACGGTACATTGAGTGGCATTAATGGCCCCAGTTGCTATCTCCCCACATCCTTGTCCTTTGTCCTCTAATTCTGTAGTCTTTCCCAAATGTTTTCACTTGGTTTTCTATGCTTGTTGTGAGTATATAGTCAGAAAACCTACTGGAAGGAGCTAGACTTCTGAAGGAAGGTATTCTCCCTAGCAAAGCCAAGCTATCCTGGCTGAGAATATCTTAGCCATCCAGCCCTAAATTCAACACTCTGGCAGACTTTAAATGATCTAATACACAACATACGAAAAGAAAACACTCAAATTTTTAGAAAAAAAATGCAGAAAAACATTTTCATAAACTTAGGATAAGAAAAGAATGTTTGAACAGGTTATAATTTATGCTAATCATAAAAGAAGTAACTAATAAATTGGACAGTATTAGAATTTAAAACTTTTGTTCATCACAGAACACTATTAAGGTAGTGAAAAAGCAAGCCACAGCCTGGGAGAAGGTATTTGCCTGGGAGAAGGTATTTGCCTGGGAGAAGGTATTTCAATTTCTTCAGTTATCAATAAAATGCAACAAAAATTAAAAGCACAAAAAATATCACCAGAAAGACTAAAACCAAAAAAATAAAAATTAGTCAATACTGTTTTGATAAGGATCTGGAGCAACTTTTATAATTGTTGGTGGGATAATAAATAAGTGTTTTGGAAAACTGCTTTTCATTAGTTTTGTAAACTGATCATAGTATACTCCATGACACAGAGATTCCTCTTCCTAGACATACGTAAAATGTTTTAACAATGTTTTGCATAAAAAGTCTAATATGTACATAATAGAAATGTCTATCAACAAATGATGAATATTTTTATATTATCCATAAAGTAAAACACAGCACTGAAAATTACGAGGCTACTAATGCATACACCAACATGGTGAATCTCACAGACATTTTTTGAATGAAACAAAGCTGATACAAAGTAATGTAGATTGCACGATTCCACTTATGTAAATAGAAAAATTATTTATGTATATATATATATATATATATATATATATATATATATATGTTTATGTATGTTATATAATAGAAAAAAATTTAATCCCCAATAATAGAAATCACAAGGGTGGACCTTTAGCAATAATAACTCTGAGGCATTGATAACTTTGAGGGATCATAAAAGGAATTTATAATTTTTGGCAAATCTTTAAACAGATGGCAGCTGTAGAGGTTCAGTTAAATTTGTGAAAATTTACTGAAATCCACACTACTGGTTTCTGGGTTTCTGCATGGCTTTGTATGTTGTACCTGAATAAAACAGAATATAAATAGCCCCATTAATACCTGTGCATTTACTATCTAAGAGAACTCAGGCAATTTATTAAAGTGTTCATTGAAAATCGGTTTCTTCATCTT